>NW_028126442.1:1200000-1543000 GCF_965194825.1 Balaenoptera physalus | reverse complement strand
TTTCTCAGGCCAAAGGTTTCCAGAATCAAACCTCAGTCATATTCCCAGGACACATGGTTCCAGAATCACACCTGAGTCATGTTCGCAGGCCACAGGTTTCAACAATCAAACATCACTCATGTTCCCAGGACACAGGTGTCCAGAATCAAACCTCAGTCATGTACCCAGGGAACAGGCTTCCAGCAACAAACCTTTGTCATATTCCCAGGACACAGGGTTCCAGAATCAAACCTCAGTCTTGTTCCCAGGACAGAAGTTTCCAGAATCAACCCGATATCATGTTTCCTGGCCACAGTCTTCCAGTATCAAACCTCAGTCATGTTGCCAGGCCACAGGGTTCCACCATCAATCCTCACTCATGTTCCCAGGCCACAGGGTTCCAGAATCAAACCGTTCTCATGTTCCCAGGCCACAGGGTTCCAGAATCCACCGATGTCATGTTAAAGGCCACAGGGTTCCAGAATCAAACCGTTCTCATGTTCCCGGGCCACAGGGTTCCAGAATCAAGCCTCAGTCATTTTGCCAGGCCAGAGTGTTCCACCATCAAACCTCAGTCATGATCCCAGGCCACATGTTTCCACAATGAAACCTCAGTCATTTTCCCAGGCCAAAGGTTTCCAAAATCAAACCTCAGTCATGTTCCCAGGACACATGGTTCCAGAATCAAACCTGAGTCATATTCGCGGGCCACAGGTTTCAACCATCAAACCTCAGTCATGTTCCCAGGACACAGGTGTCCAGAATCAAACCTCAGTCATGTTCCCAGGGCACAGGCTTCCAGAAACAAACCTCAGTCATGTTCCCAGGACACAAGTTTCCAGAATCAACCAGATATCATGCTTCCTGGCCACAGTCTTCCAGAATCAAACCTTAGTCATGTTGCCAAGCCACAGGTTTCCACCATCAAACCTCAGACATGTTCCCAGGCCACAGGGTTCTAGAATCCACCGATGTCATGTTCCCAGGCCACAGGGTTCGAGAATCAATCCTCAGTTATGTTTCCCGGCTACAGGGTTCTAGAATAAAACCTCAGTCATGTTCCCAATCCACAGGGTTCCAGAACCAAGGCTCAGTCAGGTTCCCGGGGCACAGTATTCCACAATCTAAACAGATGTCACATGCCCAGTCCCCAGGGTTCCAGAATCCACCGGTATCATGTTCCCAGGCCACAGGGTTCCAGAATCAATCCTCAGTTATGTTCCCAGGCTACAGGGTTCCAGAATAAAACCTCAGTCATGTTCCCAGTCCACAGGGTTTCAGAACCAAGGCTCAGTCAGGTTCCCGGGGCACAGTATTCCACAATCTAAACAGATGTCATGTTCCCAGGCCACAGTTTTCCAGAATCACGCCTCAGTCATGTTCCCAGGCCACAGGGATCCATAATCAAACGTCAGTCATGTTGCCAGGCCACAGGTTTCTGCCATCAAACCTCAGTCACGTTCCCGGGCCACAGGGTTCCGGAATCAAGCCTCAGTCATTTTGCCAGGCCAGAGTGTTCCACCACCAAACCTCAGTCATGATCCCAGGACACATGTTTCCACAATGAAACCTCAGTCATTTTCTCAGGCCAAAGGTTTCCAGAATCAAACCTCAGTCATATTCCCAGGACACATGGTTCCAGAATCAAACCTGAGTCATGTTCGCAGGCCACAGGTTTCAACAATCAAACATCACTCATGTTCCCAGGACACAGGTGTCCAGAATCAAACCTCAGTCATGTACCCAGGGAACAGGCTTCCAGCAACAAACCTTTGTCATATTCCCAGGACACAGGGTTCCAGAATCAAACCTCAGTCTTGTTCCCAGGACAGAAGTTTCCAGAATCAACCCGATATCATGTTTCCTGGCCACAGTCTTCCAGTATCAAACCTCAGTCATGTTGCCAGGCCACAGGGTTCCACCATCAATCCTCACTCATGTTCCCAGGCCACAGGGTTCCAGAATCAAACCGTTCCCATGTTCCCAGGCCACAGGGTTCCAGAATCCACCGATGTCATGTTAAAGGCCACAGGGTTCCAGAATCAAACCGTTCTCATGTTCCCGGGCCACAGGGTTCCAGAATCAAGCCTCAGTCATTTTGCCAGGCCAGAGTGTTCCACCATCAAACCTCAATCATGATCCCAGGCCACATGTTTCCACAATGAAACCTCAGTCATTTTCCCAGGCCAAAGGTTTCCAAAATCAAACCTCAGTCATGTTCCCAGGACACATGGTTCCAGAATCAAACCTGAGTCATGTTCGCAGGCCACAGGTTTCAACCATCAAACCTCAGTCATGTTCCCAGGACACAGGTGTCCAGAATCAAACCTCAGTCATGTTCCCAGGGCACAGGCTTCCAGAAACAAACCTCAGTCATGTTCCCAGGACACAAGTTTCCAGAATCAACCAGATATCATGCTTCCTGGCCACAGTCTTCCAGAATCAAACCTTAGTCATGTTGCCAAGCCACAGGTTTCCACCATCAAACCTCAGACATGTTCCCAGGGCACAGGGTTCTAGAATCCACCGATGTCATGTTCCCAGGCCACAGGGTTCGAGAATCAATCCTCAGTTATGTTTCCAGGCTACAGGGTTCTAGAATAAAACCTCAGTCATGTTCCCAATCCACAGGGTTCCAGAACCAAGGCTCAGTCAGGTTCCCGGGGCACAGTATTCCACAATCTAAACAGATGTCACATGCCCAGTCCCCAGGGTTCCAGAATCCACCGGTATCATGTTCCCAGGCCACAGGGTTCCAGAATCAATCCTCAGTTATGTTCCCAGGCTACAGGGTTCCAGAATAAAACCTCAGTCATGTTCCCAGTCCACAGGGTTTCAGAACCAAGGCTCAGTCAGGTTCCCGGGGCACAGTATTCCACAATCTAAACAGATGTCATGTTCCCAGGCCACAGTTTTCCAGAATCACGCCTCAGTCATGTTCCCAGGCCACAGGGATCCAGAATCAAACGTCAGTCATGTTGCCAGGCCACAGGTTTCTGCCATCAAACCTCAGTCACGTTCCCGGGCCACAGGGTTCCGGAATCAAGCCTCAGTCATTTTGCCAGGCCAGAGTGTTCCACCATCAAACCTCAGTCATGATCCCAGGCCACATGTTTCCACAATGAAACCTCAGTCATTTTCTCAGGCCAAAGGTTTCCAGAATCAAACCTCAGTCATATTCCCAGGACACATGGTTCCAGAATCAAACCTGAGTCATGTTCGCAGGCCACAGGTTTCAACAATCAAACATCACTCATGTTCCCAGGACACAGGTGTCCAGAATCAAACCTCAGTCATGTACCCAGGGAACAGGCTTCCAGCAACAAACCTTTGTCATATTCCCAGGACACAGGGTTCCAGAATCAAACCTCAGTCTTGTTCCCAGGACAGAAGTTTCCAGAATCAACCCGATATCATGTTTCCTGGCCACAGTCTTCCAGTATCAAACCTCAGTCATGTTGCCAGGCCACAGGGTTCCACCATCAATCCTCACTCATGTTCCCAGGCCACAGGGTTCCAGAATCAAACCGTTCCCATGTTCCCAGGCCACAGGGTTCCAGAATCCACCGATGTCATGTTAAAGGCCACAGGGTTCCAGAATCAAACCGTTCTCATGTTCCCGGGCCACAGGGTTCCAGAATCAAGCCTCAGTCATTTTGCCAGGCCAGAGTGTTCCATCATCAAACCTCAGTCATGATCCCAGGCCACATGTTTCCACAATGAAACCTCAGTCATTTTCCCAGGCCAAAGGTTTCCAAAATCAAACCTCAGTCATGTTCCCAGGACACATGGTTCCAGAATCAAACCTGAGTCATGTTCGCGGGCCACAGGTTTCAACCATCAAACCTCAGTCATGTTCCCAGGACACAGGTGTCCAGAATCAAACCTCAGTCATGTTCCCAGGGCACAGGCTTCCAGAAACAAACCTCAGTCATGTTCCCAGGACACAAGTTTCCAGAATCAACCAGATATCATGCTTCCTGGCCACAGTCTTCCAGAATCAAACCTTAGTCATGTTGCCAAGCCACAGGTTTCCACCATCAAACCTCAGACATGTTCCCAGGCCACAGGGTTCTAGAATCCACCGATGTCATGTTCCCAGGCCACAGGGTTCGAGAATCAATCCTCAGTTATGTTTCCCGGCTACAGGGTTCTAGAATAAAACCTCAGTCATGTTCCCAATCCACAGGGTTCCAGAACCAAGGCTCAGTCAGGTTCCCGGGGCACAGTATTCCACAATCTAAACAGATGTCACATGCCCAGTCCCCAGGGTTCCAGAATCCACCGGTATCATGTTCCCAGGCCACAGGGTTCCAGAATCAATCCTCAGTTATGTTCCCAGGCTACAGGGTTCCAGAATAAAACCTCAGTCATGTTCCCAGTCCACAGGGTTTCAGAACCAAGGCTCAGTCAGGTTCCCGGGGCACAGTATTCCACAATCTAAACAGATGTCATGTTCCCAGGCCACAGTTTTCCAGAATCACGCCTCAGTCATGTTCCCAGGCCACAGGGATCCAGAATCAAACGTCAGTCATGTTGCCAGGCCACAGGTTTCTGCCATCAAACCTCAGTCACGTTCCCGGGCCACAGGGTTCCGGAATCAAGCCTCAGTCATTTTGCAAGGCCAGAGTGTTCCACCACCAAACCTCAGTCATGATCCCAGGCCACATGTTTCCACAATGAAACCTCAGTCATTTTCTCAGGCCAAAGGTTTCCAGAATCAAACCTCAGTCATATTCCCAGGACACATGGTTCCAGAATCACACCTGAGTCATGTTCGCAGGCCACAGGTTTCAACAATCAAACATCACTCATGTTCCCAGGACACAGGTGTCCAGAATCAAACCTCAGTCATGTACCCAGGGAACAGGCTTCCAGCAACAAACCTTTGTCATATTCCCAGGACACAGGGTTCCAGAATCAAACCTCAGTCTTGTTCCCAGGACAGAAGTTTCCAGAATCAACCCGATATCATGTTTCCTGGCCACAGTCTTCCAGTATCAAACCTCAGTCATGTTGCCAGGCCACAGGGTTCCACCATCAATCCTCACTCATGTTCCCAGGCCACAGGGTTCCAGAATCAAACCGTTCCCATGTTCCCAGGCCACAGGGTTCCAGAATCCACCGATGTCATGTTAAAGGCCACAGGGTTCCAGAATCAAACCGTTCTCATGTTCCCGGGCCACAGGGTTCCAGAATCAAGCCTCAGTCATTTTGCCAGGCCAGAGTGTTCCACCATCAAACCTCAGTCATGATCCCAGGCCACATGTTTCCACAATGAAACCTCAGTCATTTTCCCAGGCCAAAGGTTTCCAAAATCAAACCTCAGTCATGTTCCCAGGACACATGGTTCCAGAATCAAACCTGAGTCATGTTCGCGGGCCACAGGTTTCAACCATCAAACCTCAGTCATGTTCCCAGGACACAGGTGTCCAGAATCAAACCTCAGTCATGTTCCCAGGGCACAGGCTTCCAGAAACAAACCTCAGTCATGTTCCCAGGACACAAGTTTCCAGAATCAACCAGATATCATGCTTCCTGGCCACAGTCTTCCAGAATCAAACCTTAGTCATGTTGCCAAGCCACAGGTTTCCACCATCAAACCTCAGACATGTTCCCAGGCCACAGGGTTCTAGAATCCACCGATGTCATGTTCCCAGGCCACAGGGTTCGAGAATCAATCCTCAGTTATGTTTCCCGGCTACAGGGTTCTAGAATAAAACCTCAGTCATGTTCCCAATCCACAGGGTTCCAGAACCAAGGCTCAGTCAGGTTCCCGGGGCACAGTATTCCACAATCTAAACAGATGTCACATGCCCAGTCCCCAGGGTTCCAGAATCCACCGGTATCATGTTCCCAGGCCACAGGGTTCCAGAATCAATCCTCAGTTATGTTCCCAGGCTACAGGGTTCCAGAATAAAACCTCAGTCATGTTCCCAGTCCACAGGGTTTCAGAACCAAGGCTCAGTCAGGTTCCCGGGGCACAGTATTCCACAATCTAAACAGATGTCATGTTCCCAGGCCACAGTTTTCCAGAATCACGCCTCAGTCATGTTCCCAGGCCACAGGGATCCAGAATCAAACGTCAGTCATGTTGCCAGGCCACAGGTTTCTGCCATCAAACCTCAGTCACGTTCCCGGGCCACAGGGTTCCGGAATCAAGCCTCAGTCATTTTGCAAGGCCAGAGTGTTCCACCACCAAACCTCAGTCATGATCCCAGGCCACATGTTTCCACAATGAAACCTCAGTCATTTTCTCAGGCCAAAGGTTTCCAGAATCAAACCTCAGTCATATTCCCAGGACACATGGTTCCAGAATCACACCTGAGTCATGTTCGCAGGCCACAGGTTTCAACAATCAAACATCACTCATGTTCCCAGGACACAGGTGTCCAGAATCAAACCTCAGTCATGTACCCAGGGAACAGGCTTCCAGCAACAAACCTTTGTCATATTCCCAGGACACAGGGTTCCAGAATCAAACCTCAGTCTTGTTCCCAGGACAGAAGTTTCCAGAATCAACCCGATATCATGTTTCCTGGCCACAGTCTTCCAGTATCAAACCTCAGTCATGTTGCCAGGCCACAGGGTTCCACCATCAATCCTCACTCATGTTCCCAGGCCACAGGGTTCCAGAATCAAACCGTTCCCATGTTCCCAGGCCACAGGGTTCCAGAATCCACCGATGTCATGTTAAAGGCCACAGGGTTCCAGAATCAAACCGTTCTCATGTTCCCGGGCCACAGGGTTCCAGAATCAAGCCTCAGTCATTTTGCCAGGCCAGAGTGTTCCACCATCAAACCTCAGTCATGATCCCAGGCCACATGTTTCCACAATGAAACCTCAGTCATTTTCCCAGGCCAAAGGTTTCCAAAATCAAACCTCAGTCATGTTCCCAGGACACATGGTTCCAGAATCAAACCTGAGTCATGTTCGCGGGCCACAGGTTTCAACCATCAAACCTCAGTCATGTTCCCAGGACACAGGTGTCCAGAATCAAACCTCAGTCATGTTCCCAGGGCACAGGCTTCCAGAAACAAACCTCAGTCATGTTCCCAGGACACAAGTTTCCAGAATCAACCAGATATCATGCTTCCTGGCCACAGTCTTCCAGAATCAAACCTTAGTCATGTTGCCAAGCCACAGGTTTCCACCATCAAACCTCAGACATGTTCCCAGGCCACAGGGTTCTAGAATCCACCGATGTCATGTTCCCAGGCCACAGGGTTCGAGAATCAATCCTCAGTTATGTTTCCCGGCTACAGGGTTCTAGAATAAAACCTCAGTCATGTTCCCAATCCACAGGGTTCCAGAACCAAGGCTCAGTCAGGTTCCCGGGGCACAGTATTCCACAATCTAAACAGATGTCACATGCCCAGTCCCCAGGGTTCCAGAATCCACCGGTATCATGTTCCCAGGCCACAGGGTTCCAGAATCAATCCTCAGTTATGTTCCCAGGCTACAGGGTTCCAGAATAAAACCTCAGTCATGTTCCCAGTCCACAGGGTTTCAGAACCAAGGCTCAGTCAGGTTCCCGGGGCACAGTATTCCACAATCTAAACAGATGTCATGTTCCCAGGCCACAGTTTTCCAGAATCACGCCTCAGTCATGTTCTCAGGCCACAGGGATCCAGAATCAAACGTCAGTCATGTTGCCAGGCCACAGGTTTCTGCCATCAAACCTCAGTCACGTTCCCGGGCCACAGGGTTCCTGAATCAAGCCTCAGTCATTTTGCAAGGCCAGAGTGTTCCACCACCAAACCTCAGTCATGATCCCAGGCCACATGTTTCCACAATGAAACCTCAGTCATTTTCTCAGGCCAAAGGTTTCCGAATCAAACCTCAGTCATATTCCCAGGACACATGGTTCCAGAATCACACCTGAGTCATGTTCGCAGGCCACAGGTTTCAACAATCAAACATCACTCATGTTCCCAGGACACAGGTGTCCAGAATCAAACCTCAGTCATGTACCCAGGGAACAGGCTTCCAGCAACAAACCTTTGTCATATTCCCAGGACACAGGGTTCCAGAATCAAACCTCAGTCTTGTTCCCAGGACAGAAGTTTCCAGAATCAACCCGATATCATGTTTCCTGGCCACAGTCTTCCAGTATCAAACCTCAGTCATGTTGCCAGGCCACAGGGTTCCACCATCAATCCTCACTCATGTTCCCAGGCCACAGGGTTCCAGAATCAAACCGTTCCCATGTTCCCAGGCCACAGGTTTCCAGAATCCACCGATGTCATGTTAAAGGCCACAGGGTTCCAGAATCAAACCGTTCTCATGTTCCCGGGCCACAGGGTTCCAGAATCAAGCCTCAGTCATTTTGCCAGGCCAGAGTGTTCCACCATCAAACCTCAGTCATGATCCCAGGCCACATGTTTCCACAATGAAACCTCAGTCATTTTCCCAGGCCAAAGGTTTCCAAAATCAAACCTCAGTCATGTTCCCAGGACACATGGTTCCAGAATCAAACCTGAGTCATGTTCGCGGGCCACAGGTTTCAACCATCAAACCTCAGTCATGTTCCCAGGACACAGGTGTCCAGAATCAAACCTCAGTCATGTTCCCAGGGCACAGGCTTCCAGAAACAAACCTCAGTCATGTTCCCAGGACACAAGTTTCCACAATCAACCAGATATCATGCTTCCTGGCCACAGTCTTCCAGAATCAAACCTTAGTCATGTTGCCAAGCCACAGGTTTCCACCATCAAACCTCAGACATGTTCCCAGGCCACAGGGTTCTAGAATCCACCGATGTCATGTTCCCAGGCCACAGGGTTCGAGAATCAATCCTCAGTTATGTTTCCCGGCTACAGGGTTCTAGAATAAAACCTCAGTCATGTTCCCAATCCACAGGGTTCCAGAACCAAGGCTCAGTCAGGTTCCCGGGGCACAGTATTCCACAATCTAAACAGATGTCACATGCCCAGTCCCCAGGGTTCCAGAATCCACCGGTATCATGTTCCCAGGCCACAGGGTTCCAGAATCAATCCTCAGTTATGTTCCCAGGCTACAGGGTTCCAGAATAAAACCTCAGTCATGTTCCCAGTCCACAGGGTTTCAGAACCAAGGCTCAGTCAGGTTCCCGGGGCACAGTATTCCACAATCTAAACAGATGTCATGTTCCCAGGCCACAGTTTTCCAGAATCACGCCTCAGTCATGTTCCCAGGCCACAGGGATCCAGAATCAAACGTCAGTCATGTTGCCAGGCCACAGGTTTCTGCCATCAAACCTCAGTCACGTTCCCGGGCCACAGGGTTCCGGAATCAAGCCTCAGTCATTTTGCCAGGCCAGAGTGTTCCACCATCAAACCTCAGTCATGATCCCAGGCCACATGTTTCCACAATGAAACCTCAGTCATTTTCTCAGGCCAAAGGTTTCCAGAATCAAACCTCAGTCATATTCCCAGGACACATGGTTCCAGAATCACACCTGAGTCATGTTCGCAGGCCACAGGTTTCAACAATCAAACATCACTCATGTTCCCAGGACACAGGTGTCCAGAATCAAACCTCAGTCATGTACCCAGGGAACAGGCTTCCAGCAACAAACCTTTGTCATATTCCCAGGACACAGGGTTCCAGAATCAAACCTCAGTCTTGTTCCCAGGACAGAAGTTTCCAGAATCAACCCGATATCATGTTTCCTGGCCACAGTCTTCCAGTATCAAACCTCAGTCATGTTGCCAGGCCACAGGGTTCCACCATCAATCCTCACTCATGTTCCCAGGCCACAGGGTTCCAGAATCAAACCGTTCTCATGTTCCCAGGCCACAGGGTTCCAGAATCCACCGATGTCATGTTAAAGGCCACAGGGTTCCAGAATCAAACCGTTCTCATGTTCCCGGGCCACAGGGTTCCAGAATCAAGCCTCAGTCATTTTGCCAGGCCAGAGTGTTCCACCATCAAACCTCAGTCATGATCCCAGGCCACATGTTTCCACAATGAAACCTCAGTCATTTTCCCAGGCCAAAGGTTTCCAAAATCAAACCTCAGTCATGTTCCCAGGACACATGGTTCCAGAATCAAACCTGAGTCATATTCGCGGGCCACAGGTTTCAACCATCAAACCTCAGTCATGTTCCCAGGACACAGGTGTCCAGAATCAAACCTCAGTCATGTTCCCAGGGCACAGGCTTCCAGAAACAAACCTCAGTCATGTTCCCAGGACACAAGTTTCCAGAATCAACCAGATATCATGCTTCCTGGCCACAGTCTTCCAGAATCAAACCTTAGTCATGTTGCCAAGCCACAGGTTTCCACCATCAAACCTCAGACATGTTCCCAGGCCACAGGGTTCTAGAATCCACCGATGTCATGTTCCCAGGCCACAGGGTTCGAGAATCAATCCTCAGTTATGTTTCCCGGCTACAGGGTTCTAGAATAAAACCTCAGTCATGTTCCCAATCCACAGGGTTCCAGAACCAAGGCTCAGTCAGGTTCCCGGGGCACAGTATTCCACAATCTAAACAGATGTCACATGCCCAGTCCCCAGGGTTCCAGAATCCACCGGTATCATGTTCCCAGGCCACAGGGTTCCAGAATCAATCCTCAGTTATGTTCCCAGGCTACAGGGTTCCAGAATAAAACCTCAGTCATGTTCCCAGTCCACAGGGTTTCAGAACCAAGGCTCAGTCAGGTTCCCGGGGCACAGTATTCCACAATCTAAACAGATGTCATGTTCCCAGGCCACAGTTTTCCAGAATCACGCCTCAGTCATGTTCCCAGGCCACAGGGATCCAGAATCAAACGTCAGTCATGTTGCCAGGCCACAGGTTTCTGCCATCAAACCTCAGTCACGTTCCCGGGCCACAGGGTTCCGGAATCAAGCCTCAGTCATTTTGCCAGGCCAGAGTGTTCCACCACCAAACCTCAGTCATGATCCCAGGCCACATGTTTCCACAATGAAACCTCAGTCATTTTCTCAGGCCAAAGGTTTCCAGAATCAAACCTCAGTCATATTCCCAGGACACATGGTTCCAGAATCAAACCTGAGTCATGTTCGCAGGCCACAGGTTTCAACAATCAAACATCACTCATGTTCCCAGGACACAGGTGTCCAGAATCAAACCTCAGTCATGTACCCAGGGAACAGGCTTCCAGCAACAAACCTTTGTCATATTCCCAGGACACAGGGTTCCAGAATCAAACCTCAGTCTTGTTCCCAGGACAGAAGTTTCCAGAATCAACCCGATATCATGTTTCCTGGCCACAGTCTTCCAGTATCAAACCTCAGTCATGTTGCCAGGCCACAGGGTTCCACCATCAATCCTCACTCATGTTCCCAGGCCACAGGGTTCCAGAATCAAACCGTTCCCATGTTCCCAGGCCACAGGGTTCCAGAATCCACCGATGTCATGTTAAAGGCCACAGGGTTCCAGAATCAAACCGTTCTCATGTTCCCGGGCCACAGGGTTCCAGAATCAAGCCTCAGTCATTTTGCCAGGCCAGAGTGTTCCACCATCAAACCTCAATCATGATCCCAGGCCACATGTTTCCACAATGAAACCTCAGTCATTTTCCCAGGCCAAAGGTTTCCAAAATCAAACCTCAGTCATGTTCCCAGGACACATGGTTCCAGAATCAAACCTGAGTCATGTTCGCAGGCCACAGGTTTCAACCATCAAACCTCAGTCATGTTCCCAGGACACAGGTGTCCAGAATCAAACCTCAGTCATGTTCCCAGGGCACAGGCTTCCAGAAACAAACCTCAGTCATGTTCCCAGGACACAAGTTTCCAGAATCAACCAGATATCATGCTTCCTGGCCACAGTCTTCCAGAATCAAACCTTAGTCATGTTGCCAAGCCACAGGTTTCCACCATCAAACCTCAGACATGTTCCCAGGGCACAGGGTTCTAGAATCCACCGATGTCATGTTCCCAGGCCACAGGGTTCGAGAATCAATCCTCAGTTATGTTTCCAGGCTACAGGGTTCTAGAATAAAACCTCAGTCATGTTCCCAATCCACAGGGTTCCAGAACCAAGGCTCAGTCAGGTTCCCGGGGCACAGTATTCCACAATCTAAACAGATGTCACATGCCCAGTCCCCAGGGTTCCAGAATCCACCGGTATCATGTTCCCAGGCCACAGGGTTCCAGAATCAATCCTCAGTTATGTTCCCAGGCTACAGGGTTCCAGAATAAAACCTCAGTCATGTTCCCAGTCCACAGGGTTTCAGAACCAAGGCTCAGTCAGGTTCCCGGGGCACAGTATTCCACAATCTAAACAGATGTCATGTTCCCAGGCCACAGTTTTCCAGAATCACGCCTCAGTCATGTTCCCAGGCCACAGGGATCCAGAATCAAACGTCAGTCATGTTGCCAGGCCACAGGTTTCTGCCATCAAACCTCAGTCACGTTCCCGGGCCACAGGGTTCCGGAATCAAGCCTCAGTCATTTTGCCAGGCCAGAGTGTTCCACCACCAAACCTCAGTCATGATCCCAGGCCACATGTTTCCACAATGAAACCTCAGTCATTTTCTCAGGCCAAAGGTTTCCAGAATCAAACCTCAGTCATATTCCCAGGACACATGGTTCCAGAATCAAACCTGAGTCATGTTCGCAGGCCACAGGTTTCAACAATCAAACATCACTCATGTTCCCAGGACACAGGTGTCCAGAATCAAACCTCAGTCATGTACCCAGGGAACAGGCTTCCAGCAACAAACCTTTGTCATATTCCCAAGACACAGGGTTCCAGAATCAAACCTCAGTCTTGTTCCCACGACAGAAGTTTCCAGAATCAACCCGATATCATGTTTCCTGGCCACAGTCTTCCAGTATCAAACCTCAGTCATGTTGCCAGGCCACAGGGTTCCACCATCAATCCTCACTCATGTTCCCAGGCCACAGGGTTCCAGAATCAAACCGTTCCCATGTTCCCAGGCCACAGGGTTCCAGAATCCACCGATGTCATGTTAAAGGCCACAGGGTTCCAGAATCAAACCGTTCTCACGTTCCCGGGCCACAGGGTTCCAGAATCAAGCCTCAGTCATTTTGCCAGGCCAGAGTGTTCCACCATCAAACCTCAGTCATGATCCCAGGCCACATGTTTCCACAATGAAACCTCAGTCATTTTCCCAGGCCAAAGGTTTCCAAAATCAAACCTCAGTCATGTTCCCAGGACACATGGTTCCAGAATCAAACCTGAGTCATGTTCGCGGGCCACAGGTTTCAACCTTCAAACCTCAGTCATGTTCCCAGGACACAGGTGTTCAGAATCAACCCTCAGTCATGTTCCCAGGGCACAGGCTTCCAGAAACAAACCTCAGTCATGTTCCCAGGACACAAGTTTCCAGAATCAACCAGATATCATGCTTCCTGGCCACAGTCTTCCAGAATCAAACCTTAGTCATGTTGCCAAGCCACAGGTTTCCACCATCAAACCTCAGACATGTTCCCAGGGCACAGGGTTCTAGAATCCCCCGATGTCATGTTCCCAGGCCACAGGGTTCGAGAATCAATCCTCAGTTATGTTTCCAGGCTACAGGGTTCTAGAATAAAACCTCAGTCATGTTCCCAATCCACAGGGTTCCAGAACCAAGGCTCAGTCAGGTTCCCGGGGCACAGTATTCCACAATCTAAACAGATGTCACATGCCCAGTCCCCAGGGTTCCAGAATCCACCGGTATCATGTTCCCAGGCCACAGGGTTCCAGAATCAATCCTCAGTTATGTTCCCAGGCTACAGGGTTCCAGAATAAAACCTCAGTCATGTTCCCAGTCCACAGGGTTTCAGAACCAAGGCTCAGTCAGGTTCCCGGGGCACAGTATTCCACAATCTAAACAGATGTCATGTTCCCAGGCCACAGTTTTCCAGAATCACGCCTCAGTCATGTTCCCAGGCCACAGGGATCCAGAATCAAACGTCAGTCATGTTGCCAGGCCACAGGTTTCTGCCATCAAACCTCAGTCACGTTCCCGGGCCACAGCGTTCCGGAATCAAGCCTCAGTCATTTTGCCAGGCCAGAGTGTTCCACCATCAAACCTCAGTCATGATCCCAGGCCACATGTTTCCACAATGAAACCTCAGTCATTTTCTCAGGCCAAAGGTTTCCAGAATCAAACCTCAGTCATATTCCCAGGACACATGGTTCCAGAATCAAACCTGAGTCATGTTCGCAGGCCACAGGTTTCAACAATCAAACATCACTCATGTTCCCAGGACACAGGTGTCCAGAATCAAACCTCAGTCATGTACCCAGGGAACAGGCTTCCAGCAACAAACCTTTGTCATATTCCCAGGACACAGGGTTCCAGAATCAAACCTCAGTCTTGTTCCCAGGACAGAAGTTTCCAGAATCAACCCGATATCATGTTTCCTGGCCACAGTCTTCCAGTATCAAACCTCAGTCATGTTGCCAGGCCACAGGGTTCCACCATCAATCCTCACTCATGTTCCCAGGCCACAGGGTTCCAGAATCAAACCGTTCCCATGTTCCCAGGCCACAGGGTTCCAGAATCCACCGATGTCATGTTAAAGGCCACAGGGTTCCAGAATCAAACCGTTCTCACGTTCCCGGGCCACAGGGTTCCAGAATCAAGCCTCAGTCATTTTGCCAGGCCAGAGTGTTCCACCATCAAACCTCAGTCATGATCCCAGGCCACATGTTTCCACAATGAAACCTCAGTCATTTTCCCAGGCCAAAGGTTTCCAAAATCAAACCTCAGTCATGTTCCCAGGACACATGGTTCCAGAATCAAACCTGAGTCATGTTCGCGGGCCACAGGTTTCAACCATCAAACCTCAGTCATGTTCCCAGGACACAGGTGTCCAGAATCAACCCTCAGTCATGTTCCCAGGGCACAGGCTTCCAGAAACAAACCTCAGTCATGTTCCCAGGACACAAGTTTCCAGAATCAACCAGATATCATGCTTCCTGGCCACAGTCTTCCAGAATCAAACCTTAGTCATGTTGCCAAGCCACAGGTTTCCACCATCAAACCTCAGACATGTTCCCAGGCCACAGGGTTCTAGAATCCACCGATGTCATGTTCCCAGGCCACAGGGTTCGAGAATCAATCCTCAGTTATGTTTCCCGGCTACAGGGTTCTAGAATAAAACCTCAGTCATGTTCCCAATCCACAGGGTTCCAGAACCAAGGCTCAGTCAGGTTCCCGGGGCACAGTATTCCACAATCTAAACAGATGTCACATGCCCAGTCCCCAGGGTTCCAGAATCCACCGGTATCATGTTCCCAGGCCACAGGGTTCCAGAATCAATCCTCAGTTATGTTCCCAGGCTACAGGGTTCCAGAATAAAACCTCAGTCATGTTCCCAGTCCACAGGGTTTCAGAACCAAGGCTCAGTCAGGTTCCCGGGGCACAGTATTCCACAATCTAAACAGATGTCATGTTCCCAGGCCACAGTTTTCCAGAATCACGCCTCAGTCATGTTCCCAGGCCACAGGGATCCAGAATCAAACGTCAGTCATGTTGCCAGGCCACAGGTTTCTGCCATCAAACCTCAGTCACGTTCCCGGGCCACAGGGTTCCGGAATCAAGCCTCAGTCATTTTGCCAGGCCAGAGTGTTCCACCATCAAACCTCAGTCATGATCCCAGGCCACATGTTTCCACAATGAAACCTCAGTCATTTTCTCAGGCCAAAGGTTTCCAGAATCAAACCTCAGTCATATTCCCAGGACACATGGTTCCAGAATCAAACCTGAGTCATGTTCGCAGGCCACAGGTTTCAACAATCAAACATCACTCATGTTCCCAGGACACAGGTGTCCAGAATCAAACCTCAGTCATGTACCCAGGGAACAGGCTTCCAGCAACAAACCTTTGTCATATTCCCAGGACACAGGGTTCCAGAATCAAACCTCAGTCTTGTTCCCAGGACAGAAGTTTCCAGAATCAACCCGATATCATGTTTCCTGGCCACAGTCTTCCAGTATCAAACCTCAGTCATGTTGCCAGGCCACAGGGTTCCACCATCAATCCTCACTCATGTTCCCAGGCCACAGGGTTCCAGAATCAAACCGTTCCCATGTTCCCAGGCCACAGGGTTCCAGAATCCACCGATGTCATGTTAAAGGCCACAGGGTTCCAGAATCAAACCGTTCTCATGTTCCCGGGCCACAGGGTTCCAGAATCAAGCCTCAGTCATTTTGCCAGGCCAGAGTGTTCCACCATCAAACCTCAGTCATGATCCCAGGCCACATGTTTCCACAATGAAACCTCAGTCATTTTCCCAGGCCAAAGGTTTCCAAAATCAAACCTCAATCATGTTCCCAGGACACATGGTTCCAGAATCAAACCTGAGTCATGTTCGCGGGCCACAGGTTTCAACCATCAAACCTCAGTCATGTTCCCAGGACACAGGTGTCCAGAATCAAACCTCAGTCATGTTCCCAGGGCACAGGCTTCCAGAAACAAACCTCAGTCATGTTCCCAGGACACAAGTTTCCAGAATCAACCAGATATCATGCTTCCTGGCCACAGTCTTCCAGAATCAAACCTTAGTCATGTTGCCAAGCCACAGGTTTCCACCATCAAACCTCAGACATGTTCCCAGGCCACAGGGTTCTAGAATCCACCGATGTCATGTTCCCAGGCCACAGGGTTCGAGAATCAATCCTCAGTTATGTTTCCCGGCTACAGGGTTCTAGAATAAAACCTCAGTCATGTTCCCAATCCACAGGGTTCCAGAACCAAGGCTCAGTCAGGTTCCCGGGGCACAGTATTCCACAATCTAAACAGATGTCACATGCCCAGTCCCCAGGGTTCCAGAATCCACCGGTATCATGTTCCCAGGCCACAGGGTTCCAGAATCAATCCTCAGTTATGTTCCCAGGCTACAGGGTTCCAGAATAAAACCTCAGTCATGTTCCCAGTCCACAGGGTTTCAGAACCAAGGCTCAGTCAGGTTCCCGGGGCACAGTATTCCACAATCTAAACAGATGTCATGTTCCCAGGCCACAGTTTTCCAGAATCACGCCTCAGTCATGTTCCCAGGCCACAGGGATCCAGAATCAAACGTCAGTCATGTTGCCAGGCCACAGGTTTCTGCCATCAAACCTCAGTCACGTTCCCGGGCCACAGGGTTCCGGAATCAAGCCTCAGTCATTTTGCAAGGCCAGAGTGTTCCACCACCAAACCTCAGTCATGATCCCAGGCCACATGTTTCCACAATGAAACCTCAGTCATTTTCTCAGGCCAAAGGTTTCCAGAATCAAACCTCAGTCATATTCCCAGGACACATGGTTCCAGAATCACACCTGAGTCATGTTCGCAGGCCACAGGTTTCAACAATCAAACATCACTCATGTTCCCAGGACACAGGTGTCCAGAATCAAACCTCAGTCATGTACCCAGGGAACAGGCTTCCAGCAACAAACCTTTGTCATATTCCCAGGACACAGGGTTCCAGAATCAAACCTCAGTCTTGTTCCCAGGACAGAAGTTTCCAGAATCAACCCGATATCATGTTTCCTGGCCACAGTCTTCCAGTATCAAACCTCAGTCATGTTGCCAGGCCACAGGGTTCCACCATCAATCCTCACTCATGTTCCCAGGCCACAGGGTTCCAGAATCAAACCGTTCCCATGTTCCCAGGCCACAGGGTTCCAGAATCCACCGATGTCATGTTAAAGGCCACAGGGTTCCAGAATCAAACCGTTCTCATGTTCCCGGGCCACAGGGTTCCAGAATCAAGCCTCAGTCATTTTGCCAGGCCAGAGTGTTCCACCATCAAACCTCAGTCATGATCCCAGGCCACATGTTTCCACAATGAAACCTCAGTCATTTTCCCAGGCCAAAGGTTTCCAAAATCAAACCTCAGTCATGTTCCCAGGACACATGGTTCCAGAATCAAACCTGAGTCATGTTCGCGGGCCACAGGTTTCAACCATCAAACCTCAGTCATGTTCCCAGGACACAGGTGTCCAGAATCAAACCTCAGTCATGTTCCCAGGGCACAGGCTTCCAGAAACAAACCTCAGTCATGTTCCCAGGACACAAGTTTCCAGAATCAACCAGATATCATGCTTCCTGGCCACAGTCTTCCAGAATCAAACCTTAGTCATGTTGCCAAGCCACAGGTTTCCACCATCAAACCTCAGACATGTTCCCAGGCCACAGGGTTCTAGAATCCACCGATGTCATGTTCCCAGGCCACAGGGTTCGAGAATCAATCCTCAGTTATGTTTCCCGGCTACAGGGTTCTAGAATAAAACCTCAGTCATGTTCCCAATCCACAGGGTTCCAGAACCAAGGCTCAGTCAGGTTCCCGGGGCACAGTATTCCACAATCTAAACAGATGTCACATGCCCAGTCCCCAGGGTTCCAGAATCCACCGGTATCATGTTCCCAGGCCACAGGGTTCCAGAATCAATCCTCAGTTATGTTCCCAGGCTACAGGGTTCCAGAATAAAACCTCAGTCATGTTCCCAGTCCACAGGGTTTCAGAACCAAGGCTCAGTCAGGTTCCCGGGGCACAGTATTCCACAATCTAAACAGATGTCATGTTCCCAGGCCACAGTTTTCCAGAATCACGCCTCAGTCATGTTCCCAGGCCACAGGGATCCAGAATCAAACGTCAGTCATGTTGCCAGGCCACAGGTTTCTGCCATCAAACCTCAGTCACGTTCCCGGGCCACAGGGTTCCGGAATCAAGCCTCAGTCATTTTGCAAGGCCAGAGTGTTCCACCACCAAACCTCAGTCATGATCCCAGGCCACATGTTTCCACAATGAAACCTCAGTCATTTTCTCAGGCCAAAGGTTTCCGAATCAAACCTCAGTCATATTCCCAGGACACATGGTTCCAGAATCAAACCTGAGTCATGTTCGCAGGCCACAGGTTTCAACAATCAAACATCACTCATGTTCCCAGGACACAGGTGTCCAGAATCAAACCTCAGTCATGTACCCAGGGAACAGGCTTCCAGCAACAAACCTTTGTCATATTCCCAGGACACAGGGTTCCAGAATCAAACCTCAGTCTTGTTCCCAGGACAGAAGTTTCCAGAATCAACCCGATATCATGTTTCCTGGCCACAGTCTTCCAGTATCAAACCTCAGTCATGTTGCCAGGCCACAGGGTTCCACCATCAATCCTCACTCATGTTCCCAGGCCACAGGGTTCCAGAATCAAACCGTTCCCATGTTCCCAGGCCACAGGGTTCCAGAATCCACCGATGTCATGTTAAAGGCCACAGGGTTCCAGAATCAAACCGTTCTCATGTTCCCGGGCCACAGGGTTCCAGAATCAAGCCTCAGTCATTTTGCCAGGCCAGAGTGTTCCACCATCAAACCTCAATCATGATCCCAGGCCACATGTTTCCACAATGAAACCTCAGTCATTTTCCCAGGCCAAAGGTTTCCAAAATCAAACCTCAGTCATGTTCCCAGGACACATGGTTCCAGAATCAAACCTGAGTCATGTTCGCGGGCCACAGGTTTCAACCATCAAACCTCAGTCATGTTCCCAGGACACAGGTGTCCAGAATCAAACCTCAGTCATGTTCCCAGGGCACAGGCTTCCAGAAACAAACCTCAGTCATGTTCCCAGGACACAAGTTTCCAGAATCAACCAGATATCATGCTTCCTGGCCACAGTCTTCCAGAATCAAACCTTAGTCATGTTGCCAAGCCACAGGTTTCCACCATCAAACCTCAGACATGTTCCCAGGCCACAGGGTTCTAGAATCCACCGATGTCATGTTGCCAGGCCACAGGGTTCGAGAATCAATCCTCAGTTATGTTTCCCGGCTACAGGGTTCTAGAATAAAACCTCAGTCATGTTCCCAATCCACAGGGTTCCAGAACCAAGGCTCAGTCAGGTTCCCGGGGCACAGTATTCCACAATCTAAACAGATGTCACATGCCCAGTCCCCAGGGTTCCAGAATCCACCGGTATCATGTTCCCAGGCCACAGGGTTCCAGAATCAATCCTCAGTTATGTTCCCAGGCTACAGGGTTCCAGAATAAAACCTCAGTCATGTTCCCAGTCCACAGGGTTTCAGAACCAAGGCTCAGTCAGGTTCCCGGGGCACAGTATTCCACAATCTAAACAGATGTCATGTTCCCAGGCCACAGTTTTCCAGAATCACGCCTCAGTCATGTTCCCAGGCCACAGGGATCCAGAATCAAACGTCAGTCATGTTGCCAGGCCACAGGTTTCTGCCATCAAACCTCAGTCACGTTCCCGGGCCACAGGGTTCCAGAATCAAACCGTTCCCATGTTCCCAGGCCACAGGGTTCCAGAATCCACCGATGTCATGTTAAAGGCCACAGGGTTCCAGAATCAAACCGTTCTCATGTTCCCGGGCCACAGGGTTCCAGAATCAAGCCTCAGTCATTTTGCCAGGCCAGAGTGTTCCACCATCAAACCTCAATCATGATCCCAGGCCACATGTTTCCACAATGAAACCTCAGTCATTTTCCCAGGCCAAAGGTTTCCAAAATCAAACCTCAGTCATGTTCCCAGGACACATGGTTCCAGAATCAAACCTGAGTCATGTTCGCGGGCCACAGGTTTCAACCATCAAACCTCAGTCATGTTCCCAGGACACAGGTGTCCAGAATCAAACCTCAGTCATGTTCCCAGGGCACAGGCTTCCAGAAACAAACCTCAGTCATGTTCCCAGGACAAAAGTTTCCAGAATCAACCAGATATCATGCTTCCTGGCCACAGTCTTCCAGAATCAAACCTTAGTCATGTTGCCAAGCCACAGGTTTCCACCATCAAACCTCAGACATGTTCCCAGGCCACAGGGTTCTAGAATCCACCGATGTCATGTTCCCAGGCCACAGGGTTCGAGAATCAATCCTCAGTTATGTTTCCCGGCTACAGGGTTCTAGAATAAAACCTCAGTCATGTTCCCAATCCACAGGGTTCCAGAACCAAGGCTCAGTCAGGTTCCCGGGGCACAGTATTCCACAATCTAAACAGATGTCACATGCCCAGTCCCCAGGGTTCCAGAATCCACCGGTATCATGTTCCCAGGCCACAGGGTTCCAGAATCAATCCTCAGTTATGTTCCCAGGCTACAGGGTTCCAGAATAAAACCTCAGTCATGTTCCCAGTCCACAGGGTTTCAGAACCAAGGCTCAGTCAGGTTCCCGGGGCACAGTATTCCACAATCTAAACAGATGTCATGTTCCCAGGCCACAGTTTTCCAGAATCACGCCTCAGTCATGTTCCCAGGCCACAGGGATCCAGAATCAAACGTCAGTCATGTTGCCAGGCCACAGGTTTCTGCCATCAAACCTCAGTCACGTTCCCGGGCCACAGGGTTCCGGAATCAAGCCTCAGTCATTTTGCCAGGCCAGAGTGTTCCACCATCAAACCTCAGTCATGATCCCAGGCCACATGTTTCCACAATGAAACCTCAGTCATTTTCTCAGGCCAAAGGTTTCCAGAATCAAACCTCAGTCATATTCCCAGGACACATGGTTCCAGAATCAAACCTGAGTCATGTTCGCAGGCCACAGGTTTCAACAATCAAACATCACTCATGTTCCCAGGACACAGGTGTCCAGAATCAAACCTCAGTCATGTACCCAGGGAACAGGCTTCCAGCAACAAACCTTTGTCATATTCCCAGGACACAGGGTTCCAGAATCAAACCTCAGTCTTGTTCCCAGGACAGAAGTTTCCAGAATCAACCCGATATCATGTTTCCTGGCCACAGTCTTCCATTATCAAACCTCAGTCATGTTGCCAGGCCACAGGGTTCCACCATCAATCCTCACTCATGTTCCCAGGCCACAGGGTTCCAGAATCAAACCGTTCCCATGTTCCCAGGCCACAGGGTTCCAGAATCCACCGATGTCATGTTAAAGGCCACAGGGTTCCAGAATCAAACCGTTCTCATGTTTCCGGGCCACAGGGTTCCAGAATCAAGCCTCAGTCATTTTGCCAGGCCAGAGTGTTCCACCATCAAACCTCAATCATGATCCCAGGCCACATGTTTCCACAATGAAACCTCAGTCATTTTCCCAGGCCAAAGTTTTCCAAAATCAAACCTCAGTCATGTTCCCAGGACACATGGTTCCAGAATCAAACCTGAGTCATGTTCGCGGGCCACAGGTTTCAACCATCAAACCTCAGTCATGTTCCCAGGACACAGGTGTCCAGAATCAAACCTCAGTCATGTTCCCAGGGCACAGGCTTCCAGAAACAAACCTCAGTCATGTTCCCAGGACACAAGTTTCCAGAATCAACCAGATATCATGCTTCCTGGCCACAGTCTTCCAGAATCAAACCTTAGTCATGTTGCCAAGCCACAGGTTTCCACCATCAAACCTCAGACATGTTCCCAGGCCACAGGGTTCTAGAATCCACCGATGTCATGTTCCCAGGCCACAGGGTTCGAGAATCAATCCTCAGTTATGTTTCCCGGCTACAGGGTTCTAGAATAAAACCTCAGTCATGTTCCCAATCCACAGGGTTCCAGAACCAAGGCTCAGTCAGGTTCCCGGGGCACAGTATTCCACAATCTAAACAGATGTCACATGCCCAGTCCCCAGGGTTCCAGAATCCACCGGTATCATGTTCCCAGGCCACAGGGTTCCAGAATCAATCCTCAGTTATGTTCCCAGGCTACAGGGTTCCAGAATAAAACCTCAGTCATGTTCCCAGTTCACAGAGTTTCAGAACCAAGGCTCAGTCAGGTTCCCGGGGCACAGTATTCCACAATCTAAACAGATGTCATGTTCCCAGGCCACAGTTTTCCAGAATCACGCCTCAGTCATGTTCCCAGGCCACAGGGATCCAGAATCAAACGTCAGTCATGTTGCCAGGCCACAGGTTTCTGCCATCAAACCTCAGTCACGTTCCCGGGCCACAGGGTTCCGGAATCAAGCCTCAGTCATTTTGCAAGGCCAGAGTGTTCCACCACCAAACCTCAGTCATGATCCCAGGCCACATGTTTCCACAATGAAACCTCAGTCATTTTCTCAGGCCAAAGGTTTCCAGAATCAAACCTCAGTCATATTCCCAGGACACATGGTTCCAGAATCAAACCTGAGTCATGTTCGCAGGCCACAGGTTTCAACAATCAAACATCACTCATGTTCCCAGGACACAGGTGTCCAGAATCAAACCTCAGTCATGTACCCAGGGAACAGGCTTCCAGCAACAAACCTTTGTCATATTCCCAGGACACAGGGTTCCAGAATCAAACCTCAGTCTTGTTCCCAGGACAGAAGTTTCCAGAATCAACCCGATATCATGTTTCCTGGCCACAGTCTTCCAGTATCAAACCTCAGTCATGTTGCCAGGCCACAGGGTTCCACCATCAATCCTCACTCATGTTCCCAGGCCACAGGGTTCCAGAATCAAACCGTTCCCATGTTCCCAGGCCACAGGGTTCCAGAATCCACCGATGTCATGTTAAAGGCCACAGGGTTCCAGAATCAAACCGTTCTCATGTTCCCGGGCCACAGGGTTCCAGAATCAAGCCTCAGTCATTTTGCCAGGCCAGAGTGTTCCACCATCAAACCTCAATCATGATCCCAGGCCACATGTTTCCACAATGAAACCTCAGTCATTTTCCCAGGCCAAAGGTTTCCAAAATCAAACCTCAGTCATGTTCCCAGGACACATGGTTCCAGAATCAAACCTGAGTCATGTTCGCGGGCCACAGGTTTCAACCATCAAACCTCAGTCATGTTCCCAGGACACAGGTGTCCAGAATCAAACCTCAGTCATGTTCCCAGGGCACAGGCTTCCAGAAACAAACCTCAGTCATGTTCCCAGGACACAAGTTTCCAGAATCAACCAGATATCATGCTTCCTGGCCACAGTCTTCCAGAATCAAACCTTAGTCATGTTGCCAAGCCACAGGTTTCCACCATCAAACCTCAGACATGTTCCCAGGCCACAGGGTTCTAGAATCCACCGATGTCATGTTCCCAGGCCACAGGGTTCGAGAATCAATCCTCAGTTATGTTTCCCAGCTACAGGGTTCTAGAATAAAACCTCAGTCATGTTCCCAATGCACAGGGTTCCAGAACCAAGGCTCAGTCAGGTTCCCGGGGCACAGTATTCCACAATCTAAACAGATGTCACATGCCCAGTCCCCAGGGTTCCAGAATCCACCGGTATCATGTTCCCAGGCCACAGGGTTCCAGAATCAATCCTCAGTTATGTTCCCAGGCTACAGGGTTCCAGAATAAAACCTCAGTCATGTTCCCAGTCCACAGGGTTTCAGAACCAAGGCTCAGTCAGGTTCCCGGGGCACAGTATTCCACAATCTAAACAGATGTCATGTTCCCAGGCCA
Organism: Balaenoptera physalus; assembly: GCF_965194825.1. NCBI lineage: Eukaryota > Metazoa > Chordata > Mammalia > Artiodactyla > Balaenopteridae > Balaenoptera > Balaenoptera physalus. The sequence continues at coordinate 1,518,782 of NW_028126442.1, read as the reverse complement.
CAGTTTTCCAGAATCACGCCTCAGTCATGTTCCCAGGCCACAGGGATCCAGAATCAAACGTCAGTCATGTTGCCAGGCCACAGGTTTCTGCCATCAAACCTCAGTCACGTTCCCGGGCCACAGGGTTCCGGAATCAAGCCTCAGTCATTTTGCAAGGCCAGAGTGTTCCACCACCAAACCTCAGTCATGATCCCAGGCCACATGTTTCCACAATGAAACCTCAGTCATTTTCTCAGGCCAAAGGTTTCCAGAATCAAACCTCAGTCATATTCCCAGGACACATGGTTCCAGAATCAAACCTGAGTCATGTTCGCAGGCCACAGGTTTCAACAATCAAACATCACTCATGTTCCCAGGACACAGGTGTCCAGAATCAAACCTCAGTCATGTACCCAGGGAACAGGCTTCCAGCAACAAACCTTTGTCATATTCCCAGGACACAGGGTTCCAGAATCAAACCTCAGTCTTGTTCCCAGGACAGAAGTTTCCAGAATCAACCCGATATCATGTTTCCTGGCCACAGTCTTCCATTATCAAACCTCAGTCATGTTGCCAGGCCACAGGGTTCCACCATCAATCCTCACTCATGTTCCCAGGCCACAGGGTTCCAGAATCAAACCGTTCCCATATTCCCAGGCCACAGGGTTCCAGAATCCACCGATGTCATGTTAAAGGCCACAGGGTTCCAGAATCAAACCGTTCTCATGTTTCCGGGCCACAGGGTTCCAGAATCAAGCCTCAGTCATTTTGCCAGGCCAGAGTGTTCCACCATCAAACCTCAATCATGATCCCAGGCCACATGTTTCCACAATGAAACCTCAGTCATTTTCCCAGGCCAAAGTTTTCCAAAATCAAACCTCAGTCATGTTCCCAGGACACATGGTTCCAGAATCAAACCTGAGTCATGTTCGCGGGCCACAGGTTTCAACCATCAAACCTCAGTCATGTTCCCAGGACACAGGTGTCCAGAATCAAACCTCAGTCATGTTCCCAGGGCACAGGCTTCCAGAAACAAACCTCAGTCATGTTCCCAGGACACAAGTTTCCAGAATCAACCAGATATCATGCTTCCTGGCCACAGTCTTCCAGAATCAAACCTTAGTCATGTTGCCAAGCCACAGGTTTCCACCATCAAACCTCAGACATGTTCCCAGGCCACAGGGTTCTAGAATCCACCGATGTCATGTTCCCAGGCCACAGGGTTCGAGAATCAATCCTCAGTTATGTTTCCCGGCTACAGGGTTCTAGAATAAAACCTCAGTCATGTTCCCAATCCACAGGGTTCCAGAACCAAGGCTCAGTCAGGTTCCCGGGGCACAGTATTCCACAATCTAAACAGATGTCACATGCCCAGTCCCCAGGGTTCCAGAATCCACCGGTATCATGTTCCCAGGCCACAGGGTTCCAGAATCAATCCTCAGTTATGTTCCCAGGCTACAGGGTTCCAGAATAAAACCTCAGTCATGTTCCCAGTTCACAGAGTTTCAGAACCAAGGCTCAGTCAGGTTCCCGGGGCACAGTATTCCACAATCTAAACAGATGTCATGTTCCCAGGCCACAGTTTTCCAGAATCACGCCTCAGTCATGTTCCCAGGCCACAGGGATCCAGAATCAAACGTCAGTCATGTTGCCAGGCCACAGGTTTCTGCCATCAAACCTCAGTCACGTTCCCGGGCCACAGGGTTCCGGAATCAAGCCTCAGTCATTTTGCAAGGCCAGAGTGTTCCACCACCAAACCTCAGTCATGATCCCAGGCCACATGTTTCCACAATGAAACCTCAGTCATTTTCTCAGGCCAAAGGTTTCCAGAATCAAACCTCAGTCATATTCCCAGGACACATGGTTCCAGAATCAAACCTGAGTCATGTTCGCAGGCCACAGGTTTCAACAATCAAACATCACTCATGTTCCCAGGACACAGGTGTCCAGAATCAAACCTCAGTCATGTACCCAGGGAACAGGCTTCCAGCAACAAACCTTTGTCATATTCCCAGGACACAGGGTTCCAGAATCAAACCTCAGTCTTGTTCCCAGGACAGAAGTTTCCAGAATCAACCCGATATCATGTTTCCTGGCCACAGTCTTCCAGTATCAAACCTCAGTCATGTTGCCAGGCCACAGGGTTCCACCATCAATCCTCACTCATGTTCCCAGGCCACAGGGTTCCAGAATCAAACCGTTCCCATGTTCCCAGGCCACAGTGTTCCAGAATCCACCGATGTCATGTTAAAGGCCACAGGGTTCCAGAATCAAACCGTTCTCATGTTCCCGGGCCACAGGGTTCCAGAATCAAGCCTCAGTCATTTTGCCAGGCCAGAGTGTTCCACCATCAAACCTCAATCATGATCCCAGGCCACATGTTTCCACAATGAAACCTCAGTCATTTTCCCAGGCCAAAGGTTTCCAAAATCAAACCTCAGTCATGTTCCCAGGACACATGGTTCCAGAATCAAACCTGAGTCATGTTCGCGGGCCACAGGTTTCAACCATCAAACCTCAGTCATGTTCCCAGGACACAGGTGTCCAGAATCAAACCTCAGTCATGTTCCCAGGGCACAGGCTTCCAGAAACAAACCTCAGTCATGTTCCCAGGACACAAGTTTCCAGAATCAACCAGATATCATGCTTCCTGGCCACAGTCTTCCAGAATCAAACCTTAGTCATGTTGCCAAGCCACAGGTTTCCACCATCAAACCTCAGACATGTTCCCAGGCCACAGGGTTCTAGAATCCACCGATGTCATGTTCCCAGGCCACAGGGTTCGAGAATCAATCCTCAGTTATGTTTCCCGGCTACAGGGTTCTAGAATAAAACCTCAGTCATGTTCCCAATGCACAGGGTTCCAGAACCAAGGCTCAGTCAGGTTCCCGGGGCACAGTATTCCACAATCTAAACAGATGTCACATGCCCAGTCCCCAGGGTTCCAGAATCCACCGGTATCATGTTCCCAGGCCACAGGGTTCCAGAATCAATCCTCAGTTATGTTCCCAGGCTACAGGGTTCCAGAATAAAACCTCAGTCATGTTCCCAGTCCACAGGGTTTCAGAACCAAGGCTCAGTCAGGTTCCCGGGGCACAGTATTCCACAATCTAAACAGATGTCATGTTCCCAGGCCACAGTTTTCCAGAATCACGCCTCAGTCATGTTCCCAGGCCACAGGGATCCAGAATCAAACGTCAGTCATGTTGCCAGGCCACAGGTTTCTGCCATCAAACCTCAGTCACGTTCCCGGGCCACAGGGTTCCGGAATCAAGCCTCAGTCATTTTGCCAGGCCAGAGTGTTCCACCATCAAACCTCAGTCATGATCCCAGGCCACATGTTTCCACAATGAAACCTCAGTCATTTTCTCAGGCCAAAGGTTTCCAGAATCAAACCTCAGTCATATTCCCAGGACACATGGTTCCAGAATCAAACCTGAGTCATGTTCGCAGGCCACAGGTTTCAACAATCAAACATCACTCATGTTCCCAGGACACAGGTGTCCAGAATCAAACCTCAGTCATGTACCCAGGGAACAGGCTTCCAGCAACAAACCTTTGTCATATTCCCAGGACACAGGGTTCCAGAATCAAACCTCAGTCTTGTTCCCAGGACAGAAGTTTCCAGAATCAACCCGATATCATGTTTCCTGGCCACAGTCTTCCAGTATCAAACCTCAGTCATGTTGCCAGGCCACAGGGTTCCACCATCAATCCTCACTCATGTTCCCAGGCCACAGGGTTCCAGAATCAAACCGTTCCCATGTTCCCAGGCCACAGGGTTCCAGAATCCACCGATGTCATGTTAAAGGCCACAGGGTTCCAGAATCAAACCGTTCTCATGTTCCCGGGCCACAGGGTTCCAGAATCAAGCCTCAGTCATTTTGCCAGGCCAGAGTGTTCCACCATCAAACCTCAGTCATGATCCCAGGCCACATGTTTCCACAATGAAACCTCAGTCATTTTCCCAGGCCAAAGGTTTCCAAAATCAAACCTCAGTCATGTTCCCAGGACACATGGTTCCAGAATCAAACCTGAGTCATGTTCGCGGGCCACAGGTTTCAACCATCAAACCTCAGTCATGTTCCCAGGACACAGGTGTCCAGAATCAAACCTCAGTCATGTTCCCAGGGCACAGGCTTCCAGAAACAAACCTCAGTCATGTTCCCAGGACACAAGTTTCCAGAATCAACCAGATATCATGCTTCCTGGCCACAGTCTTCCAGAATCAAACCTTAGTCATGTTGCCAAGCCACAGGTTTCCACCATCAAACCTCAGACATGTTCCCAGGCCACAGGGTTCTAGAATCCACCGATGTCATGTTCCCAGGCCACAGGGTTCGAGAATCAATCCTCAGTTATGTTTCCCGGCTACAGGGTTCTAGAATAAAACCTCAGTCATGTTCCCAATCCACAGGGTTCCAGAACCAAGGCTCAGTCAGGTTCCCGGGGCACAGTATTCCACAATCTAAACAGATGTCACATGCCCAGTCCCCAGGGTTCCAGAATCCACCGGTATCATGTTCCCAGGCCACAGGGTTCCAGAATCAATCCTCAGTTATGTTCCCAGGCTACAGGGTTCCAGAATAAAACCTCAGTCATGTTCCCAGTCCACAGGGTTTCAGAACCAAGGCTCAGTCAGGTTCCCGGGGCACAGTATTACACAATCTAAACAGATGTCATGTTCCCAGGCCACAGTTTTCCAGAATCACGCCTCAGTCATGTTCTCAGGCCACAGGGATCCAAAATCAAACGTCAGTCATGTTGCCAGGCCACAGGTTTCTGCCATCAAACCTCAGTCACGTTCCCGGGCCACAGGGTTCCGGAATCAAGCCTCAGTCATTTTGCAAGGCCAGAGTGTTCCACCACCAAACCTCAGTCATGATCCCAGGCCACATGTTTCCACAATGAAACCTCAGTCATTTTCTCAGGCCAAAGGTTTCCGAATCAAACCTCAGTCATATTCCCAGGACACATGGTTCCAGAATCAAACCTGAGTCATGTTCGCAGGCCACAGGTTTCAACAATCAAACATCACTCATGTTCCCAGGACACAGGTGTCCAGAATCAAACCTCAGTCATGTACCCAGGGAACAGGCTTCCAGCAACAAACCTTTGTCATATTCCCAGGACACAGGGTTCCAGAATCAAACCTCAGTCTTGTTCCCAGGACAGAAGTTTCCAGAATCAACCCGATATCATGTTTCCTGGCCACAGTCTTCCAGTATCAAACCTCAGTCATGTTGCCAGGCCACAGGGTTCCACCATCAATCCTCACTCATGTTCCCAGGCCACAGGGTTCCAGAATCAAACCGTTCCCATGTTCCCAGGCCACAGGGTTCCAGAATCCACCGATGTCATGTTAAAGGCCACAGGGTTCCAGAATCAAACCGTTCTCATGTTCCCGGGCCACAGGGTTCCAGAATCAAGCCTCAGTCATTTTGCCAGGCCAGAGTGTTCCACCATCAAACCTCAATCATGATCCCAGGCCACATGTTTCCACAATGAAACCTCAGTCATTTTCCCAGGCCAAAGGTTTCCAAAATCAAACCTCAGTCATGTTCCCAGGACACATGGTTCCAGAATCAAACCTGAGTCATGTTCGCGGGCCACAGGTTTCAACCATCAAACCTCAGTCATGTTCCCAGGACACAGGTGTCCAGAATCAAACCTCAGTCATGTTCCCAGGGCACAGGCTTCCAGAAACAAACCTCAGTCATGTTCCCAGGACACAAGTTTCCAGAATCAACCAGATATCATGCTTCCTGGCCACAGTCTTCCAGAATCAAACCTTAGTCATGTTGCCAAGCCACAGGTTTCCACCATCAAACCTCAGACATGTTCCCAGGCCACAGGGTTCTAGAATCCACCGATGTCATGTTCCCAGGCCACAGGGTTCGAGAATCAATCCTCAGTTATGTTTCCCGGCTACAGGGTTCTAGAATAAAACCTCAGTCATGTTCCCAATCCACAGGGTTCCAGAACCAAGGCTCAGTCAGGTTCCCGGGGCACAGTATTCCACAATCTAAACAGATGTCACATGCCCAGTCCCCAGGGTTCCAGAATCCACCGGTATCATGTTCCCAGGCCACAGGGTTCCAGAATCAATCCTCAGTTATGTTCCCAGGCTACAGGGTTCCAGAATAAAACCTCAGTCATGTTCCCAGTCCACAGGGTTTCAGAACCAAGGCTCAGTCAGGTTCCCGGGGCACAGTATTCCACAATCTAAACAGATGTCATGTTCCCAGGCCACAGTTTTCCAGAATCACGCCTCAGTCATGTTCCCAGGCCACAGGGATCCAGAATCAAACGTCAGTCATGTTGCCAGGCCACAGGTTTCTGCCATCAAACCTCAGTCACGTTCCCGGGCCACAGGGTTCCGGAATCAAGCCTCAGTCATTTTGCAAGGCCAGAGTGTTCCACCACCAAACCTCAGTCATGATCCCAGGCCACATGTTTCCACAATGAAACCTCAGTCATTTTCTCAGGCCAAAGGTTTCCAGAATCAAACCTCAGTCATATTCCCAGGACACATGGTTCCAGAATCAAACCTGAGTCATGTTCGCAGGCCACAGGTTTCAACAATCAAACATCACTCATGTTCCCAGGACACAGGTGTCCAGAATCAAACCTCAGTCATGTACCCAGGGAACAGGCTTCCAGCAACAAACCTTTGTCATATTCCCAGGACACAGGGTTCCAGAATCAAACCTCAGTCTTGTTCCCAGGACAGAAGTTTCCAGAATCAACCCGATATCATGTTTCCTGGCCACAGTCTTCCAGTATCAAACCTCAGTCATGTTGCCAGGCCACAGGGTTCCACCATCAATCCTCACTCATGTTCCCAGGCCACAGGGTTCCAGAATCAAACCGTTCCCATGTTCCCAGGCCACAGGGTTCCAGAATCCACCGATGTCATGTTAAAGGCCACAGGGTTCCAGAATCAAACCGTTCTCATGTTCCCGGGCCACAGGGTTCCAGAATCAAGCCTCAGTCATTTTGCCAGGCCAGAGTGTTCCACCATCAAACCTCAATCATGATCCCAGGCCACATGTTTCCACAATGAAACCTCAGTCATTTTCCCAGGCCAAAGGTTTCCAAAATCAAACCTCAGTCATGTTCCCAGGACACATGGTTCCAGAATCAAACCTGAGTCATGTTCGCGGGCCACAGGTTTCAACCATCAAACCTCAGTCATGTTCCCAGGACACAGGTGTCCAGAATCAAACCTCAGTCATGTTCCCAGGGCACAGGCTTCCAGAAACAAACCTCAGTCATGTTCCCAGGACACAAGTTTCCAGAATCAACCAGATATCATGCTTCCTGGCCACAGTCTTCCAGAATCAAACCTTAGTCATGTTGCCAAGCCACAGGTTTCCACCATCAAACCTCAGACATGTTCCCAGGCCACAGGGTTCTAGAATCCACCGATGTCATGTTCCCAGGCCACAGGGTTCGAGAATCAATCCTCAGTTATGTTTCCCGGCTACAGGGTTCTAGAATAAAACCTCAGTCATGTTCCCAATCCACAGGGTTCCAGAACCAAGGCTCAGTCAGGTTCCCGGGGCACAGTATTCCACAATCTAAACAGATGTCACATGCCCAGTCCCCAGGGTTCCAGAATCCACCGGTATCATGTTCCCAGGCCACAGGGTTCCAGAATCAATCCTCAGTTATGTTCCCAGGCTACAGGGTTCCAGAATAAAACCTCAGTCATGTTCCCAGTCCACAGGGTTTCAGAACCAAGGCTCAGTCAGGTTCCCGGGGCACAGTATTCCACAATCTAAACAGATGTCATGTTCCCAGGCCACAGTTTTCCAGAATCACGCCTCAGTCATGTTCCCAGGCCACAGGGATCCAGAATCAAACGTCAGTCATGTTGCCAGGCCACAGGTTTCTGCCATCAAACCTCAGTCACGTTCCCGGGCCACAGGGTTCCGGAATCAAGCCTCAGTCATTTTGCCAGGCCAGAGTGTTCCACCATCAAACCTCAGTCATGATCCCAGGCCACATGTTTCCACAATGAAACCTCAGTCATTTTCTCAGGCCAAAGGTTTCCAGAATCAAACCTCAGTCATATTCCCAGGACACATGGTTCCAGAATCAAACCTGAGTCATGTTCGCAGGCCACAGGTTTCAACAATCAAACATCACTCATGTTCCCAGGACACAGGTGTCCAGAATCAAACCTCAGTCATGTACCCAGGGAACAGGCTTCCAGCAACAAACCTTTGTCATATTCCCAGGACACAGGGTTCCAGAATCAAACCTCAGTCTTGTTCCCAGGACAGAAGTTTCCAGAATCAACCCGATATCATGTTTCCTGGCCACAGTCTTCCATTATCAAACCTCAGTCATGTTGCCAGGCCACAGGGTTCCACCATCAATCCTCACTCATGTTCCCAGGCCACAGGGTTCCAGAATCAAACCGTTCCCATGTTCCCAGGCCACAGGGTTCCAGAATCCACCGATGTCATGTTAAAGGCCACAGGGTTCCAGAATCAAACCGTTCTCATGTTTCCGGGCCACAGGGTTCCAGAATCAAGCCTCAGTCATTTTGCCAGGCCAGAGTGTTCCACCATCAAACCTCAATCATGATCCCAGGCCACATGTTTCCACAATGAAACCTCAGTCATTTTCCCAGGCCAAAGGTTTCCAAAATCAAACCTCAGTCATGTTCCCAGGACACATGGTTCCAGAATCAAACCTGAGTCATGTTCGCGGGCCACAGGTTTCAACCATCAAACCTCAGTCATGTTCCCAGGACACAGGTGTCCAGAATCAAACCTCAGTCATGTTCCCAGGGCACAGGCTTCCAGAAACAAACCTCAGTCATGTTCCCAGGACACAAGTTTCCAGAATCAACCAGATATCATGCTTCCTGGCCACAGTCTTCCAGAATCAAACCTTAGTCATGTTGCCAAGCCACAGGTTTCCACCATCAAACCTCAGACATGTTCCCAGGCCACAGGGTTCTAGAATCCACCGATGTCATGTTCCCAGGCCACAGGGTTCGAGAATCAATCCTCAGTTATGTTTCCCGGCTACAGGGTTCTAGAATAAAACCTCAGTCATGTTCCCAATCCACAGGGTTCCAGAACCAAGGCTCAGTCAGGTTCCCGGGGCACAGTATTCCACAATCTAAACAGATGTCACATGCCCAGTCCCCAGGGTTCCAGAATCCACCGGTATCATGTTCCCAGGCCACAGGGTTCCAGAATCAATCCTCAGTTATGTTCCCAGGCTACAGGGTTCCAGAATAAAACCTCAGTCATGTTCCCAGTCCACAGGGTTTCAGAACCAAGGCTCAGTCAGGTTCCCGGGGCACAGTATTCCACAATCTAAACAGATGTCATGTTCCCAGGCCACAGTTTTCCAGAATCACGCCTCAGTCATGTTCCCAGGCCACAGGGATCCAGAATCAAACGTCAGTCATGTTGCCAGGCCACAGGTTTCTGCCATCAAACCTCAGTCACGTTCCCGGGCCACAGGGTTCCGGAATCAAGCCTCAGTCATTTTGCAAGGCCAGAGTGTTCCACCACCAAACCTCAGTCATGATCCCAGGCCACATGTTTCCACAATGAAACCTCAGTCATTTTCTCAGGCCAAAGGTTTCCAGAATCAAACCTCAGTCATATTCCCAGGACACATGGTTCCAGAATCAAACCTGAGTCATGTTCGCAGGCCACAGGTTTCAACAATCAAACATCACTCATGTTCCCAGGACACAGGTGTCCAGAATCAAACCTCAGTCATGTACCCAGGGAACAGGCTTCCAGCAACAAACCTTTGTCATATTCCCAGGACACAGGGTTCCAGAATCAAACCTCAGTCTTGTTCCCAGGACAGAAGTTTCCAGAATCAACCCGATATCATGTTTCCTGGCCACAGTCTTCCAGTATCAAACCTCAGTCATGTTGCCAGGCCACAGGCTTCCACCATCAATCCTCACTCATGTTCCCAGGCCACAGGGTTCCAGAATCAAACCGTTCCCATGTTCCCAGGCCACAGGGTTCCAGAATCCACCGATGTCATGTTAAAGGCCACAGGGTTCCAGAATCAAACCGTTCTCATGTTCCCGGGCCACAGGGTTCCAGAATCAAGCCTCAGTCATTTTGCCAGGCCAGAGTGTTCCACCATCAAACCTCAGTCATGATCCCAGGCCACATGTTTCCACAATGAAACCTCAGTCATTTTCTCAGGCCAAAGGTTTCCAGAATCAAACCTCAGTCATATTCCCAGGACACATGGTTCCAGAATCAAACCTGAGTCATGTTCGCAGGCCACAGGTTTCAACAATCAAACATCACTCATGTTCCCAGGACACAGGTGTCCAGAATCAAACCTCAGTCATGTACCCAGGGAACAGGCTTCCAGCAACAAACCTTTGTCATATTCCCAGGACACAGGGTTCCAGAATCAAACCTCAGTCTTGTTCCCAGGACAGAAGTTTCCAGAATCAACCCGATATCATGTTTCCTGGCCACAGTCTTCCAGTATCAAACCTCAGTCATGTTGCCAGGCCACAGGGTTCCACCATCAATCCTCACTCATGTTCCCAGGCCACAGGGTTCCAGAATCAAACCGTTCCCATGTTCCCAGGCCACAGGGTTCCAGAATCCACCGATGTCATGTTAAAGGCCACAGGGTTCCAGAATCAAACCGTTCTCATGTTCCCGGGCCACAGGGTTCCAGAATCAAGCCTCAGTCATTTTGCCAGGCCAGAGTGTTCCACCATCAAACCTCAGTCATGATCCCAGGCCACATGTTTCCACAATGAAACCTCAGTCATTTTCCCAGGCCAAAGGTTTCCAAAATCAAACCTCAGTCATGTTCCCAGGACACATGGTTCCAGAATCAAACCTGAGTCATGTTCGCGGGCCACAGGTTTCAACCATCAAACCTCAGTCATGTTCCCAGGACACAGGTGTCCAGAATCAAACCTCAGTCATGTTCCCAGGGCACAGGCTTCCAGAAACAAACCTCAGTCATGTTCCCAGGACACAAGTTTCCAGAATCAACCAGATATCATGCTTCCTGGCCACAGTCTTCCAGAATCAAACCTTAGTCATGTTGCCAAGCCACAGGTTTCCACCATCAAACCTCAGACATGTTCCCAGGCCACAGGGTTCTAGAATCCACCGATGTCATGTTCCCAGGCCACAGGGTTCGAGAATCAATCCTCAGTTATGTTTCCCGGCTACAGGGTTCTAGAATAAAACCTCAGTCATGTTCCCAATGCACAGGGTTCCAGAACCAAGGCTCAGTCAGGTTCCCGGGGCACAGTATTCCACAATCTAAACAGATGTCACATGCCCAGTCCCCAGGGTTCCAGAATCCACCGGTATCATGTTCCCAGGCCACAGGGTTCCAGAATCAATCCTCAGTTATGTTCCCAGGCTACAGGGTTCCAGAATAAAACCTCAGTCATGTTCCCAGTCCACAGGGTTTCAGAACCAAGGCTCAGTCAGGTTCCCGGGGCACAGTATTCCACAATCTAAACAGATGTCATGTTCCCAGGCCACAGTTTTCCAGAATCACGCCTCAGTCATGTTCCCAGGCCACAGGGATCCAGAATCAAACGTCAGTCATGTTGCCAGGCCACAGGTTTCTGCCATCAAACCTCAGTCACGTTCCCGGGCCACAGGGTTCCGGAATCAAGCCTCAGTCATTTTGCCAGGCCAGAGTGTTCCACCATCAAACCTCAGTCATGATCCCAGGCCACATGTTTCCACAATGAAACCTCAGTCATTTTCTCAGGCCAAAGGTTTCCAGAATCAAACCTCAGTCATATTCCCAGGACACATGGTTCCAGAATCAAACCTGAGTCATGTTCGCAGGCCACAGGTTTCAACAATCAAACATCACTCATGTTCCCAGGACACAGGTGTCCAGAATCAAACCTCAGTCATGTACCCAGGGAACAGGCTTCCAGCAACAAACCTTTGTCATATTCCCAGGACACAGGGTTCCAGAATCAAACCTCAGTCTTGTTCCCAGGACAGAAGTTTCCAGAATCAACCCGATATCATGTTTCCTGGCCACAGTCTTCCAGTATCAAACCTCAGTCATGTTGCCAGGCCACAGGGTTCCACCATCAATCCTCACTCATGTTCCCAGGCCACAGGGTTCCAGAATCAAACCGTTCCCATGTTCCCAGGCCACAGGGTTCCAGAATCCACCGATGTCATGTTAAAGGCCACAGGGTTCCAGAATCAAACCGTTCTCACGTTCCCGGGCCACAGGGTTCCAGAATCAAGCCTCAGTCATTTTGCCAGGCCAGAGTGTTCCACCATCAAACCTCAGTCATGATCCCAGGCCACATGTTTCCACAATGAAACCTCAGTCATTTTCCCAGGCCAAAGGTTTCCAAAATCAAACCTCAGTCATGTTCCCAGGACACATGGTTCCAGAATCAAACCTGAGTCATGTTCGCGGGCCACAGGTTTCAACCTTCAAACCTCAGTCATGTTCCCAGGACACAGGTGTCAGGAATCAAACCTCAGTCATGTTCCCAGGGCACAGGCTTCCAGAAACAAACCTCAGTCATGTTCCCAGGACACAAGTTTCCAGAATCAACCAGATATCATGCTTCCTGGCCACAGTCTTCCAGAATCAAACCTTAGTCATGTTGCCAAGCCACAGGTTTCCACCATCAAACCTCAGACATGTTCCCAGGCCACAGGGTTCTAGAATCCACCGATGTCATGTTCCCAGGCCACAGGGTTCGAGAATCAATCCTCAGTTATGTTTCCCGGCTACAGGGTTCTAGAATAAAACCTCAGTCATGTTCCCAATCCACAGGGTTCCAGAACCAAGGCTCAGTCAGGTTCCCGGGGCACAGTATTCCACAATCTAAACAGATGTCACATGCCCAGTCCCCAGGGTTCCAGAATCCACCGGTATCATGTTCCCAGGCCACAGGGTTCCAGAATCAATCCTCAGTTATGTTCCCAGGCTACAGGGTTCCAGAATAAAACCTCAGTCATGTTCCCAGTCCACAAGGTTTCAGAACCAAGGCTCAGTCAGGTTCCCGGGGCACAGTATTCCACAATCTAAACAGATGTCATGTTCCCAGGCCACAGTTTTCCAGAATCACGCCTCAGTCATGTTCCCAGGCCACAGGGATCCAGAATCAAACGTCAGTCATGTTGCCAGGCCACAGGTTTCTGCCATCAAACCTCAGTCACGTTCCCGGGCCACAGGGTTCCGGAATCAAGCCTCAGTCATTTTGCCAGGCCAGAGTGTTCCACCATCAAACCTCAGTCATGATCCCAGGCCACATGTTTCCACAATGAAACCTCAGTCATTTTCTCAGGCCAAAGGTTTCCAGAATCAAACCTCAGTCATATTCCCAGGACACATGGTTCCAGAATCAAACCTGAGTCATGTTCGCAGGCCACAGGTTTCAACAATCAAACATCACTCATGTTCCCAGGACACAGGTGTCCAGAATCAAACCTCAGTCATGTACCCAGGGAACAGGCTTCCAGCAACAAACCTTTGTCATATTCCCAGGACACAGGGTTCCAGAATCAAACCTCAGTCTTGTTCCCAGGACAGAAGTTTCCAGAATCAACCCGATATCATGTTTCCTGGCCACAGTCTTCCAGTATCAAACCTCAGTCATGTTGCCAGGCCACAGGCTTCCACCATCAATCCTCACTCATGTTCCCAGGCCACAGGGTTCCAGAATCAAACCGTTCCCATGTTCCCAGGCCACAGGGTTCCAGAATCCACCGATGTCATGTTAAAGGCCACAGGGTTCCAGAATCAAACCGTTCTCATGTTCCCGGGCCACAGGGTTCCAGAATCAAGCCTCAGTCATTTTGCCAGGCCAGAGTGTTCCACCATCAAACCTCAGTCATGATCCCAGGCCACATGTTTCCACAATGAAACCTCAGTCATTTTCCCAGGCCAAAGGTTTCCAAAATCAAACCTCAGTCATGTTCCCAGGACACATGGTTCCAGAATCAAACCTGAGTCATGTTCGCGGGCCACAGGTTTCAACCATCAAACCTCAGTCATGTTCCCAGGACACAGGTGTCCAGAATCAAACCTCAGTCATGTTCCCAGGGCACAGGCTTCCAGAAACAAACCTCAGTCATGTTCCCAGGACACAAGTTTCCAGAATCAACCAGATATCATGCTTCCTGGCCACAGTCTTCCAGAATCAAACCTTAGTCATGTTGCCAAGCCACAGGTTTCCACCATCAAACCTCAGACATGTTCCCAGGCCACAGGGTTCTAGAATCCACCGATGTCATGTTCCCAGGCCACAGGGTTCGAGAATCAATCCTCAGTTATGTTTCCCGGCTACAGGGTTCTAGAATAAAACCTCAGTCATGTTCCCAATCCACAGGGTTCCAGAACCAAGGCTCAGTCAGGTTCCCGGGGCACAGTATTCCACAATCTAAACAGATGTCACATGCCCAGTCCCCAGGGTTCCAGAATCCACCGGTATCATGTTCCCAGGCCACAGGGTTCCAGAATCAATCCTCAGTTATGTTCCCAGGCTACAGGGTTCCAGAATAAAACCTCAGTCATGTTCCCAGTCCACAGGGTTTCAGAACCAAGGCTCAGTCAGGTTCCCGGGGCACAGTATTCCACAATCTAAACAGATGTCATGTTCCCAGGCCACAGTTTTCCAGAATCACGCCTCAGTCATGTTCCCAGGCCACAGGGATCCAGAATCAAACGTCAGTCATGTTGCCAGGCCACAGGTTTCTGCCATCAAACCTCAGTCACGTTCCCGGGCCACAGGGTTCCGGAATCAAGCCTCAGTCATTTTGCCAGGCCAGAGTGTTCCACCATCAAACCTCAGTCATGATCCCAGGCCACATGTTTCCACAATGAAACCTCAGTCATTTTCTCAGGCCAAAGGTTTCCAGAATCAAACCTCAGTCATATTCCCAGGACACATGGTTCCAGAATCAAACCTGAGTCATGTTCGCAGGCCACAGGTTTCAACAATCAAACATCACTCATGTTCCCAGGACACAGGTGTCCAGAATCAAACCTCAGTCATGTACCCAGGGAACAGGCTTCCAGCAACAAACCTTTGTCATATTCCCAGGACACAGGGTTCCAGAATCAAACCTCAGTCTTGTTCCCAGGACAGAAGTTTCCAGAATCAACCCGATATCATGTTTCCTGGCCACAGTCTTCCAGTATCAAACCTCAGTCATGTTGCCAGGCCACAGGCTTCCACCATCAATCCTCACTCATGTTCCCAGGCCACAGGGTTCCAGAATCAAACCGTTCCCATGTTCCCAGGCCACAGGGTTCCAGAATCCACCGATGTCATGTTAAAGGCCACAGGGTTCCAGAATCAAACCGTTCTCATGTTCCCGGGCCACAGGGTTCCAGAATCAAGCCTCAGTCATTTTGCCAGGCCAGAGTGTTCCACCATCAAACCTCAGTCATGATCCCAGGCCACATGTTTCCACAATGAAACCTCAGTCATTTTCCCAGGCCAAAGGTTTCCAAAATCAAACCTCAGTCATGTTCCCAGGACACATGGTTCCAGAATCAAACCTGAGTCATGTTCGCGGGCCACAGGTTTCAACCATCAAACCTCAGTCATGTTCCCAGGACACAGGTGTCCAGAATCAAACCTCAGTCATGTTCCCAGGGCACAGGCTTCCAGAAACAAACCTCAGTCATGTTCCCAGGACACAAGTTTCCAGAATCAACCAGATATCATGCTTCCTGGCCACAGTCTTCCAGAATCAAACCTTAGTCATGTTGCCAAGCCACAGGTTTCCACCATCAAACCTCAGACATGTTCCCAGGCCACAGGGTTCTAGAATCCACCGATGTCATGTTCCCAGGCCACAGGGTTCGAGAATCAATCCTCAGTTATGTTTCCCGGCTACAGGGTTCTAGAATAAAACCTCAGTCATGTTCCCAATCCACAGGGTTCCAGAACCAAGGCTCAGTCAGTTTCCCGGGGCACAGTATTCCACAATCTAAACAGATGTCACATGCCCAGTCCCCAGGGTTCCAGAATCCACCGGTATCATGTTCCCAGGCCACAGGGTTCCAGAATCAATCCTCAGTTATGTTCCCAGGCTACAGGGTTCCAGAATAAAACCTCAGTCATGTTCCCAGTCCACAGGGTTTCAGAACCAAGGCTCAGTCAGGTTCCCGGGGCACAGTATTCCACAATCTAAACAGATGTCATGTTCCCAGGCCACAGTTTTCCAGAATCACGCCTCAGTCATGTTCCCAGGCCACAGGGATCCAGAATCAAACGTCAGTCATGTAGCCAGGCCACAGGTTTCTGCCATCAAACCTCAGTCACGTTCCCGGGCCACAGGGTTCCGGAATCAAGCCTCAGTCATTTTGCAAGGCCAGAGTGTTCCACCACCAAACCTCAGTCATGATCCCAGGCCACATGTTTCCACAATGAAACCTCAGTCATTTTCTCAGGCCAAAGGTTTCCAGAATCAAACCTCAGTCATATTCCCAGGACACATGGTTCCAGAATCAAACCTGAGTCATGTTCGCAGGCCACAGGTTTCAACAATCAAACATCACTCATGTTCCCAGGACACAGGTGTCCAGAATCAAACCTCAGTCATGTACCCAGGGAACAGGCTTCCAGCAACAAACCTTTGTCATATTCCCAGGACACAGGGTTCCAGAATCAAACCTCAGTCTTTTTCCCAGGACAGAAGTTTCCAGAATCAACCCGATATCATGTTTCCTGGCCACAGTCTTCCAGTATCAAACCTCAGTCATGTTGCCAGGCCACAGGGTTCCACCATCAATCCTAACTCATGTTCCCAGGCCACAGGGTTCCAGAATCAAACCGTTCCCATGTTCCCAGGCCACAGGGTTCCAGAATCCACCGATGTCATGTTAAAGGCCACAGGGTTCCAGAATCAAACCGTTCTCATGTTCCCGGGCCACAGGGTTCCAGAATCAAGCCTCAGTCATTTTGCCAGGCCAGAGTGTTCCACCATCAAACCTCAATCATGATCCCAGGCCACATGTTTCCACAATGAAACCTCAGTCATTTTCCCAGGCCAAAGGTTTCCAAAATCAAACCTCAGTCATGTTCCCAGGACACATGGTTCCAGAATCAAACCTGAGTCATGTTCGCGGGCCACAGGTTTCAACCATCAAACCTCAGTCATGTTCCCAGGACACAGGTGTCCAGAATCAAACCTCAGTCATGTTCCCAGGGCACAGGCTTCCAGAAACAAACCTCAGTCATGTTCCCAGGACACAAGTTTCCAGAATCAACCAGATATCATGCTTCCTGGCCACAGTCTTCCAGAATCAAACCTTAGTCATGTTGCCAAGCCACAGGTTTCCACCATCAAACCTCAGACATGTTCCCAGGCCACAGGGTTCTAGAATCCACCGATGTCATGTTCCCAGGCCACAGGGTTCGAGAATCAATCCTCAGTTATGTTTCCCGGCTACAGGGTTCTAGAATAAAACCTCAGTCATGTTCCCAATCCACAGGGTTCCAGAACCAAGGCTCAGTCAGGTTCCCGGGGCACAGTATTCCACAATCTAAACAGATGTCACATGCCCAGTCCCCAGGGTTCCAGAATCCACCGGTATCATGTTCCCAGGCCACAGGGTTCCAGAATCAATCCTCAGTTATGTTCCCAGGCTACAGGGTTCCAGAATAAAACCTCAGTCATGTTCCCAGTCCACAGGGTTTCAGAACCAAGGCTCAGTCAGGTTCCCGGGGCACAGTATTCCACAATCTAAACAGATGTCATGTTCCCAGGCCACAGTTTTCCAGAATCACGCCTCAGTCATGTTCCCAGGCCACAGGGATCCAGAATCAAACGTCAGTCATGTTGCCAGGCCACAGGTTTCTGCCATCAAACCTCAGTCACGTTCCCGGGCCAGAGGGTTCCGGAATCAAGCCTCAGTCATTTTGCCAGGCCAGAGTGTTCCACCATCAAACCTCAGTCATGATCCCAGGCCACATGTTTCCACAATGAAACCTCAGTCATTTTCTCAGGCCAAAGGTTTCCAGAATCAAACCTCAGTCATATTCCCAGGACACATGGTTCCAGAATCAAACCTGAGTCATGTTCGCAGGCCACAGGTTTCAACAATCAAACATCACTCATGTTCCCAGGACACAGGTGTCCAGAGTCAAACCTCAGTCATGTACCCAGGGAACAGGCTTCCAGCAACAAACCTTTGTCATATTCCCAGGACACAGGGTTCCAGAATCAAACCTCAGTCTTGTTCCCAGGACAGAAGTTTCCAGAATCAACCCGATATCATGTTTCCTGGCCACAGTCTTCCAGTATCAAACCTCAGTCATGTTGCCAGGCCACAGGGTTCCACCATCAATCCTCACTCATGTTCCCAGGCCACAGGGTTCCAGAATCAAACCGTTCTCATGTTCCCAGGCCACAGGGTTCCAGAATCCACCGATGTCATGTTAAAGGCCACAGGGTTCCAGAATCAAACCGTTCTCATGTTCCCGGGCCACAGGGTTCCAGAATCAAGCCTCAGTCATTTTGCCAGGCCAGAGTGTTCCACCATCAAACCTCAGTCATGATCCCAGGCCACATGTTTCCACAATGAAACCTCAGTCATTTTCCCAGGCCAAAGGTTTCCAAAATCAAACCTCAGTCATGTTCCCAGGACACATGGTTCCAGAATCAAACCTGAGTCATGTTCGCGGGCCACAGGTTTCAACCATCAAACCTCAGTCATGTTCCCAGGACACAGGTGTCCAGAATCAAACCTCAGTCATGTTCCCAGGGCACAGGCTTCCAGAAACAAACCTCAGTCATGTTCCCAGGACACAAGTTTCCAGAATCAACCAGATATCATGCTTCCTGGCCACAGTCTTCCAGAATCAAACCTTAGTCATGTTGCCAAGCCACAGGTTTCCACCATCAAACCTCAGACATGTTCCCAGGCCACAGGGTTCTAGAATCCACCGATGTCATGTTCCCAGGCCACAGGGTTCGAGAATCAATCCTCAGTTATGTTTCCCGGCTACAGGGTTCTAGAATAAAACCTCAGTCATGTTCCCAATCCACAGGGTTCCAGAACCAAGGCTCAGTCAGATTCCCGGGGCACAGTATTCCACAATCTAAACAGATGTCACATGCCCAGTCCCCAGGGTTCCAGAATACACCGGTATCATGTTCCCAGGCCACAGGGTTCCAGAATCAATCCTCAGTTATGTTCCCAGGCTACAGGGTTCCAGAATAAAACCTCAGTCATGTTCCCAGTCCACAGGGTTTCAGAACCAAGGCTCAGTCAGGTTCCCGGGGCACAGTATTCCAGAATCTAAACAGATGTCATGTTCCCAGGCCACAGTTTTCCAGAATCACGCCTCAGTCATGTTCCCAGGCCACAGGGATCCAGAATCAAACGTCAGTCATGTTGCCAGGCCACAGGTTTCTGCCATCAAACCTCAGTCACGTTCCCGGGCCACAGGGTTCCAGAATCAAGCCTCAGTCATTTTGCCAGGCCAGAGTGTTCCACCATCAAACCTCAGTCATGATCCCAGGCCACATGTTTCCACAATGAAACCTCAGTCATTTTCTCAGGCCAAAGGTTTCCAGAATCAAACCTCAGTCATATTCCCAGGACACATGGTTCCAGAATCAAACCTGAGTCATGTTCGCAGGCCACAGGTTTCAACAATCAAACATCACTCATGTTCCCAGGACACAGGTGTCCAGAATCAAACCTCAGTCATGTACCCAGGGAACAGGCTTCCAGCAACAAACCTTTGTCATATTCCCAGGACACAGGGTTCCAGAATCAAACCTCAGTCTTGTTCCCAGGACAGAAGTTTCCAGAATCAACCCGATATCATGTTTCCTGGCCACAGTCTTCCAGTATCAAACCTCAGTCATGTTGCCAGGCCACAGGCTTCCACCATCAATCCTCACTCATGTTCCCAGGCCACAGGGTTCCAGAATCAAACCGTTCCCATGTTCCCAGGCCACAGGGTTCCAGAATCCACCGATGTCATGTTAAAGGCCACAGGGTTCCAGAATCAAACCGTTCTCTTGTTCCCGGGCCACAGGGTTCCAGAATCAAGCCTCAGTCATTTTGCCAGGCCAGAGTGTTCCACCATCAAACCTCAGTCATGATCCCAGGCCACATGTTTCCACAATGAAACCTCAGTCATTTTCCCAGGCCAAAGGTTTCCAAAATCAAACCTCAGTCATGTTCCCAGGACACATGGTTCCAGAATCAAACCTGAGTCATGTTCGCGGGCCACAGGTTTCAACCATCAAACCTCAGTCATGTTCCCAGGACACAGGTGTCCAGAATCAAACCTCAGTCATGTTCCCAGGGCACAGGCTTCCAGAAACAAACCTCAGTCATGTTCCCAGGACACAAGTTTCCAGAATCAACCAGATATCATGCTTCCTGGCCACAGTCTTCCAGAATCAAACCTTAGTCATGTTGCCAAGCCACAGGTTTCCACCATCAAACCTCAGACATGTTCCCAGGCCACAGGGTTCTAGAATCCACCGATGTCATGTTCCCAGGCCACAGGGTTCGAGAATCAATCCTCAGTTATGTTTCCCGGCTACAGGGTTCTAGAATAAAACCTCAGTCATGTTCCCAATCCACAGGGTTCCAGAACCAAGGCTCAGTCAGGTTCCCGGGGCACAGTATTCCACAATCTAAACAGATGTCACATGCCCAGTCCCCAGGGTTCCAGAATCCACCGGTATCATGTTCCCAGGCCACAGGGTTCCAGAATCAATCCTCAGTTATGTTCCCAGGCTACAGGGTTCCAGAATAAAACCTCAGTCATGTTCCCAGTCCACAGGGTTTCAGAACCAAGGCTCAGTCAGGTTCCCGGGGCACAGTATTCCACAATCTAAACAGATGTCATGTTCCCAGGCCACAGTTTTCCAGAATCACGCCTCAGTCATGTTCCCAGGCCACAGGGATCCAGAATCAAACGTCAGTCATGTTGCCAGGCCACAGGTTTCTGCCATCAAACCTCAGTCACGTTCCCGGGCCACAGGGTTCCGGAATCAAGCCTCAGTCATTTTGCAAGGCCAGAGTGTTCCACCACCAAACCTCAGTCATGATCCCAGGCCACATGTTTCCACAATGAAACCTCAGTCATTTTCTCAGGCCAAAGGTTTCCAGAATCAAACCTCAGTCATATTCCCAGGACACATGGTTCCAGAATCAAACCTGAGTCATGTTCGCAGGCCACAGGTTTCAACAATCAGACATCACTCATGTTCCCAGGACACAGGTGTCCAGAATCAAACCTCAGTCATGTACCCAGGGAACAGGCTTCCAGTAACAAACCTTTGTCATATTCCCAGGACACAGGGTTCCAGAATCAAACCTCAGTCTTGTTCCCAGGACAGAAGTTTCCAGAATCAACCCGATATCATGTTTCCTGGCCACAGTCTTCCAGTATCAAACCTCAGTCATGTTGCCAGGCCACAGGGTTCCACCATCAATCCTCACTCATGTTCCCAGGCCACAGGGTTCCAGAATCAAACCGTTCCCATGTTCCCAGGCCACAGGGTTCTAGAATCCACCGATGTCATGTTAAAGGCCACAGGGTTCCAGAATCAAGCCTCAGTCATTTTGCCAGGCCAGAGTGTTCCACCATCAAACCTCAATCATGATCCCAGGCCACATGTTTCCACAATGAAACCTCAGTCATTTTCCCAGGCCAAAGGTTTCCAAAATCAAACCTCAGTCATGTTCCCAGGACACATGGTTCCAGAATCAAACCTGAGTCATGTTCGCGGGCCACAGGTTTCAACCATCAAACCTCAGTCATGTTCCCAGGACACAGGTGTCCAGAATCAAACCTCAGTCATGTTCCCAGGGCACAGGCTTCCAGAAACAAACCTCAGTCATGTTCCCAGGACACAAGTTTCCAGAATCAACCAGATATCATGCTTCCTGGCCACAGTCTTCCAGAATCAAACCTTAGTCATGTTGCCAAGCCACAGGTTTCCACCATCAAACCTCAGACATGTTCCCAGGACACAGGGTTCTAGAATCCACCGATGTCATGTTCCCAGGCCACAGGGTTCGAGAATCAATCCTCAGTTATGTTTCCCGGC
Organism: Balaenoptera physalus; assembly: GCF_965194825.1. NCBI lineage: Eukaryota > Metazoa > Chordata > Mammalia > Artiodactyla > Balaenopteridae > Balaenoptera > Balaenoptera physalus. Next base: position 1,496,736 of record NW_028126442.1, on the reverse strand, counting down.
TACAGGGTTCTAGAATAAAACCTCAGTCATGTTCCCAATCCACAGGGTTCCAGAACCAAGGCTCAGTCAGGTTCCCGGGGCACAGTATTCCACAATCTAAACAGATGTCACATGCCCAGTCCCCAGGGTTCCAGAATCCACCGGTATCATGTTCCCAGGCCACAGGGTTCCAGAATCAATCCTCAGTTATGTTCCCAGGCTACAGGGTTCCAGAATAAAACCTCAGTCATGTTCCCAGTCCACAGGGTTTCAGAACCAAGGCTCAGTCAGGTTCCCGGGGCACAGTATTCCACAATCTAAACAGATGTCATGTTCCCAGGCCACAGTTTTCCAGAATCACGCCTCAGTCATGTTCCCAGGCCACAGGGATCCAGAATCAAACGTCAGTCATGTTGCCAGGCCACAGGTTTCTGCCATCAAACCTCAGTCACGTTCCCGGGCCACAGGGTTCCGGAATCAAGCCTCAGTCATTTTGCCAGGCCAGAGTGTTCCACCATCAAACCTCAGTCATGATCCCAGGCCACATGTTTCCACAATGAAACCTCAGTCATTTTCTCAGGCCAAAGGTTTCCAGAATCAAACCTCAGTCATATTCCCAGGACACATGGTTCCAGAATCAAACCTGAGTCATGTTCGCAGGCCACAGGTTTCAACAATCAAACATCACTCATGTTCCCAGGACACAGGTGTCCAGAATCAAACCTCAGTCATGTACCCAGGGAACAGGCTCCCAGCAACAAACCTTTGTCATATTCCCAGGACACAGGGTTCCAGAATCAAACCTCAGTCTTGTTCCCAGGACAGAAGTTTCCAGAATCAACCCGATATCATGTTTCCTGGCCACAGTCTTCCAGTATCAAACCTCAGTCATGTTGCCAGGCCACAGGCTTCCACCATCAATCCTCACTCATGTTCCCAGGCCACAGGGTTCCAGAATCAAACCGTTCCCATGTTCCCAGGCCACAGGGTTCCAGAATCCACCGATGTCATGTTAAAGGCCACAGGGTTCCAGAATCAAACCGTTCTCTTGTTCCCGGGCCACAGGGTTCCAGAATCAAGCCTCAGTCATTTTGCCAGGCCAGAGTGTTCCACCATCAAACCTCAGTCATGATCCCAGGCCACATGTTTCCACAATGAAACCTCAGTCATTTTCCCAGGCCAAAGGTTTCCAAAATCAAACCTCAGTCATGTTCCCAGGACACATGGTTCCAGAATCAAACCTGAGTCATGTTCGCGGGCCACAGGTTTCAACCATCAAACCTCAGTCATGTTCCCAGGACACAGGGGTCCAGAATCAAACCTCAGTCATGTTCCCAGGGCACAGGCTTCCAGAAACAAACCTCAGTCATGTTCCCAGGACACAAGTTTCCAGAATCAACCAGATATCATGCTTCCTGGCCACAGTCTTCCAGAATCAAACCTTAGTCATGTTGCCAAGCCACAGGTTTCCACCATCAAACCTCAGACATGTTCCCAGGCCACAGGGTTCTAGAATCCACCGATGTCATGTTCCCAGGCCACAGGGTTCGAGAATCAATCCTCAGTTATGTTTCCCGGCTACAGGGTTCTAGAATAAAACCTCAGTCATGTTCCCAATCCACAGGGTTCCAGAACCAAGGCTCAGTCAGGTTCCCGGGGCACAGTATTCCACAATCTAAACAGATGTCACATGCCCAGTCCCCAGGGTTCCAGAATCCACCGGTATCATGTTCCCAGGCCACAGGGTTCCAGAATCAATCCTCAGTTATGTTCCCAGGCTACAGGGTTCCAGAATAAAACCTCAGTCATGTTCCCAGTCCACAGGGTTTCAGAACCAAGGCTCAGTCAGGTTCCCGGGGCACAGTATTCCACAATCTAAACAGATGTCATGTTCCCAGGCCACAGTTTTCCAGAATCACGCCTCAGTCATGTTCCCAGGCCACAGGGATCCAGAATCAAACGTCAGTCATGTTGCCAGGCCACAGGTTTCTGCCATCAAACCTCAGTCACGTTCCCGGGCCACAGGGTTCCGGAATCAAGCCTCAGTCATTTTGCAAGGCCAGAGTGTTCCACCACCAAACCTCAGTCATGATCCCAGGCCACATGTTTCCACAATGAAACCTCAGTCATTTTCTCAGGCCAAAGGTTTCCAGAATCAAACCTCAGTCATATTCCCAGGACACATGGTTCCAGAATCAAACCTGAGTCATGTTCGCAGGCCACAGGTTTCAACAATCAAACATCACTCATGTTCCCAGGACACAGGTGTCCAGAATCAAACCTCAGTCATGTACCCAGGGAACAGGCTTCCAGCAACAAACCTTTGTCATAATCCCAGGACACAGGGTTCCAGAATCAAACCTCAGTCTTGTTCCCAGGACAGAAGTTTCCAGAATCAACCCGATATCATGTTTCCTGGCCACAGTCTTCCAGTATCAAACCTCAGTCATGTTGCCAGGCCACAGGGTTCCACAATCAATCCTCAGTCATGTTCCCAGGCCACAGGGTTCCAGAATCAAACCGTTCCCATGTTCCCAGGCCACAGGGTTCCAGAATCCACCGATGTCATGTTAAAGGCCACAGGGTTCCAGAATCAAACCGTTCTCACGTTCCCGGGCCACAGGGTTCCAGAATCAAGCCTCAGTCATTTTGCCAGGCCAGAGTGTTCCACCATCAAACCTCAGTCATGATCCCAGGCCACATGTTTCCACAATGAAACCTCAGTCATTTTCCCAGGCCAAAGGTTTCCAAAATCAAACCTCAGTCATGTTCCCAGGACACATGGTTCCAGAATCAAACCTGAGTCATGTTCTCGGGCCACAGGTTTCAACCATCAAACCTCAGTCATGTTCCCAGGACACAGGTGTCCAGAATCAAACCTCAGTCATTTTCCCAGGGCACAGGCTTCCAGAAACAAACCTCAGTCATGTTCCCAGGACAAAAGTTTCCAGAATCAACCAGATATCATGCTTCCTGGCCACAGTCTTCCAGAATCAAACCTTAGTCATGTTGTCAAGCCACAGGTTTCCACCATCAAACCTCAGACATGTTCCCAGGCCACAGGGTTCTAGAATCCACCGATGTCATGTTCCCAGGCCACAGGGTTCGAGAATCAATCCTCAGTTATGTTTCCCGGCTACAGGGTTCTAGAATAAAACCTCAGTCATGTTCCCAATGCACAGGGTTCCAGAACCAAGGCTCAGTCAGGTTCCCGGGGCACAGTATTCCACAATCTAAACAGATGTCACATGCCCAGTCCCCAGGGTTCCAGAATCCACCGGTATCATGTTCCCAGGCCACAGGGTTCCAGAATCAATCCTCAGTTATGTTCCCAGGCTACAGGGTTCCAGAATAAAACCTCAGTCATGTTCCCAGTCCACAGGGTTTCAGAACCAAGGCTCAGTCAGGTTCCCGGGGCACAGTATTCCACAATCTAAACAGATGTCATGTTCCCAGGCCACAGTTTTCCAGAATCACGCCTCAGTCATGTTCCCAGGCCACAGGGATCCAGAATCAAACGTCAGTCATGTTGCCAGGCCACAGGTTTCTGCCATCAAACCTCAGTCACGTTCCCGGGCCACAGGGTTCCGGAATCAAGCCTCAGTCATTTTGCCAGGCCAGAGTGTTCCACCATCAAACCTCAGTCATGATCCCAGGCCACATGTTTCCACAATGAAACCTCAGTCATTTTCTCAGGCCAAAGGTTTCCAGAATCAAACCTCAGTCATATTCCCAGGACACATGGTTCCAGAAATAAACCTGAGTCATGTTCGCAGGCCACAGGTTTCAACAATCAAACATCACTCATGTTCCCAGGACACAGGTGTCCAGAATCAAACCTCAGTCATGTACCCAGGGAACAGGCTTCCAGCAACAAACCTTTGTCATATTCCCAGGACACAGGGTTCCAGAATCAAACCTCAGTCTTGTTCCCAGGACAGAAGTTTCCAGAATCAACCCGATATCATGTTTCCTGGCCACAGTCTTCCAGTATCAAACCTCAGTCATGTTGCCAGGCCACAGGGTTCCACAATCAATCCTCACTCATGTTCCCAGGCCACAGGGTTCCAGAATCAAACCGTTCCCATGTTCCCAGGCCACAGGGTTCCAGAATCCACCGATGTCATGTTAAAGGCCACAGGGTTCCAGAATCAAACCGTTCTCATGTTCCCGGGCCACAGGGTTCCAGAATCAAGCCTCAGTCATTTTGCCAGGCCAGAGTGTTCCACCATCAAACCTCAGTCATGATCCCAGGCCACATGTTTCCACAATGAAACCTCAGTCATTTTCCCAGGCCAAAGGTTTCCAAAATCAAACCTCAGTCATGTTCCCAGGACACATGGTTCCAGAATCAAACCTGAGTCATGTGCGCGGGCCACAGGTTTCAACCATCAAACCTCAGTCATGTTCCCAGGACACAGGTGTCCAGAATCAAACCTCAGTCATGTTCCCAGGGCACAGGCTTCCAGAAACAAACCTCAGTCATGTTCCCAGGACACAAGTTTCCAGAATCAACCAGATATCATGCTTCCTGGCCACAGTCTTCCAGAATCAAACCTTAGTCATGTTGCCAAGCCACAGGTTTCCACCATCAAACCTCAGACATGTTCCCAGGCCACAGGGTTCTAGAATCCACCGATGTCATGTTCCCAGGCCACAGGGTTCGAGAATCAATCCTCAGTTATGTTTCCCGGCTACAGGGTTCTAGAATAAAACCTCAGTCATGTTCCCAATCCACAGGGTTCCAGAACCAAGGCTCAGTCAGGTTCCCGGGGCACAGTATTCCACAATCTAAACAGATGTCACATGCCCAGTCCCCAAGGTTCCAGAATCCACCGGTATCATGTTCCCAGGCCACAGGGTTCCAGAATCAATCCTCAGTTATGTTCCCAGGCTACAGGGTTCCAGAATAAAACCTCAGTCATGTTCCCAGTCCACAGGGTTTCAGAACCAAGGCTCAGTCAGGTTCCCGGGGCACAGTATTCCACAATCTAAACAGATGTCATGTTCCCAGGCCACAGTTTTCCAGAATCACGCCTCAGTCATGTTCCCAGGCCACAGGGATCCAGAATCAAACGTCAGTCATGTTGCCAGGCCACAGGTTTCTGCCATCAAACCTCAGTCACGTTCCCGGGCCACAGGGTTCTTGAATCAAGCCTCAGTCATTTTGCCAGGCCAGAGTGTTCCACCATCAAACCTCAGTCATGATCCCAGGCCACATGTTTCCACAATGAAACCTCAGTCATTTTCTCAGGCCAAAGGTTTCCAGAATCAAACCTCAGTCATATTCCCAGGACACATGGTTCCAGAATCAAACCTGAGTCATGTTCGCAGGCCACAGGTTTCAACAATCAAACATCACTCATGTTCCCAGGACACAGGTGTCCTGAATCAAACCTCAGTCATGTACCCAGGGAACAGGCTTCCAGCAACAAACCTTTGTCATATTCCCAGGACACAGGGTTCCAGAATCAAACCTCAGTCTTGTTCCCAGGACAGAAGTTTCCAGAATCAACCCGATATCATGTTTCCTGGCCACAGTCTTCCAGTATCAAACCTCAGTCATGTTGCCAGGCCACAGGGTTCCACCATCAATCCTCACTCATGTTCCCAGGCCACAGGGTTCCAGAATCCACCGATGTCATGTTAAAGGCCACAGGGTTCCAGAATCAAACCGTTCTCATGTTCCCGGGCCACAGGGTTCCAGAATCAAGCCTCAGTCATTTTGCCAGGCCAGTGTTCCACCATCAAACCTCAGTCATGATCCCAGGCCACATGTTTCCACAATGAAACCTCAGTCATTTTCCCAGGCCAAAGGTTTCCAAAATCAAACCTCAGTCATGTTCCCAGGACACATGGTTCCAGAATCAAACCTGAGTCATGTTCGCGGGCCACAGGTTTCAACCATCAAACCTCAGTCATGTTCCCAGGACACAGGTGTCCAGAATCAAACCTCAGTCATGTTCCCAGGGCACAGGCTTCCAGAAACAAACCTCAGTCATGTTCCCAGGACACAAGTTTCCAGAATCAACCAGATATCATGCTTCCTGGCCACAGTCTTCCAGAATCAAACCTTAGTCATGTTGCCAAGCCACAGGTTTCCACCATCAAACCTCAGACATGTTCCCAGGCCACAGGGTTCTAGAATCCACCGATGTCATGTTCCCAGGCCACAGGGTTCGAGAATCAATCCTCAGTTATGTTTCCCGGCTACAGGGTTCTAGAATAAAACCTCAGTCATGTTCCCAATCCACAGGGTTCCAGAACCAAGGCTCAGTCAGGTTCCCGGGGCACAGTATTCCACAATCTAAACAGATGTCACATGCCCAGTCCCCAGGGTTCCAGAATCCACCGGTATCATGTTCCCAGGCCACAGGGTTCCAGAATCAATCCTCAGTTATGTTCCCAGGCTACAGGGTTCCAGAATAAAACCTCAGTCATGTTCCCAGTCCACAGGGTTTCAGAACCAAGGCTCAGTCAGGTTCCCGGGGCACAGTATTCCACAATCTAAACAGATGTCATGTTCCCAGGCCACAGTTTTCCAGAATCACGCCTCAGTCATGTTCCCAGGCCACAGGGATCCAGAATCAAACGTCAGTCATGTTGCCAGGCCACAGGTTTCTGCCATCAAACCTCAGTCAAGTTCCCGGGCCACAGGGTTCCAGAATCAAGCCTCAGTCATTTTGCCAGGCCAGTGTTCCACCATCAAACCTCAGTCATGATCCCAGGCCACATGTTTCCACAATGAAACCTCAGTCATTTTCTCAGGCCAAAGGTTTCCAGAATCAAACCTCAGTCATATTCCCAGGACACATGGTTCCAGAATCAAACCTGAGTCATGTTCGCAGGCCACAGGTTTCAACAATCAAACATCACTCATGTTCCCAGGACACAGGTGTCCTGAATCAAACCTCAGTCATGTACCCAGGGAACAGGCTTCCAGCAACAAACCTTTGTCATATTCCCAGGACACAGGGTTCCAGAATCAAACCTCAGTCTTGTTCCCAGGACAGAAGTTACCAGAATCAACCCGATATCATGTTTCCTGGCCACAGTCTTCCAGTATCAAATCTCAGTCATGTTGCCAGGCCACAGGGTTCCACCATCAATCCTCACTCATGTTCCCAGGCCACAGGGTTCCAGAATCCACCGATGTCATGTTAAAGGCCACAGGGTTCCAGAATCAAACCGTTCTCATGTTCCCGGGCCACAGGGTTCCAGAATCAAGCCTCAGTCATTTTGCCAGGCCAGTGTTCCACCATCAAACCTCAGTCATGATCCCAGGCCACATGTTTCCACAATGAAACCTCAGTCATTTTCCCAGGCCAAAGGTTTCCAAAATCAAACCTCAGTCATGTTCCCAGGACACATGGTTCCAGAATCAAACCTGAGTCATGTTCGCGGGCCACAGGTTTCAACCATCAAACCTCAGTCATGTTCCCAGGACACAGGTGTCCAGAATCAAACCTCAGTCATGTTCCCAGGGCACAGGCTTCCAGAAACAAACCTCAGTCATGATCCCAGGACACAAGTTTCCAGAATCAACCAGATATCATGCTTCCTGGCCACAGTCTTCCAGAATCAAACCTTAGTCATGTTGCCAAGCCACAGGTTTCCACCATCAAACCTCAGACATGTTCCCAGGCCACAGGGTTCTAGAATCCACCGATGTCATGTTCCCAGGCCACAGGGTTCGAGAATCAATCCTCAGTTATGTTTCCCGGCTACAGGGTTCTAGAATAAAACCTCAGTCATGTTCCCAATCCACAGGGTACCAGAACCAAGGCTCAGTCAGGTTCCCGGGGCACAGTATTCCACAATCTAAACAGATGTCACATGCCCAGTCCCCAGGGTTCCAGAATCCACCGGTATCATGTTCCCAGGCCACAGGGTTCCAGAATCAATCCTCAGTTATGTTCCCAGGCTACAGGGTTCCAGAATAAAACCTCAGTCATGTTCCCAGTCCACAGGGTTTCAGAACCAAGGCTCAGTCAGTTTCCCGGGGCACAGTATTCCACAATCTAAACAGATGTCATGTTCCCAGGCCACAGTTTTCCAGAATCACGCCTCAGTCATGTTCCCAGGCCACAGGGATCCAGAATCAAACGTCAGTCATGTTGCCAGGCCACAGGTTTCTGCCATCAAACCTCAGTCACGTTCCCGGGCCACAGGGTTCCGGAATCAAGCCTCAGTCATTTTGCCAGGCCAGTGTTCCACCATCAAACCTCAGTCATGATCCCAGGCCACATGTTTCCACAATGAAACCTCAGTCATTTTCTCAGGCCAAAGGTTTCCAGAATCAAACCTCAGTCATATTCCCAGGACACATGGTTCCAGAATCAAACCTGAGTCATGTTCGCAGGCCACAGGTTTCAACAATCAAACATCACTCATGTTCCCAGGACACAGGTGTCCTGAATCAAACCTCAGTCATGTACCCAGGGAACAGGCTTCCAGCAACAAACCTTTGTCATATTCCCAGGACACAGGGTTCCAGAATCAAACCTCAGTCTTGTTCCCAGGACAGAAGTTACCAGAATCAACCCGATATCATGTTTCCTGGCCACAGTCTTCCAGTATCAAACCTCAGTCATGTTGCCAGGCCACAGGGTTCCACCATCAATCCTCACTCATGTTCCCAGGCCACAGGGTTCCAGAATCCACCGATGTCATGTTAAAGGCCACAGGGTTCCAGAATCAAACCGTTCTCATGTTCCCGGGCCACAGGGTTCCAGAATCAAGCCTCAGTCATTTTGCCAGGCCAGTGTTCCACCATCAAACCTCAGTCATGATCCCAGGCCACATGTTTCCACAATGAAACCTCAGTCATTTTCCCAGGCCAAAGGTTTCCAAAATCAAACCTCAGTCATGTTCCCAGGACACATGGTTACAGAATCAAACCTGAGTCATGTTCGCGGGCCACAGGTTTCAACCATCAAACCTCAGTCATGTTCCCAGGACACAGGTGTCCAGAATCAAACCTCAGTCATGTTCCCAGGGCACAGGCTTCCAGAAACAAACCTCAGTCATGTTCCCAGGACACAAGTTTCCAGAATCAACCAGATATCATGCTTCCTGGCCACAGTCTTCCAGAATCAAACCTTAGTCATGTTGCCAAGCCACAGGTTTCCACCATCAAACCTCAGACATGTTCCCAGGCCACAGGGTTCTAGAATCCACCGATGTCATGTTCCCAGGCCACAGGGTTCGAGAATCAATCCTCAGTTATGTTTCCCGGCTACAGGGTTCTAGAATAAAACCTCAGTCATGTTCCCAATCCACAGGGTTCCAGAACCAAGGCTCAGTCAGGTTCCCGGGGCACAGTATTCCACAATCTAAACAGATGTCACATGCCCAGTCCCCAGAGTTCCAGAATCCACCGGTATCATGTTCCCAGGCCGCAGGGTTCCAGAATCAATCCTCAGTTATGTTCCCAGGCTACAGGGTTCCAGAATAAAACCTCAGTCATGTTCCCAGTCCACAGGGTTTCAGAACCAAGGCTCAGTCAGGTTCCCGGGGCACAGTATTCCACAATCTAAACAGATGTCATGTTCCCAGGCCACAGTTTTCCAGAATCACGCCTCAGTCATGTTCCCAGGCCACAGGGATCCAGAATCAAACGTCAGTCATGTTGCCAGGCCACAGGTTTCTGCCATCAAACCTCAGTCACGTTCCCGGGCCACAGGGTTCCGGAATCAAGCCTCAGTCATTTTGCCAGGCCAGAGTGTTCCACCATCAAACCTCAGTCATGATCCCAGGTCACATGTTTCCACAATGAAACTGCAGTCATTTTCTCAGGCCAAAGGTTTCCAGAATCAAACCTCAGTCATATTCCCAGGACACATGGTTCCAGAATCAAACCTGAGTCATGTTCGCAGGCCACAGGTTTCAACAATCAAACATCACTCATGTTCCCAGGACACAGGTGTCCTGAATCAAACCTCAGTCATGTACCCAGGGAACAGGCTTCCAGCAACAAACCTTTGTCATATTCCCAGGACACAGGGTTCCAGAATCAAACCTCAGTCTTGTTCCCAGGACAGAAGTTTCCAGAATCAACCCGATATCATGTTTCCTGGCCACAGTCTTCCAGTATCAAACCTCAGTCATGTTGCCAGGCCACAGGGTTCCACCATCAATCCTCACTCATGTTCCCAGGCCACAGGGTTCCAGAATCCACCGATGTCATGTTAAAGGCCACAGGGTTCCAGAATCAAACCGTTCTCATGTTCCCGGGCCACAGGGTTCCAGAATCAAGCCTCAGTCATTTTGCCAGTCCAGTGTTCCACCATCAAACCTCAGTCATGATCCCAGGCCACATGTTGCCACAATGAAACCTCAGTCATTTTCCCAGGCCAAAGGTTTCCAAAATCAAACCTCAGTCATGTTCCCAGGACACATGGTTCCAGAATCAAACCTGAGTCATGTTCGCGGGCCACAGGTTTCAACCATCAAACCTCAGTCATGTTCCCAGGACACAGGTGTCCAGAATCAAACCTCAGTCATGATCCCAGGGCACAGGCTTCCAGAAACAAACCTCAGTCATGTTCCCAGGACACAAGTTTCCAGAATCAACCAGATATCATGCTTCCTGGCCACAGTCTTCCAGAATCAAACCTTAGTCATGTTGCCAAGCCACAGGTTTCCACCATCAAACCTCAGACATGTTCCCAGGCCACAGGGTTCTAGAATCCACCGATGTCATGTTCCCAGGCCACAGGGTTCGAGAATCAATCCTCAGTTATGTTTCCCGGCTACAGGGTTCTAGAATAAAACCTCAGTCATGTTCCCAATCCACAGGGTTCCAGAACCAAGGCTCAGTCAGATTCCCGGGGCACAGTATTCCACAATCTAAACAGATGTCACATGCCCAGTCCCCAGGGTTCCAGAATTCCCCGGTATCATGTTCCCAGGCCACAGGGTTCCAGAATCAATCCTCAGTTATGTTCCCAGGCTACAGGGTTCCAGAATAAAACCTCAGTCATGTTCCCAGTCCACAGGGTTTCAGAACCAAGGCTCAGTCAGGTTCCCGGGGCACAGTATTCCACAATCTAAACAGATGTCATGTTCCCAGGCCACAGTTTTCCAGAATCACGCCTCAGTCATGTTCCCAGGCCACAGGGATCCAGAATCAAACGTCAGTCATGTTGCCAGGCCACAGGTTTCTGCCATCAAACCTCAGTCACGTTCCCAGGCCACAGGGTTCCAGAATCAAGCCTCAGTCATTTTGCCAGGCCAGAGTGTTCCACCATCAAACCTCAGTCATGATCCCAGGCCACATGTTTCCACAATGAAACCTCAGTCATTTTCTCAGGCCAAAGGTTTCCAGAATCAAACCTCAGTCATATTCCCAGGACACATGGTTCCAGAATCAAACCTGAGTCATGTTCGCAGGCCACAGGTTTCAACAATCAAACATCACTCATGTTCCCAGGACACAGGTGTCCTGAATCAAACCTCAGTCATGTACCCAGGGAACAGGCTTCCAGCAACAAACCTTTGTCATATTCCCAGGACACAGGGTTCCAGAATCAAACCTCAGTCTTGTTCCCAGGACAGAAGTTTCCAGAATCAACCCGATATCATGTTTCCTGGCCACAGTCTTCCAGTATCAAACCTCAGTCATGTTGCCAGGCCACAGGGTTCCACCATCAATCCTCACTCATTTTCCCAGGCCACAGGGTTCCAGAATCAAACCGTTCCCATGTTCCCAGGCCACAGGGTTCCAGAATCCACCGATGTCATGTTAAAGGCCACAGGGTTCCAGAATCAAACCGTTCTCACGTTCCCGGGCCACAGGGTTCCAGAATCAAGCCTCAGTCATTTTGCCAGGCCAGAGTGTTCCACCATCAAACCTCAGTCATGATCCCAGGCCACATGTTTCCACAATGAAACCTCAGTCATTTTCCCAGGCCAAAGGTTTCCAAAATCAAACCTCAGTCATGTTCCCAGGACACATGGTTCCAGAATCAAACCTGAGTCATGTTCGCGGGCCACAGGTTTCAACCTTCAAACCTCAGTCATGTTCCCAGGACACAGGTGTCCAGAATCAAACCTCAGTCATGTTCCCAGGGCACAGGCTTCCAGAAACAAACCTCAGTCATGTTCCCAGGACACAAGTTTCCAGAATCAACCAGATATCATGCTTCCTGGCCACAGTCTTCCAGAATCAAACCTTAGTCATGTTGCCAAGCCACAGGTTTCCACCATCAAACCTCAGACATGTTCCCAGGCCACAGGGTTCTAGAATCCACCGATGTCATGTTCCCAGGCCACAGGGTTCGAGAATCAATCCTCAGTTATGTTTCCAGGCTACAGGGTTCTAGAATAAAACCTCAGTCATGTTCCCAATCCACAGGATTCCAGAACCAAGGCTCAGTCAGGTTCCCGGGCCACAGTATTCCACAATCTAAACAGATGTCACATGCCCAGTCCCCAGGGTTCCAGAATCCACCGGTATCATGTTCCCAGGCCACAGGGTTCCAGAATCAATCCTCAGTTATGTTCCCAGGCTACAGGGTTCCAGAATAAAACCTCAGTCATGTTCCCAGTCCACAGGGTTTCAGAACCAAGGCTCAGTCAGGTTCCCGGGGCACAGTATTCCACAATCTAAACAGATGTCATGTTCCCAGGCCACAGTTTTCCAGAATCACGCCTCAGTCATGTTCCCAGGCCACAGGGATCCAGAATCAAACGTCAGTCATGTTGCCAGGCCACAGGTTTCTGCCATCAAACCTCAGTCACGTTCCCGGGCCACAGGGTTCCGGAATCAAGCCTCAGTCATTTTGCCAGGCCAGAGTGTTCCACCATCAAACCTCAGTCATGATCCCAGGCCACATGTTTCCACAATGAAACCGCAGTCATTTTCTCAGGCCAAAGGTTTCCAGAATCAAACCTCAGTCATATTCCCAGGACACATGGTTCCAGAATCAAATCTGAGTCATGTTCGCAGGCCACAGGTTTCAACAATCAAACATCACTCATGTTCCCAGGACACAGGTGTCCTGAATCAAACCTCAGTCATGTACCCAGGGAACAGGCTTCCAGCAACAAACCTTTGTCATATTCCCAGGACACAGGGTTCCAGAATCAAACCTCAGTCTTGTTCCCAGGACAGAAGTTTCCAGAATCAACCCGATATCATGTTTCCTGGCCACAGTCTTCCAGTATCAAACCTCAGTCATGTTGCCAGGCCACAGGGTTCCACCATCAATCCTCACTCATGTTCCCAGGCCACAGGGTTCCAGAATCCACCGATGTCATGTTAAAGGCCACAGGGTTCCAGAATCAAACCGTTCTCATGTTCCCGGGCCACAGGGTTCCAGAATCAAGCCTCAGTCATTTTGCCAGGCCAGTGTTCCACCATCAAACCTCAGTCATGATCCCAGGCCACATGTTTCCACAATGAAACCTCAGTCATTTTCCCAGGCCAAAGGTTTCCAAAATCAAACCTCAGTCATGTTCCCAGGACACATGGTTCCAGAATCAAACCTGAGTCATGTTCGCGGGCCACAGGTTTCAACCATCAAACCTCAGTCATGTTCCCAGGACACAGGTGTCCAGAATCAAACCTCAGTCATGTTCCCAGGGCACAGGCTTCCAGAAACAAACCTCAGTCATGTTCCCAGGACACAAGTTTCCAGAATCAACCAGATATCATGCTTCCTGGCCACAGTCTTCCAGAATCAAACCTTAGTCATGTTGCCAAGCCACAGGTTTCCACCATCAAACCTCAGACATGTTCCCAGGCCACAGGGTTCTAGAATCCACCGATGTCATGTTCCCAGGCCACAGGGTTCGAGAATCAATCCTCAGTTATGTTTCCCGGCTACAGGGTTCTAGAATAAAACCTCAGTCATGTTCCCAATCCACAGGGTTCCAGAACCAAGGCTCAGTCAGGTTCCCGGGGCACAGTATTCCACAATCTAAACAGATGTCACATGCCCAGTCCCCAGGGTTCCAGAATCCACCGGTATCATGTTCCCAGGCCACAGGGTTCCAGAATCAATCCTCAGTTATGTTCCCAGGCTACAGGGTTCCAGAATAAAACCTCAGTCATGTTCCCAGTCCACAGGGTTTCAGAACCAAGGCTCAGTCAGGTTCCCGGGGCACAGTATTCCACAATCTAAACAGATGTCATGTTCCCAGGCCACAGTTTTCCAGAATCACGCCTCAGTCATGTTCCCAGGCCACAGGGATCCAGAATCAAACGTCAGTCATGTTGCCAGGCCACAGGTTTCTGCCATCAAACCTCAGTCAAGTTCCCGGGCCACAGGGTTCCAGAATCAAGCCTCAGTCATTTTGCCAGGCCAGTGTTCCACCATCAAACCTCAGTCATGATCCCAGGCCACATGTTTCCACAATGAAACCTCAGTCATTTTCTCAGGCCAAAGGTTTCCAGAATCAAACCTCAGTCATATTCCCAGGACACATGGTTCCAGAATCAAACCTGAGTCATGTTCGCAGGCCACAGGTTTCAACAATCAAACATCACTCATGTTCCCAGGACACAGGTGTCCTGAATCAAACCTCAGTCATGTACCCAGGGAACAGGCTTCCAGCAACAAACCTTTGTCATATTCCCAGGACACAGGGTTCCAGAATCAAACCTCAGTCTTGTTCCCAGGACAGAAGTTACCAGAATCAACCCGATATCATGTTTCCTGGCCACAGTCTTCCAGTATCAAACCTCAGTCATGTTGCCAGGCCACAGGGTTCCACCATCAATCCTCACTCATGTTCCCAGGCCACAGGGTTCCAGAATCCACCGATGTCATGTTAAAGGCCACAGGGTTCCAGAATCAAACCGTTCTCATGTTCCCGGGCCACAGGGTTCCAGAATCAAGCCTCAGTCATTTTGCCAGGCCAGTGTTCCACCATCAAACCTCAGTCATGATCCCAGGCCACATGTTTCCACAATGAAACCTCAGTCATTTTCCCAGGCCAAAGGTTTCCAAAATCAAACCTCAGTCATGTTCCCAGGACACATGGTTACAGAATCGAACCTGAGTCATGTTCGCGGGCCACAGGTTTCAACCATCAAACCTCAGTCATGTTCCCAGGACACAGGTGTCCAGAATCAAACCTCAGTCATGTTCCCAGGGCACAGGCTTCCAGAAACAAACCTCAGTCATGTTCCCAGGACACAAGTTTCCAGAATCAACCAGATATCATGCTTCCTGGCCACAGTCTTCCAGAATCAAACCTTAGTCATGTTGCCAAGCCACAGGTTTCCACCATCAAACCTCAGACATGTTCCCAGGCCACAGGGTTCTAGAATCCACCGATGTCATGTTCCCAGGCCACAGGGTTCGAGAATCAATCCTCAGTTATGTTTCCCGGCTACAGGGTTCTAGAATAAAACCTCAGTCATGTTCCCAATCCACAGGGTTCCAGAACCAAGGCTCAGTCAGGTTCCCGGGGCACAGTATTCCACAATCTAAACAGATGTCACATGCCCAGTCCCCAGGGTTCCAGAATCCACCGGTATCATGTTCCCAGGCCACAGGGTTCCAGAATCAATCCTCAGTTATGTTCCCAGGCTACAGGGTTCCAGAATAAAACCTCAGTCATGTTCCCAGTCCACAGGGTTTCAGAACCAAGGCTCAGTCAGGTTCCCGGGGCACAGTATTCCACAATCTAAACAGATGCCATGTTCCCAGGCCACAGTTTTCCAGAATCACGCCTCAGTCATGTTCCCAGGCCACAGGGATCCAGAATCAAACGTCAGACATGTTGCCAGGCCACAGGTTTCTGCCATCAAACCTCAGTCACGTTCCCGGGCCACAGGGTTCCTGAATCAAGCCTCAGTCATTTTGCCAGGCCAGAGTGTTCCACCATCAAACCTCAGTCATGATCCCAGGCCACATGTTTCCACAATGAAACCTCAGTCATTTTCTCAGGCCAAAGGTTTCCAGAATCAAACCTCAGTCATATTCCCAGGACACATGGTTCCAGAATCAAACCTGAGTCATGTTCGCAGGCCACAGGTTTCAACAATCAAACATCACTCATGTTCCCAGGACACAGGTGTCCAGAATCAAACCTCAGTCATGTACCCAGGGAACAGGCTTCCAGCAACAAACCTTTGTCATATTCCCAGGACACAGGGTTCCAGAATCAAACCTCAGTCATGTTCCCAGGACACAAGTTTCCAGAATCAACCAGATATCATGCTTCCTGGCCACAGTCTTCCAGAATCAAACCTTAGTCATGTTGCCAAGCCACAGGTTTCCACCATCAAACCTCAGACATGTTCCCAGGCCACAGGGTTCTAGAATCCACCGATGTCATGTTCCCAGGCCACAGGGTTCGAGAATCAATCCTCAGTTATGTTTCCCGGCTACAGGGTTCTAGAATAAAACCTCAGTCATGTTCCCAATCCAAAGGGTTCCAGAACCAAGGCTCAGTCAGGTTCCCGGGGCACAGTATTCCACAATCTAAACAGATGTCACATGCCCAGTCCCCAGAGTTCCAGAATCCACCGGTATCATGTTCCCAGGCCACAGGGTTCCAGAATCAATCCTCAGTTATGTTCCCAGGCTACAGGGTTCCAGAATAAAACCTCAGTCATGTTCCCAGTCCACAGGGTTTCAGAACCAAGGCTCAGTCAGGTTCCCGGGGCACAGTATTCCACAATCTAAACAGATGTCATGTTCCCAGGCCACAGTTTTCCAGAATCACGCCTCAGTCATGTTCCCAGGCAACAGGGATCCAGAATCAAACGTCAGTCATGTTGCCAGGCCACAGGTTTCTGCCATCAAACCTCAGTCACGTTCCCGGGCCACAGGGTTCCGGAATCAAGCCTCAGTCATTTTGCCAGGCCAGTGTTCCACCATCAAACCTCAGTCATGATCCCAGGCCACATGTTTCCACAATGAAACCTCAGTCATTTTCTCAGGCCAAAGGTTTCAAGAATCAAACCTCAGTCATATTCCCAGGACACATGGTTCCAGAATCAAACCTGAGTCATGTTCGCAGGCCACAGGTTTCAACAATCAAACATCACTCATGTTCCCAGGACACAGGTGTCCTGAATCAAACCTCAGTCATGTACCCAGGGAACAGGCTTCCAGCAACAAACCTTTGTCATATTCCCAGGACACAGGGTTCCAGAATCAAACCTCAGTCTTGTTCCCAGGACAGAAGTTACCAGAATCAACCCGATATCATGTTTCCTGGCCACAGTCTTCCAGTATCAAACCTCAGTCATGTTGCCAGGCCACAGGGTTCCACCATCAATCCTCACTCATGTTCCCAGGCCACAGGGTTCCAGAATCCACTGATGTCATGTTAAAGGCCACAGGGTTCCAGAATCAAACCGTTCTCATGTTCCCGGGCCACAGGGTTCCAGAATCAAGCCTCAGTCATTTTGCCAGGCCAGTGTTCCACCATCAAACCTCAGTCATGATCCCAGGCCACATGTTTCCACAATGAAACCTCAGTCATTTTCCCAGGCCAAAGGTTTCCAAAATCAAACCTCAGTCATGTTCCCAGGACACATGGTTCCAGAATCAAACCTGAGTCATGTTCGCGGGCCACAGGTTTCAACCATCAAACCTCAGTCATGTTCCCAGGACACAGGTGTCCAGAATCAAACCTCAGTCATGTTCCCAGGGCACAGGCTTCCAGAAACAAACCTCAGTCATGTTCCCAGGACACAAGTTTCCAGAATCAACCAGATATCATGCTTCCTGGCCACAGTCTTCCAGAATCAAACCTTAGTCATGTTGCCAAGCCACAGGTTTCCACCATCAAACCTCAGACATGTTCCCAGGCCACAGGGTTCTAGAATCCACCGATGTCATGTTCCCAGGCCACAGGGTTCGAGAATCAATCCTCAGTTATGTTTCCCGGCTACAGGGTTCTAGAATAAAACCTCAGTCATGTTCCCAATCCACAGGGTTCCAGAACCAAGGCTCAGTCAGGTTCCCGGGGCACAGTATTCCACAATCTAAACAGATGTCACATGCCCAGTCCCCAGGGTTCCAGAATCCACCGGTATCATGTTCCCAGGCCACAGGGTTCCAGAATCAATCCTCAGTTATGTTCCCAGGCTACAGGGTTCCAGAATAAAACCTCAGTCATGTTCCCAGTCCACAGGGTTTCAGAACCAAGGCTCAGTCAGGTTCCCGGGGCACAGTATTCCACAATCTAAACAGATGCCATGTTCCCAGGCCACAGTTTTCCAGAATCACGCCTCAGTCATGTTTCCAGGCCACAGGGATCCAGAATCAAACGTCAGACATGTTGCCAGGCCACAGGTTTCTGCCATCAAACCTCAGTCACGTTCCCGGGCCACAGGGTTCCTGAATCAAGCCTCAGTCATTTTGCCAGGCCAGAGTGTTCCACCATCAAACCTCAGTCATGATCCCAGGCCACATGTTTCCACAATGAAACCTCAGTCATTTTCTCAGGCCAAAGGTTTCCAGAATCAAACCTCAGTCATATTCCCAGGACACATGGTTCCAGAATCAAACCTGAGTCATGTTCGCAGGCCACAGGTTTCAACAATCAAACATCACTCATGTTCCCAGGACACAGGTGTCCAGAATCAAACCTCAGTCATGTACCCAGGGAACAGGCTTCCAGCAACAAACCTTTGTCATATTCCCAGGACACAGGGTTCCAGAATCAAACCTCAGTCATGTTCCCAGGACACAAGTTTCCAGAATCAACCAGATATCATGCTTCCTGGCCACAGTCTTCCAGAATCAAACCTTAGTCATGTTGCCAAGCCACAGGTTTCCACCATCAAACCTCAGACATGTTCCCAGGCCACAGGGTTCTAGAATCCACCGATGTCATGTTCCCAGGCCACAGGGTTCGAGAATCAATCCTCAGTTATGTTTCCCGGCTACAGGGTTCTAGAATAAAACCTCAGTCATGTTCCCAATCCACAGGGTTCCAGAACCAAGGCTCAGTCAGGTTCCCGGGGCACAGTATTCCACAATCTAAACAGATGTCACATGCCCAGTCCCCAGAGTTCCAGAATCCACCGGTATCATGTTCCCAGGCCACAGGGTTCCAGAATCAATCCTCAGTTATGTTCCCAGGCTACAGGGTTCCAGAATAAAACCTCAGTCATGTTCCCAGTCCACAGGGTTTCAGAACCAAGGCTCAGTCAGGTTCCCGGGGCACAGTATTCCACAATCTAAACAGATGTCATGTTCCCAGGCCACAGTTTTCCAGAATCACGCCTCAGTCATGTTCCCAGGCCACAGGGATCCAGAATCAAACGTCAGTCATGTTGCCAGGCCACAGGTTTCTGCCATCAAACCTCAGTCACGTTCCCGGGCCACAGGGTTCCGGAATCAAGCCTCAGTCATTTTGCCAGGCCAGAGTGTTCCACCATCAAACCTCAGTCATGATCCCAGGTCACATGTTTCCACAATGAAACTGCAGTCATTTTCTCAGGCCAAAGGTTTCCAGAATCAAACCTCAGTCATATTCCCAGGACACATGGTTCCAGAATCAAACCTGAGTCATGTTCGCAGGCCACAGGTTTCAACAATCAAACATCACTCATGTTCCCAGGACACAGGTGTCCTGAATCAAACCTCAGTCATGTACCCAGGGAACAGGCTTCCAGCAACAAACCTTTGTCATATTCCCAGGACACAGGGTTCCAGAATCAAACCTCAGTCTTGTTCCCAGGACAGAAGTTTCCAGAATCAACCCGATATCATGTTTCCTGGCCACAGTCTTCCAGTATCAAACCTCAGTCATGTTGCCAGGCCACAGGGTTCCACCATCAATCCTCACTCATTTTCCCAGGCCACAGGGTTCCAGAATCAAACCGTTCCCATGTTCCCAGGCCACAGGGTTCCAGAATCCACCGATGTCATGTTAAAGGCCACAGGGTTCCAGAATCAAACCGTTCTCACGTTCCCGGGCCACAGGGTTCCAGAATCAAGCCTCAGTCATTTTGCCAGGCCAGAGTGTTCCACCATCAAACCTCAGTCATGATCCCAGGCCACATGTTTCCACAATGAAACCTCAGTCATTTTCCCAGGCCAAAGGTTTCCAAAATCAAACCTCAGTCATGTTCCCAGGACACATGGTTCCAGAATCAAACCTGAGTCATGTTCGCGGGCCACAGGTTTCAACCTTCAAACCTCAGTCATGTTCCCAGGACACAGGTGTCCAGAATCAAACCTCAGTCATGTTCCCAGGGCACAGGCTTCCAGAAACAAACCTCAGTCATGTTCCCAGGACACAAGTTTCCACAATCAACCAGATATCATGCTTTCTGGCCACAGTCTTCCAGAATCAAACCTTAGTCATGTTGCCAAGCCACAGGTTTCCACCATCAAACCTCAGACATGTTCCCAGGCCACAGGGTTCTAGAATCCACCGATGTCATGTTCCCAGGCCACAGGGTTCGAGAATCAATCCTCAGTTATGTTTCCAGGCTACAGGGTTCCAGAATAAAACCTCAGTCATGTTCCCAATCCACAGGATTCCAGAACCAATGCTCAGTCAGGTTCCCGGGGCACAGTATTCCACAATCTAAACAGATGTCACATGCCCAGTCCCCAGGGTTCCAGAATCCACCGGTATCATGTTCCCAGGCCACAGGGTTCCAGAATCAATCCTCAGTTATGTTCCCAGGCTACAGGGTTCCAGAATAAAACCTCAGTCATGTTCCCAGTCCACAGGGTTTCAGAACCAAGGCTCAGTCAGGTTCCCGGGGCACAGTATTCCACAATCTAAACAGATGTCATGTTCCCAGGCCACAGTTTTCCAGAATCACGCCTCAGTCATGTTCCCAGGCCACAGGGATCCAGAATCAAACGTCAGTCATGTTGCCAGGCCACAGGTTTCTGCCATCAAACCTCAGTCACGTTCCCGGGCCACAGGGTTCCAGAATCAAGCCTCAGTCATTTTGCCAGGCCAGAGTGTTCCACCATCAAACCTCAGTCATGATCCCAGGCCACATGTTTCCACAATGAAACCTCAGTCATTTTCTCAGGCCAAAGGTTTCCAGAATCAAACCTCAGTCATATTCCCAGGACACATGGTTCCAGAATCAAACCTGAGTCATGTTCGCAGGCCACAGGTTTCAACAATCAAACATCACTCATGTTCCCAGGACACAGGTGTCCTGAATCAATCCTCAGTCATGTGCCCAGGGAACAGGCTTCCAGCAACAAACCTTTGTCATATTCCCAGGACACAGGGTTCCAGAATCAAACCTCAGTCTTGTTCCCAGGACAGAAGTTTCCAGAATCAACCCGATATCATGTTTCCTGGCCACAGTCTTCCAGTATCAAACCTCAGTCATGTTGCCAGGCCACAGGGTTCCACCATCAATCCTCACTCATTTTCCCAGGCCACAGGGTTCCAGAATCAAACCGTTCCCATGTTCCCAGGCCACAGGGTTCCAGAATCCACCGATGTCATGTTAAAGGCCACAGGGTTCCAGAATCAAACCGTTCTCACGTTCCCGGGCCACAGGGTTCCAGAATCAAGCCTCAGTCATTTTGCCAGGCCAGAGTGTTCCACCATCAAACCTCAGTCATGATCCCAGGCCACATGTTTCCACAATGAAACCTCAGTCATTTTCCCAGGCCAAAGGTTTCCAAAATCAAACCTCAGTCATGTTCCCAGGACACATGGTTCCAGAATCAAACCTGAGTCATGTTCGCGGGCCACAGGTTTCAACCTTCAAACCTCAGTCATGTTCCCAGGACACAGGTGTCCAGAATCAAACCTCAGTCATGTTCCCAGGGCACAGGCTTCCAGAAACAAACCTCAGTCATGTTCCCAGGACACAAGTTTCCAGAATCAACCAGATATCATGCTTCCTGGCCACAGTCTTCCAGAATCAAACCTTAGTCATGTTGCCAAGCCACAGGTTTCCACCATCAAACCTCAGACATGTTCCCAGGCCACAGGGTTCTAGAATCCACCGATGTCATGTTCCCAGGCCACAGGGTTCGAGAATCAATCCTCAGTTATGTTTCCAGGCTACAGGGTTCCAGAATAAAACCTCAGTCATGTTCCCAATCCACAGGATTCCAGAACCAAGGCTCAGTCAGGTTCCCGGGGCACAGTATTCCACAATCTAAACAGATGTCACATGCCCAGTCCCCAGGGTTCCAGAATCCACCGGTATCATGTTCCCAGGCCACAGGGTTCCAGAATCAATCCTCAGTTATGTTCCCAGGCTACAGGGTTCCAGAATAAAACCTCAGTCATGTTCCCAGTCCACAGGGTTTCAGAACCAAGGCTCAGTCAGGTTCCCGGGGCACAGTATTCCACAATCTAAACAGATGTCATGTTCCCAGGCCACAGTTTTCCAGAATCACGCCTCAGTCATGTTCCCAGGCCACAGGGATCCAGAATCAAACGTCAGTCATGTTGCCAGGCCACAGGTTTCTGCCATCAAACCTCAGTCACGTTCCCGGGCCACAGGGTTCCAGAATCAAGCCTCAGTCATTTTGCCAGGCCAGAGTGTTCCAC
Source organism: Balaenoptera physalus (assembly GCF_965194825.1). Classification (NCBI taxonomy): domain Eukaryota; kingdom Metazoa; phylum Chordata; class Mammalia; order Artiodactyla; family Balaenopteridae; genus Balaenoptera; species Balaenoptera physalus. The sequence goes on along the minus strand of NW_028126442.1, from coordinate 1,474,290 downwards.
CATCAAACCTCAGTCATGATCCCAGGCCACATGTTTCCACAATGAAACCTCAGTCATTTTCTCAGGCCAAAGGTTTCCAGAATCAAACCTCAGTCATATTCCCAGGACACATGGTTCCAGAATCAAACCTGAGTCATGTTCGCAGGCCACAGGTTTCAACAATCAAACATCACTCATGTTCCCAGGACACAGGTGTCCTGAATCAAACCTCAGTCATGTACCCAGGGAACAGGCTTCCAGCAACAAACCTTTGTCATATTCCCAGGACACAGGGTTCCAGAATCAAACCTCAGTCTTGTTCCCAGGACAGAAGTTTCCAGAATCAACCCGATATCATGTTTCCTGGCCACAGTCTTCCAGTATCAAACCTCAGTCATGTTGCCAGGCCACAGGGTTCCACCATCAATCCTCACTCATTTTCCCAGGCCACAGGGTTCCAGAATCAAACCGTTCCCATGTTCCCAGGCCACAGGGTTCCAGAATCCACCGATGTCATGTTAAAGGCCACAGGGTTCCAGAATCAAACCGTTCTCACGTTCCCGGGCCACAGGGTTCCAGAATCAAGCCTCAGTCATTTTGCCAGGCCAGAGTGTTCCACCATCAAACCTCAGTCATGATCCCAGGCCACATGTTTCCACAATGAAACCTCAGTCATTTTCCCAGGCCAAAGGTTTCCAAAATCAAACCTCAGTCATGTTCCCAGGACACATGGTTCCAGAATCAAACCTGAGTCATGTTCGCGGGCCACAGGTTTCAACCTTCAAACCTCAGTCATGTTCCCAGGACACAGGTGTCCAGAATCAAACCTCAGTCATGTTCCCAGGGCACAGGCTTCCAGAAACAAACCTCAGTCATGTTCCCAGGACACAAGTTTCCACAATCAACCAGATATCATGCTTTCTGGCCACAGTCTTCCAGAATCAAACCTTAGTCATGTTGCCAAGCCACAGGTTTCCACCATCAAACCTCAGACATGTTCCCAGGCCACAGGGTTCTAGAATCCACCGATGTCATGTTCCCAGGCCACAGGGTTCGAGAATCAATCCTCAGTTATGTTTCCAGGCTACAGGGTTCCAGAATAAAACCTCAGTCATGTTCCCAATCCACAGGATTCCAGAACCAAGGCTCAGTCAGGTTCCCGGGGCACAGTATTCCACAATCTAAACAGATGTCACATGCCCAGTCCCCAGGGTTCCAGAATCCACCGGTATCATGTTCCCAGGCCACAGGGTTCCAGAATCAATCCTCAGTTATGTTCCCAGGCTACAGGGTTCCAGAATAAAACCTCAGTCATGTTCCCAGTCCACAGGGTTTCAGAACCAAGGCTCAGTCAGGTTCCCGGGGCACAGTATTCCACAATCTAAACAGATGTCATGTTCCCAGGCCACAGTTTTCCAGAATCACGCCTCAGTCATGTTCCCAGGCCACAGGGATCCAGAATCAAACGTCAGTCATGTTGCCAGGCCACAGGTTTCTGCCATCAAACCTCAGTCACGTTCCCGGGCCACAGGGTTCCAGAATCAAGCCTCAGTCATTTTGCCAGGCCAGAGTGTTCCACCATCAAACCTCAGTCATGATCCCAGGCCACATGTTTCCACAATGAAACCTCAGTCATTTTCTCAGGCCAAAGGTTTCCAGAATCAAACCTCAGTCATATTCCCAGGACACATGGTTCCAGAATCAAACCTGAGTCATGTTCGCAGGCCACAGGTTTCAACAATCAAACATCACTCATGTTCCCAGGACACAGGTGTCCTGAATCAAACCTCAGTCATGTACCCAGGGAACAGGCTTCCAGCAACAAACCTTTGTCATATTCCCAGGACACAGGGTTCCAGAATCAAACCTCAGTCTTGTTCCCAGGACAGAAGTTTCCAGAATCAACCCGATATCATGTTTCCTGGCCACAGTCTTCCAGTATCAAACCTCAGTCATGTTGCCAGGCCACAGGGTTCCACCATCAATCCTCACTCATTTTCCCAGGCCACAGGGTTCCAGAATCAAACCGTTCCCATGTTCCCAGGCCACAGGGTTCCAGAATCCACCGATGTCATGTTAAAGGCCACAGGGTTCCAGAATCAAACCGTTCTCACGTTCCCGGGCCACAGGGTTCCAGAATAAAGCCTCAGTCATTTTGCCAGGCCAGAGTGTTCCACCATCAAACCTCAGTCATGATCCCAGGCCACATGTTTCCACAATGAAACCTCAGTCATTTTCCCAGGCCAAAGGTTTCCAAAATCAAACCTCAGTCATGTTCCCAGGACACATGGTTCCAGAATCAAACCTGAGTCATGTTCGCGGGCCACAGGTTTCAACCTTCAAACCTCAGTCATGTTCCCAGGACACAGGTGTCCAGAATCAAACCTCAGTCATGTTCCCAGGGCACAGGCTTCCAGAAACAAACCTCAGTCATGTTCCCAGGACACAAGTTTCCACAATCAACCAGATATCATGCTTTCTGGCCACAGTCTTCCAGAATCAAACCTTAGTCATGTTGCCAAGCCACAGGTTTCCACCATCAAACCTCAGACATGTTCCCAGGCCACAGGGTTCTAGAATCCACCGATGTCATGTTCCCAGGCCACAGGGTTCGAGAATCAATCCTCAGTTATGTTTCCAGGCTACAGGGTTCCAGAATAAAACCTCAGTCCTGTTCCCAATCCACAGGATTCCAGAACCAAGGCTCAGTCAGGTTCCCGGGGCACAGTATTCCACAATCTAAACAGATGTCACATGCCCAGTCCCCAGGGTTCCAGAATCCACCGGTATCATGTTCCCAGGCCACAGGGTTCCAGAATCAATCCTCAGTTATGTTCCCAGGCTACAGGGTTCCAGAATAAAACCTCAGTCATGTTCCCAGTCCACAGGGTTTCAGAACCAAGGCTCAGTCAGGTTCCCGGGGCACAGTATTCCACAATCTAAACAGATGTCATGTTCCCAGGCCACAGTTTTCCAGAATCACGCCTCAGTCATGTTCCCAGGCCACAGGGATCCAGAATCAAACGTCAGTCATGTTGCCAGGCCACAGGTTTCTGCCATCAAACCTCAGTCACGTTCCCGGGCCACAGGGTTCCAGAATCAAGCCTCAGTCATTTTGCCAGGCCAGAGTGTTCCACCATCAAACCTCAGTCATGATCCCAGGCCACATGTTTCCACAATGAAACCTCAGTCATTTTCTCAGGCCAAAGGTTTCCAGAATCAAACCTCAGTCATATTCCCAGGACACATGGTTCCAGAATCAAACCTGAGTCATGTTCGCAGGCCACAGGTTTCAACAATCAAACATCACTCATGTTCCCAGGACACAGGTGTCCTGAATCAATCCTCAGTCATGTGCCCAGGGAACAGGCTTCCAGCAACAAACCTTTGTCATATTCCCAGGACACAGGGTTCCAGAATCAAACCTCAGTCTTGTTCCCAGGACAGAAGTTTCCAGAATCAACCCGATATCATGTTTCCTGGCCACAGTCTTCCAGTATCAAACCTCAGTCATGTTGCCAGGCCACAGGGTTCCACCATCAATCCTCACTCATGTTCCCAGGCCACAGGGTTCCAGAATCAAACCGTTCCCATGTTCCCAGGCCACAGGGTTCCAGAATCCACCGATGTCATGTTAAAGGCCACAGGGTTCCAGAATCAAACCGTTCTCATGTTCCCGGGCCACAGGGTTCCAGAATCAAGCCTCAGTCATTTTGCCAGGCCAGAGTGTTCCACCATCAAACCTCAGTCATGATCCCAGGCCACATGTTTCCACAATGAAACCTCAGTCATTTTCCCAGGCCAAAGGTTTCCAAAATCAAACCTCAGTCATGTTCCCAGGACACATGGTTCCAGAATCAAACCTGAGTCATGTGCGCGGGCCACAGGTTTCAACCTTTAAACCTCAGTCATGTTCCCAGGACACAGGTGTCCAGAATCAAACCTCAGTCATGTTCCCAGGGCACAGGCTTCCAGAAACAAACCTCAGTCATGTTCCCAGGACACAAGTTTCCAGAATCAACCAGATATCATGCTTCCTGTCCACAGTCTTCCAGAATCAAACCTTAGTCATGTTGCCAAGCCACAGGTTTCCACCATCAAACCTCAGACATGTTCCCAGGCCACAGGGTTCTAGAATCCACCGATGTCATGTTCCCAGGCCACAGGGTTCGAGAATCAATCCTCAGTTATGTTTCCCGGCTACAGGGTTCTAGAATAAAACCTCAGTCATGTTCCCAATCCACAGGGTTCCAGAACCAAGGCTCAGTCAGGTTCCCGGGGCACAGTATTCCACAATCTAAACAGATGTCACATGCCCAGTCCCCAGGGTTCCAGAATCCACCGGTATCATGTTCCCAGGCCACAGGGTTCCAGAATCAATCCTCAGTTATGTTCCCAGGCTACAGGGTTCCAGAATAAAACCTCAGTCATGTTCCCAGTCCACAGGGTTTCAGAACCAAGGCTCAGTCAGGTTCCCGGGGCACAGTATTCCACAATCTAAACAGATGTCATGTTCCCAGGCCACAGTTTTCCAGAATCACGCCTCAGTCATGTTCCCAGGCCACAGGGATCCAGAATCAAACGTCAGTCATGTTGCCAGGCCACAGGTTTCTGCCATCAAACCTCAGTCACGTTCCCGGGCCACAGGGTTCTTGAATCAAGCCTCAGTCATTTTGCCAGGCCAGAGTGTTCCACCATCAAACCTCAGTCATGATCCCAGGCCACATGTTTCCACAATGAAACCTCAGTCATTTTCTCAGGCCAAAGGTTTCCAGAATCCAACCTCAGTCATATTCCCAGGACACATGGTTCCAGAATCAAACCTGAGTCATGTTCGCAGGCCACAGGTTTCAACAATCAAACATCACTCATGTTCCCAGGACACAGGTGTCCTGAATCAAACCTCAGTCATGTACCCAGGGAACAGGCTTCCAGCAACAAACCTTTGTCATATTCCCAGGACACAGGGTTCCAGAATCAAACCTCAGTCTTGTTCCCAGGACAGAAGTTTCCAGAATCAACCCGATATCATGTTTCCTGGCCACAGTCTTCCAGTATCAAACCTCAGTCATGTTGCCAGGCCACAGGGTTCCACCATCAATCCTCACTCATGTTCCCAGGCCACAGGGTTCCAGAATCCACCGATGTCATGTTAAAGGCCACAGGGTTCCAGAATCAAACCGTTCTCATGTTCCCGGGCCACAGGGTTCCAGAATCAAGCCTCAGTCATTTTGCCAGGCCAGTGTTCCACCATCAAACCTCAGTCATGATCCCAGGCCACATGTTTCCACAATGAAACCTCAGTCATTTTCCCAGGCCAAAGGTTTCCAAAATCAAACCTCAGTCATGTTCCCAGGACACATGGTTCCAGAATCAAACCTGAGTCATGTTCGCGGGCCACAGGTTTCAACCATCAAACCTCAGTCATGTTCCCAGGACACAGGTGTCCAGAATCAAACCTCAGTCATGTTCCCAGGGCACAGGCTTCCAGAAACAAACCTCAGTCATGTTCCCAGGACACAAGTTTCCAGAATCAACCAGATATCATGCTTCCTGGCCACAGTCTTCCAGAATCAAACCTTAGTCATGTTGCCAAGCCACAGGTTTCCACCATCAAACCTCAGACATGTTCCCAGGCCACAGGGTTCTAGAATCCACCGATGTCATGTTCCCAGGCCACAGGGTTCGAGAATCAATCCTCAGTTATGTTTCCCGGCTACAGGGTTCTAGAATAAAACCTCAGTCATGTTCCCAATCCACAGGGTTCCAGAACCAAGGCTCAGTCAGGTTCCCGGGGCACAGTATTCCACAATCTAAACAGATGTCACATGCCCAGTCCCCAGGGTTCCAGAATCCACCGGTATCATGTTCCCAGGCCACAGGGTTCCAGAATCAATCCTCAGTTATGTTCCCAGGCTACAGGGTTCCAGAATAAAACCTCAGTCATGTTCCCAGTCCACAGGGTTTCAGAACCAAGGCTCAGTCAGGTTCCCGGGGCACAGTATTCCACAATCTAAACAGATGTCATGTTCCCAGGCCACAGTTTTCCAGAATCACGCCTCAGTCATGTTCCCAGGCCACAGGGATCCAGAATCAAACGTCAGTCATGTTGCCAGGCCACAGGTTTCTGCCATCAAACCTCAGTCAAGTTCCCGGGCCACAGGGTTCCAGAATCAAGCCTCAGTCATTTTGCCAGGCCAGTGTTCCACCATCAAACCTCAGTCATGATCCCAGGCCACATGTTTCCACAATGAAACCTCAGTCATTTTCTCAGGCCAAAGGTTTCCAGAATCAAACCTCAGTCATATTCCCAGGACACATGGTTCCAGAATCAAACCTGAGTCATGTTCGCAGGCCACAGGTTTCAACAATCAAACATCACTCATGTTCCCAGGACACAGGTGTCCTGAATCAAACCTCAGTCATGTACCCAGGGAACAGGCTTCCAGCAACAAACCTTTGTCATATTCCCAGGACACAGGGTTCCAGAATCAAACCTCAGTCTTGTTCCCAGGACAGAAGTTACCAGAATCAACCCGATATCATGTTTCCTGGCCACAGTCTTCCAGTATCAAACCTCAGTCATGTTGCCAGGCCACAGGGTTCCACCATCAATCCTCACTCATATTCCCAGGCCACAGGGTTCCAGAATCCACCGATGTCATGTTAAAGGCCACAGGGTTCCAGAATCAAACCGTTCTCATGTTCCCGGGCCACAGGGTTCCAGAATCAAGCCTCAGTCATTTTGCCAGGCCAGTGTTCCACCATCAAACCTCAGTCATGATCCCAGGCCACATGTTTCCACAATGAAACCTCAGTCATTTTCCCAGGCCAAAGGTTTCCAAAATCAAACCTCAGTCATGTTCCCAGGACACATGGTTCCAGAATCAAACCTGAGTCATGTTCGCGGGCCACAGGTTTCAACCATCAAACCTCAGTCATGTTCCCAGGACACAGGTGTCCAGAATCAAACCTCAGTCATGTTCCCAGGGCACAGGCTTCCAGAAACAAACCTCAGTCATGTTCCCAGGACACAAGTTTCCAGAATCAACCAGATATCATGCTTCCTGGCCACAGTCTTCCAGAATCAAACCTTAGTCATGTTGCCAAGCCACAGGTTTCCACCATCAAACCTCAGACATGTTCCCAGGCCACAGGGTTCTAGAATCCACCGATGTCATGTTCCCAGGCCACAGGGTTCGAGAATCAATCCTCAGTTATGTTTCCCGGCTACAGGGTTCTAGAATAAAACCTCAGTCATGTTCCCAATCCAAAGGGTTCCAGAACCAAGGCTCAGTCAGGTTCCCGGGGCACAGTATTCCACAATCTAAACAGATGTCACATGCCCAGTCCCCAGAGTTCCAGAATCCACCGGTATCATGTTCCCAGGCCACAGGGTTCCAGAATCAATCCTCAGTTATGTTCCCAGGCTACAGGGTTCCAGAATAAAACCTCAGTCATGTTCCCAGTCCAAAGGGTTTCAGAACCAAGGCTCAGTCAGGTTCCCGGGGCACAGTATTCCACAATCTAAACAGATGTCATGTTCCCAGGCCACAGTTTTCCAGAATCACGCCTCAGTCATGTTCCCAGGCAACAGGGATCCAGAATCAAACGTCAGTCATGTTGCCAGGCCACAGGTTTCTGCCATCAAACCTCAGTCACGTTCCCGGGCCACAGGGTTCCGGAATCAAGCCTCAGTCATTTTGCCAGGCCAGTGTTCCACCATCAAACCTCAGTCATGATCCCAGGCCACATGTTTCCACAATGAAACCTCAGTCATTTTCTCAGGCCAAAGGTTTCAAGAATCAAACCTCAGTCATATTCCCAGGACACATGGTTCCAGAATCAAACCTGAGTCATGTTCGCAGGCCACAGGTTTCAACAATCAAACATCACTCATGTTCCCAGGACACAGGTGTCCTGAATCAAACCTCAGTCATGTACCCAGGGAACAGGCTTCCAGCAACAAACCTTTGTCATATTCCCAGGACACAGGGTTCCAGAATCAAACCTCAGTCTTGTTCCCAGGACAGAAGTTACCAGAATCAACCCGATATCATGTTTCCTGGCCACAGTCTTCCAGTATCAAACCTCAGTCATGTTGCCAGGCCACAGGGTTCCACCATCAATCCTCACTCATGTTCCCAGGCCACAGGGTTCCAGAATCCACTGATGTCATGTTAAAGGCCACAGGGTTCCAGAATCAAACCGTTCTCATGTTCCCGGGCCACAGGGTTCCAGAATCAAGCCTCAGTCATTTTGCCAGGCCAGTGTTCCACCATCAAACCTCAGTCATGATCCCAGGCCACATGTTTCCACAATGAAACCTCAGTCATTTTCCCAGGCCAAAGGTTTCCAAAATCAAACCTCAGTCATGTTCCCAGGACACATGGTTCCAGAATCAAACCTGAGTCATGTTCGCGGGCCACAGGTTTCAACCATCAAACCTCAGTCATGTTCCCAGGACACAGGTGTCCAGAATCAAACCTCAGTCATGTTCCCAGGGCACAGGCTTCCAGAAACAAACCTCAGTCATGTTCCCAGGACACAAGTTTCCAGAATCAACCAGATATCATGCTTCCTGGCCACAGTCTTCCAGAATCAAACCTTAGTCATGTTGCCAAGCCACAGGTTTCCACCATCAAACCTCAGACATGTTCCCAGGCCACAGGGTTCTAGAATCCACCGATGTCATGTTCCCAGGCCACAGGGTTCGAGAATCAATCCTCAGTTATGTTTCCCGGCTACAGGGTTCTAGAATAAAACCTCAGTCATGTTCCCAATCCACAGGGTTCCAGAACCAAGGCTCAGTCAGGTTCCCGGGGCACAGTATTCCACAATCTAAACAGATGTCACATGCCCAGTCCCCAGGGTTCCAGAATCCACCGGTATCATGTTCCCAGGCCACAGGGTTCCAGAATCAATCCTCAGTTATGTTCCCAGGCTACAGGGTTCCAGAATAAAACCTCAGTCATGTTCCCAGTCCACAGGGTTTCAGAACCAAGGCTCAGTCAGGTTCCCGGGGCACAGTATTCCACAATCTAAACAGATGCCATGTTCCCAGGCCACAGTTTTCCAGAATCACGCCTCAGTCATGTTTCCAGGCCACAGGGATCCAGAATCAAACGTCAGACATGTTGCCAGGCCACAGGTTTCTGCCATCAAACCTCAGTCACGTTCCCGGGCCACAGGGTTCCTGAATCAAGCCTCAGTCATTTTGCCAGGCCAGAGTGTTCCACCATCAAACCTCAGTCATGATCCCAGGCCACATGTTTCCACAATGAAACCTCAGTCATTTTCTCAGGCCAAAGGTTTCCAGAATCAAACCTCAGTCATATTCCCAGGACACATGGTTCCAGAATCAAACCTGAGTCATGTTCGCAGGCCACAGGTTTCAACAATCAAACATCACTCATGTTCCCAGGACACAGGTGTCCAGAATCAAACCTCAGTCATGTACCCAGGGAACAGGCTTCCAGCAACAAACCTTTGTCATATTCCCAGGACACAGGGTTCCAGAATCAAACCTCAGTCATGTTCCCAGGACACAAGTTTCCAGAATCAACCAGATATCATGCTTCCTGGCCACAGTCTTCCAGAATCAAACCTTAGTCATGTTGCCAAGCCACAGGTTTCCACCATCAAACCTCAGACATGTTCCCAGGCCACAGGGTTCTAGAATCCACCGATGTCATGTTCCCAGGCCACAGGGTTCGAGAATCAATCCTCAGTTATGTTTCCCGGCTACAGGGTTCTAGAATAAAACCTCAGTCATGTTCCCAATCCACAGGGTTCCAGAACCAAGGCTCAGTCAGATTCCCGGGGCACAGTATTCCACAATCTAAACAGATGTCACATGCCCAGTCCCCAGGGTTCCAGAATCCACCGGTATCATGTTCCCAGGCCACAGGGTTCCAGAATCAATCCTCAGTTATGTTCCCAGGCTACAGGGTTCCAGAATAAAACCTCAGTCATGTTCCCAGTCCACAGGGTTTCAGAACCAAGGCTCAGTCAGGTTCCCGGGGCACAGTATTCCACAATCTAAACAGATGTCATGTTCCCAGGCCACAGTTTTCCAGAATCACGCCTCAGTCATGTTCCCAGGCCACAGGGATCCAGAATCAAACGTCAGTCATGTTGCCAGGCCACAGGTTTCTGCCATCAAACCTCAGTCACGTTCCCGGGCCACAGGGTTCCAGAATCAAGCCTCAGTCATTTTGCCAGGCCAGAGTGTTCCACCATCAAACCTCAGTCATGATCCCAGGCCACATGTTTCCACAATGAAACCTCAGTCATTTTCTCAGGCCAAAGGTTTCCAGAATCAAACCTCAGTCATATTCCCAGGACACATGGTTCCAGAATCAAACCTGAGTCATGTTCGCAGGCCACAGGTTTCAACAATCAAACATCACTCATGTTCCCAGGACACAGGTGTCCTGAATCAAACCTCAGTCATGTACCCAGGGAACAGGCTTCCAGCAACAAACCTTTGTCATATTCCCAGGACACAGGGTTCCAGAATCAAACCTCAGTCTTGTTCCCAGGACAGAAGTTTCCAGAATCAACCCGATATCATGTTTCCTGGCCACAGTCTTCCAGTATCAAACCTCAGTCATGTTGCCAGGCCACAGGGTTCCACCATCAATCCTCACTCATTTTCCCAGGCCACAGGGTTCCAGAATCAAACCGTTCCCATGTTCCCAGGCCACAGGGTTCCAGAATCCACCGATGTCATGTTAAAGGCCACAGGGTTCCAGAATCAAACCGTTCTCACGTTCCCGGGCCACAGGGTTCCAGAATCAAGCCTCAGTCATTTTGCCAGGCCAGAGTGTTCCACCATCAAACCTCAGTCATGATCCCAGGCCACATGTTTCCACAATGAAACCTCAGTCATTTTCCCAGGCCAAAGGTTTCCAAAATCAAACCTCAGTCATGTTCCCAGGACACATGGTTCCAGAATCAAACCTGAGTCATGTTCGCGGGCCACAGGTTTCAACCTTCAAACCTCAGTCATGTTCCCAGGACACAGGTGTCCAGAATCAAACCTCAGTCATGTTCCCAGGGCACAGGCTTCCAGAAACAAACCTCAGTCATGTTCCCAGGACACAAGTTTCCACAATCAACCAGATATCATGCTTTCTGGCCACAGTCTTCCAGAATCAAACCTTAGTCATGTTGCCAAGCCACAGGTTTCCACCATCAAACCTCAGACATGTTCCCAGGCCACAGGGTTCTAGAATCCACCGATGTCATGTTCCCAGGCCACAGGGTTCGAGAATCAATCCTCAGTTATGTTTCCAGGCTACAGGGTTCCAGAATAAAACCTCAGTCATGTTCCCAATCCACAGGATTCCAGAACCAAGGCTCAGTCAGGTTCCCGGGGCACAGTATTCCACAATCTAAACAGATGTCACATGCCCAGTCCCCAGGGTTCCAGAATCCACCGGTATCATGTTCCCAGGCCACAGGGTTCCAGAATCAATCCTCAGTTATGTTCCCAGGCTACAGGGTTCCAGAATAAAACCTCAGTCATGTTCCCAGTCCACAGGGTTTCAGAACCAAGGCTCAGTCAGGTTCCCGGGGCACAGTATTCCACAATCTAAACAGATGTCATGTTCCCAGGCCACAGTTTTCCAGAATCACGCCTCAGTCATGTTCCCAGGCCACAGGGATCCAGAATCAAACGTCAGTCATGTTGCCAGGCCACAGGTTTCTGCCATCAAACCTCAGTCACGTTCCCGGGCCACAGGGTTCCAGAATCAAGCCTCAGTCATTTTGCCAGGCCAGAGTGTTCCACCATCAAACCTCAGTCATGATCCCAGGCCACATGTTTCCACAATGAAACCTCAGTCATTTTCTCAGGCCAAAGGTTTCCAGAATCAAACCTCAGTCATATTCCCAGGACACATGGTTCCAGAATCAAACCTGAGTCATGTTCGCAGGCCACAGGTTTCAACAATCAAACATCACTCATGTTCCCAGGACACAGGTGTCCTGAATCAATCCTCAGTCATGTGCCCAGGGAACAGGCTTCCAGCAACAAACCTTTGTCATATTCCCAGGACACAGGGTTCCAGAATCAAACCTCAGTCTTGTTCCCAGGACAGAAGTTTCCAGAATCAACCCGATATCATGTTTCCTGGCCACAGTCTTCCAGTATCAAACCTCAGTCATGTTGCCAGGCCACAGGGTTCCACCATCAATCCTCACTCATTTTCCCAGGCCACAGGGTTCCAGAATCAAACCGTTCCCATGTTCCCAGGCCACAGGGTTCCAGAATCCACCGATGTCATGTTAAAGGCCACAGGGTTCCAGAATCAAACCGTTCTCACGTTCCCGGGCCACAGGGTTCCAGAATCAAGCCTCAGTCATTTTGCCAGGCCAGAGTGTTCCACCATCAAACCTCAGTCATGATCCCAGGCCACATGTTTCCACAATGAAACCTCAGTCATTTTCCCAGGCCAAAGGTTTCCAAAATCAAACCTCAGTCATGTTCCCAGGACACATGGTTCCAGAATCAAACCTGAGTCATGTTCGCGGGCCACAGGTTTCAACCTTCAAACCTCAGTCATGTTCCCAGGACACAGGTGTCCAGAATCAAACCTCAGTCATGTTCCCAGGGCACAGGCTTCCAGAAACAAACCTCAGTCATGTTCCCAGGACACAAGTTTCCAGAATCAACCAGATATCATGCTTCCTGGCCACAGTCTTCCAGAATCAAACCTTAGTCATGTTGCCAAGCCACAGGTTTCCACCATCAAACCTCAGACATGTTCCCAGGCCACAGGGTTCTAGAATCCACCGATGTCATGTTCCCAGGCCACAGGGTTCGAGAATCAATCCTCAGTTATGTTTCCAGGCTACAGGGTTCCAGAATAAAACCTCAGTCATGTTCCCAATCCACAGGATTCCAGAACCAAGGCTCAGTCAGGTTCCCGGGGCACAGTATTCCACAATCTAAACAGATGTCACATGCCCAGTCCCCAGGGTTCCAGAATCCACCGGTATCATGTTCCCAGGCCACAGGGTTCCAGAATCAATCCTCAGTTATGTTCCCAGGCTACAGGGTTCCAGAATAAAACCTCAGTCATGTTCCCAGTCCACAGGGTTTCAGAACCAAGGCTCAGTCAGGTTCCCGGGGCACAGTATTCCACAATCTAAACAGATGTCATGTTCCCAGGCCACAGTTTTCCAGAATCACGCCTCAGTCATGTTCCCAGGCCACAGGGATCCAGAATCAAACGTCAGTCATGTTGCCAGGCCACAGGTTTCTGCCATCAAACCTCAGTCACGTTCCCGGGCCACAGGGTTCCAGAATCAAGCCTCAGTCATTTTGCCAGGCCAGAGTGTTCCACCATCAAACCTCAGTCATGATCCCAGGCCACATGTTTCCACAATGAAACCTCAGTCATTTTCTCAGGCCAAAGGTTTCCAGAATCAAACCTCAGTCATATTCCCAGGACACATGGTTCCAGAATCAAACCTGAGTCATGTTCGCAGGCCACAGGTTTCAACAATCAAACATCACTCATGTTCCCAGGACACAGGTGTCCTGAATCAAACCTCAGTCATGTACCCAGGGAACAGGCTTCCAGCAACAAACCTTTGTCATATTCCCAGGACACAGGGTTCCAGAATCAAACCTCAGTCTTGTTCCCAGGACAGAAGTTTCCAGAATCAACCCGATATCATGTTTCCTGGCCACAGTCTTCCAGTATCAAACCTCAGTCATGTTGCCAGGCCACAGGGTTCCACCATCAATCCTCACTCATTTTCCCAGGCCACAGGGTTCCAGAATCAAACCGTTCCCATGTTCCCAGGCCACAGGGTTCCAGAATCCACCGATGTCATGTTAAAGGCCACAGGGTTCCAGAATCAAACCGTTCTCACGTTCCCGGGCCACAGGGTTCCAGAATCAAGCCTCAGTCATTTTGCCAGGCCAGAGTGTTCCACCATCAAACCTCAGTCATGATCCCAGGCCACATGTTTCCACAATGAAACCTCAGTCATTTTCCCAGGCCAAAGGTTTCCAAAATCAAACCTCAGTCATGTTCCCAGGACACATGGTTCCAGAATCAAACCTGAGTCATGTTCGCGGGCCACAGGTTTCAACCTTCAAACCTCAGTCATGTTCCCAGGACACAGGTGTCCAGAATCAAACCTCAGTCATGTTCCCAGGGCACAGGCTTCCAGAAACAAACCTCAGTCATGTTCCCAGGACACAAGTTTCCACAATCAACCAGATATCATGCTTTCTGGCCACAGTCTTCCAGAATCAAACCTTAGTCATGTTGCCAAGCCACAGGTTTCCACCATCAAACCTCAGACATGTTCCCAGGCCACAGGGTTCTAGAATCCACCGATGTCATGTTCCCAGGCCACAGGGTTCGAGAATCAATCCTCAGTTATGTTTCCAGGCTACAGGGTTCCAGAATAAAACCTCAGTCATGTTCCCAATCCACAGGATTCCAGAACCAAGGCTCAGTCAGGTTCCCGGGGCACAGTATTCCACAATCTAAACAGATGTCACATGCCCAGTCCCCAGGGTTCCAGAATCCACCGGTATCATGTTCCCAGGCCACAGGGTTCCAGAATCAATCCTCAGTTATGTTCCCAGGCTACAGGGTTCCAGAATAAAACCTCAGTCATGTTCCCAGTCCACAGGGTTTCAGAACCAAGGCTCAGTCAGGTTCCCGGGGCACAGTATTCCACAATCTAAACAGATGTCATGTTCCCAGGCCACAGTTTTCCAGAATCACGCCTCAGTCATGTTCCCAGGCCACAGGGATCCAGAATCAAACGTCAGTCATGTTGCCAGGCCACAGGTTTCTGCCATCAAACCTCAGTCACGTTCCCGGGCCACAGGGTTCCAGAATCAAGCCTCAGTCATTTTGCCAGGCCAGAGTGTTCCACCATCAAACCTCAGTCATGATCCCAGGCCACATGTTTCCACAATGAAACCTCAGTCATTTTCTCAGGCCAAAGGTTTCCAGAATCAAACCTCAGTCATATTCCCAGGACACATGGTTCCAGAATCAAACCTGAGTCATGTTCGCAGGCCACAGGTTTCAACAATCAAACATCACTCATGTTCCCAGGACACAGGTGTCCTGAATCAATCCTCAGTCATGTGCCCAGGGAACAGGCTTCCAGCAACAAACCTTTGTCATATTCCCAGGACACAGGGTTCCAGAATCAAACCTCAGTCTTGTTCCCAGGACAGAAGTTTCCAGAATCAACCCGATATCATGTTTCCTGGCCACAGTCTTCCAGTATCAAACCTCAGTCATGTTGCCAGGCCACAGGGTTCCACCATCAATCCTCACTCATTTTCCCAGGCCACAGGGTTCCAGAATCAAACCGTTCCCATGTTCCCAGGCCACAGGGTTCCAGAATCCACCGATGTCATGTTAAAGGCCACAGGGTTCCAGAATCAAACCGTTCTCACGTTCCCGGGCCACAGGGTTCCAGAATCAAGCCTCAGTCATTTTGCCAGGCCAGAGTGTTCCACCATCAAACCTCAGTCATGATCCCAGGCCACATGTTTCCACAATGAAACCTCAGTCATTTTCCCAGGCCAAAGGTTTCCAAAATCAAACCTCAGTCATGTTCCCAGGACACATGGTTCCAGAATCAAACCTGAGTCATGTTCGCGGGCCACAGGTTTCAACCTTCAAACCTCAGTCATGTTCCCAGGACACAGGTGTCCAGAATCAAACCTCAGTCATGTTCCCAGGGCACAGGCTTCCAGAAACAAACCTCAGTCATGTTCCCAGGACACAAGTTTCCAGAATCAACCAGATATCATGCTTCCTGGCCACAGTCTTCCAGAATCAAACCTTAGTCATGTTGCCAAGCCACAGGTTTCCACCATCAAACCTCAGACATGTTCCCAGGCCACAGGGTTCTAGAATCCACCGATGTCATGTTCCCAGGCCACAGGGTTCGAGAATCAATCCTCAGTTATGTTTCCAGGCTACAGGGTTCCAGAATAAAACCTCAGTCATGTTCCCAATCCACAGGATTCCAGAACCAAGGCTCAGTCAGGTTCCCGGCGCACAGTATTCCACAATCTAAACAGATGTCACATGCCCAGTCCCCAGGGTTCCAGAATCCACCGGTATCATGTTCCCAGGCCACAGGGTTCCAGAATCAATCCTCAGTTATGTTCCCAGGCTACAGGGTTCCAGAATAAAACCTCAGTCATGTTCCCAGTCCACAGGGTTTCAGAACCAAGGCTCAGTCAGGTTCCCGGGGCACAGTATTCCACAATCTAAACAGATGTCATGTTCCCAGGCCACAGTTTTCCAGAATCACGCCTCAGTCATGTTCCCAGGCCACAGGGATCCAGAATCAAACGTCAGTCATGTTGCCAGGCCACAGGTTTCTGCCATCAAACCTCAGTCACGTTCCCGGGCCACAGGGTTCCAGAATCAAGCCTCAGTCATTTTGCCAGGCCAGAGTGTTCCACCATCAAACCTCAGTCATGATCCCAGGCCACATGTTTCCACAATGAAACCTCAGTCATTTTCTCAGGCCAAAGGTTTCCAGAATCAAACCTCAGTCATATTCCCAGGACACATGGTTCCAGAATCAAACCTGAGTCATGTTCGCAGGCCACAGGTTTCAACAATCAAACATCACTCATGTTCCCAGGACACAGGTGTCCTGAATCAAACCTCAGTCATGTACCCAGGGAACAGGCTTCCAGCAACAAACCTTTGTCATATTCCCAGGACACAGGGTTCCAGAATCAAACCTCAGTCTTGTTCCCAGGACAGAAGTTTCCAGAATCAACCCGATATCATGTTTCCTGGCCACAGTCTTCCAGTATCAAACCTCAGTCATGTTGCCAGGCCACAGGGTTCCACCATCAATCCTCACTCATTTTCCCAGGCCACAGGGTTCCAGAATCAAACCGTTCCCATGTTCCCAGGCCACAGGGTTCCAGAATCCACCGATGTCATGTTAAAGGCCACAGGGTTCCAGAATCAAACCGTTCTCACGTTCCCGGGCCACAGGGTTCCAGAATCAAGCCTCAGTCATTTTGCCAGGCCAGAGTGTTCCACCATCAAACCTCAGTCATGATCCCAGGCCACATGTTTCCACAATGAAACCTCAGTCATTTTCCCAGGCCAAAGGTTTCCAAAATCAAACCTCAGTCATGTTCCCAGGACACATGGTTCCAGAATCAAACCTGAGTCATGTTCGCGGGCCACAGGTTTCAACCTTCAAACCTCAGTCATGTTCCCAGGACACAGGTGTCCAGAATCAAACCTCAGTCATGTTCCCAGGGCACAGGCTTCCAGAAACAAACCTCAGTCATGTTCCCAGGACACAAGTTTCCACAATCAACCAGATATCATGCTTTCTGGCCACAGTCTTCCAGAATCAAACCTTAGTCATGTTGCCAAGCCACAGGTTTCCACCATCAAACCTCAGACATGTTCCCAGGCCACAGGGTTCTAGAATCCACCGATGTCATGTTCCCAGGCCACAGGGTTCGAGAATCAATCCTCAGTTATGTTTCCAGGCTACAGGGTTCCAGAATAAAACCTCAGTCATGTTCCCAATCCACAGGATTCCAGAACC
Organism: Balaenoptera physalus; assembly: GCF_965194825.1. Taxonomy (NCBI): domain Eukaryota; kingdom Metazoa; phylum Chordata; class Mammalia; order Artiodactyla; family Balaenopteridae; genus Balaenoptera; species Balaenoptera physalus. Next base: position 1,456,719 of record NW_028126442.1, on the reverse strand, counting down.
AAGGCTCAGTCAGGTTCCCGGGGCACAGTATTCCACAATCTAAACAGATGTCACATGCCCAGTCCCCAGGGTTCCAGAATCCACCGGTATCATGTTCCCAGGCCACAGGGTTCCAGAATCAATCCTCAGTTATGTTCCCAGGCTACAGGGTTCCAGAATAAAACCTCAGTCATGTTCCCAGTCCACAGGGTTTCAGAACCAAGGCTCAGTCAGGTTCCCGGGGCACAGTATTCCACAATCTAAACAGATGTCATGTTCCCAGGCCACAGTTTTCCAGAATCACGCCTCAGTCATGTTCCCAGGCCACAGGGATCCAGAATCAAACGTCAGTCATGTTGCCAGGCCACAGGTTTCTGCCATCAAACCTCAGTCACGTTCCCGGGCCACAGGGTTCCAGAATCAAGCCTCAGTCATTTTGCCAGGCCAGAGTGTTCCACCATCAAACCTCAGTCATGATCCCAGGCCACATGTTTCCACAATGAAACCTCAGTCATTTTCTCAGGCCAAAGGTTTCCAGAATCAAACCTCAGTCATATTCCCAGGACACATGGTTCCAGAATCAAACCTGAGTCATGTTCGCAGGCCACAGGTTTCAACAATCAAACATCACTCATGTTCCCAGGACACAGGTGTCCTGAATCAAACCTCAGTCATGTACCCAGGGAACAGGCTTCCAGCAACAAACCTTTGTCATATTCCCAGGACACAGGGTTCCAGAATCAAACCTCAGTCTTGTTCCCAGGACAGAAGTTTCCAGAATCAACCCGATATCATGTTTCCTGGCCACAGTCTTCCAGTATCAAACCTCAGTCATGTTGCCAGGCCACAGGGTTCCACCATCAATCCTCACTCATTTTCCCAGGCCACAGGGTTCCAGAATCAAACCGTTCCCATGTTCCCAGGCCACAGGGTTCCAGAATCCACCGATGTCATGTTAAAGGCCACAGGGTTCCAGAATCAAACCGTTCTCACGTTCCCGGGCCACAGGGTTCCAGAATCAAGCCTCAGTCATTTTGCCAGGCCAGAGTGTTCCACCATCAAACCTCAGTCATGATCCCAGGCCACATGTTTCCACAATGAAACCTCAGTCATTTTCCCAGGCCAAAGGTTTCCAAAATCAAACCTCAGTCATGTTCCCAGGACACATGGTTCCAGAATCAAACCTGAGTCATGTTCGCGGGCCACAGGTTTCAACCTTCAAACCTCAGTCATGTTCCCAGGACACAGGTGTCCAGAATCAAACCTCAGTCATGTTCCCAGGGCACAGGCTTCCAGAAACAAACCTCAGTCATGTTCCCAGGACACAAGTTTCCAGAATCAACCAGATATCATGCTTCCTGGCCACAGTCTTCCAGAATCAAACCTTAGTCATGTTGCCAAGCCACAGGTTTCCACCATCAAACCTCAGACATGTTCCCAGGCCACAGGGTTCTAGAATCCACCGATGTCATGTTCCCAGGCCACAGGGTTCGAGAATCAATCCTCAGTTATGTTTCCAGGCTACAGGGTTCCAGAATAAAACCTCAGTCATGTTCCCAATCCACAGGATTCCAGAACCAAGGCTCAGTCAGGTTCCCGGGGCACAGTATTCCACAATCTAAACAGATGTCACATGCCCAGTCCCCAGGGTTCCAGAATCCACCGGTATCATGTTCCCAGGCCACAGGGTTCCAGAATCAATCCTCAGTTATGTTCCCAGGCTACAGGGTTCCAGAATAAAACCTCAGTCATGTTCCCAGTCCACAGGGTTTCAGAACCAAGGCTCAGTCAGGTTCCCGGGGCACAGTATTCCACAATCTAAACAGATGTCATGTTCCCAGGCCACAGTTTTCCAGAATCACGCCTCAGTCATGTTCCCAGGCCACAGGGATCCAGAATCAAACGTCAGTCATGTTGCCAGGCCACAGGTTTCTGTCATCAAACCTCAGTCACGTTCCCGGGCCACAGGGTTCCGGAATCAAGCCTCAGTCATTTTGCCAGGCCAGAGTGTTCCACCATCAAACCTCAGTCATGATCCCAGGCCACATGTTTCCACAATGAAACCGCAGTCATTTTCTCAGGCCAAAGGTTTCCAGAATCAAACCTCAGTCATATTCCCAGGACACATGGTTCCAGAATCAAACCTGAGTCATGTTCGCAGGCCACAGGTTTCAACAATCAAACATCACTCATGTTCCCAGGACACAGGTGTCCTGAATCAAACCTCAGTCATGTACCCAGGGAACAGGCTTCCAGCAACAAACCTTTGTCATATTCCCAGGACACAGGGTTCCAGAATCAAACCTCAGTCTTGTTCCCAGGACAGAAGTTTCCAGAATCAACCCGATATCATGTTTCCTGGCCACAGTCTTCCAGTATCAAACCTCAGTCATGTTGCCAGGCCACAGGGTTCCACCATCAATCCTCACTCATGTTCCCAGGCCACAGGGTTCCAGAATCCACCGATGTCATGTTAAAGGCCACAGGGTTCCAGAATCAAACCGTTCTCATGTTCCCGGGCCACAGGGTTCCAGAATCAAGCCTCAGTCATTTTGCCAGGCCAGTGTTCCACCATCAAACCTCAGTCATGATCCCAGGCCACATGTTTCCACAATGAAACCTCAGTCATTTTCCCAGGCCAAAGGTTTCCAAAATCAAACCTCAGTCATGTTCCCAGGACACATGGTTCCAGAATCAAACCTGAGTCATGTTCGCGGGCCACAGGTTTCAACCATCAAACCTCAGTCATGTTCCCAGGACACAGGTGTCCAGAATCAAACCTCAGTCATGTTCCCAGGGCACAGGCTTCCAGAAACAAACCTCAGTCATGTTCCCAGGACACAAGTTTCCAGAATCAACCAGATATCATGCTTCCTGGCCACAGTCTTCCAGAATCAAACCTTAGTCATGTTGCCAAGCCTCAGGTTTCCACCATCAAACCTCAGACATGTTCCCAGGCCACAGGGTTCTAGAATCCACCGATGTCATGTTCCCAGGCCACAGGGTTCGAGAATCAATCCTCAGTTATGTTTCCCGGCTACAGGGTTCTAGAATAAAACCTCAGTCATGTTCCCAATCCACAGGGTTCCAGAACCAAGGCTCAGTCAGGTTCCCGGGGCACAGTATTCCACAATCTAAACAGATGTCACATGCCCAGTCCCCAGGGTTCCAGAATCCACCGGTATCATGTTCCCAGGCCACAGGGTTCCAGAATCAATCCTCAGTTATGTTCCCAGGCTACAGGGTTCCAGAATAAAACCTCAGTCATGTTCCCAGTCCACAGGGTTTCAGAACCAAGGCTCAGTCAGGTTCCCGGGGCACAGTATTCCACAATCTAAACAGATGTCATGTTCCCAGGCCACAGTTTTCCAGAATCACGCCTCAGTCATGTTCCCAGGCCACAGGGATCCAGAATCAAACGTCAGTCATGTTGCCAGGCCACAGGTTTCTGCCATCAAACCTCAGTCACGTTCCCGGGCCACAGGGTTCTTGAATCAAGCCTCAGTCATTTTGCCAGGCCAGAGTGTTCCACCATCAAACCTCAGTCATGATCCCAGGCCACATGTTTCCACAATGAAACCTCAGTCATTTTCTCAGGCCAAAGGTTTCCAGAATCAAACCTCAGTCATATTCCCAGGACACATGGTTCCAGAATCAAACCTGAGTCATGTTCGCAGGCCACAGGTTTCAACAATCAAACATCACTCATGTTCCCAGGACACAGGTGTCCTGAATCAAACCTCAGTCATGTACCCAGGGAACAGGCTTCCAGCAACAAACCTTTGTCATATTCCCAGGACACAGGGTTCCAGAATCAAACCTCAGTCTTGTTCCCAGGACAGAAGTTTCCAGAATCAACCCGATATCATGTTTCCTGGCCACAGTCTTCCAGTATCAAACCTCAGTCATGTTGCCAGGCCACAGGGTTCCACCATCAATCCTCACTCATGTTCCCAGGCCACAGGGTTCCAGAATCCACCGATGTCATGTTAAAGGCCACAGGGTTCCAGAATCAAACCGTTCTCATGTTCCCGGGCCACAGGGTTCCAGAATCAAGCCTCAGTCATTTTGCCAGGCCAGTGTTCCACCATCAAACCTCAGTCATGATCCCAGGCCACATGTTTCCACAATGAAACCTCAGTCATTTTCCCAGGCCAAAGGTTTCCAAAATCAAACCTCAGTCATGTTCCCAGGACACATGGTTCCAGAATCAAACCTGAGTCATGTTCGCGGGCCACAGGTTTCAACCATCAAACCTCAGTCATGTTCCCAGGACACAGGTGTCCAGAATCAAACCTCAGTCATGTTCCCAATGCACAGGCTTCCAGAAACAAACCTCAGTCATGTTCCCAGGACACAAGTTTCCAGAATCAACCAGATATCATGCTTCCTGGCCACAGTCTTCCAGAATCAAACCTTAGTCATGTTGCCAAGCCTCAGGTTTCCACCATCAAACCTCAGACATGTTCCCAGGCCACAGGGTTCTAGAATCCACCGATGTCATGTTCCCAGGCCACAGGGTTCGAGAATCAATCCTCAGTTATGTTTCCCGGCTACAGGGTTCTAGAATAAAACCTCAGTCATGTTCCCAATCCACAGGGTTCCAGAACCAAGGCTCAGTCAGGTTCCCGGGGCACAGTATTCCACAATCTAAACAGATGTCACATGCCCAGTCCCCAGGGTTCCAGAATCCACCGGTATCATGTTCCCAGGCCACAGGGTTCCAGAATCAATCCTCAGTTATGTTCCCAGGCTACAGGGTTCCAGAATAAAACCTCAGTCATGTTCCCAGTCCACAGGGTTTCAGAACCAAGGCTCAGTCAGGTTCCCGGGGCACAGTATTCCACAATCTAAACAGATGTCATGTTCCCAGGCCACAGTTTTCCAGAATCACGCCTCAGTCATGTTCCCAGGCCACAGGGATCCAGAATCAAACGTCAGTCATGTTGCCAGGCCACAGGTTTCTGCCATCAAACCTCAGTCACGCTCCCGGGCCACAGGGTTCCTGAATCAAGCCTCAGTCATTTTGCCAGGCCAGAGTGTTCCACCATCAAACCTCAGTCATGATCCCAGGCCACATGTTTCCACAATGAAACCTCAGTCATTTTCTCAGGCCAAAGGTTTCCAGAATCAAACCTCAGTCATATTCCCAGGACACATGGTTCCAGAATCAAACCTGAGTCATGTTCGCAGGCCACAGGTTTCAACAATCAAACATCACTCATGTTCCCAGGACACAGGTGTCCTGAATCAAACCTCAGTCATGTACCCAGGGAACAGGCTTCCAGCAACAAACCTTTGTCATATTCCCAGGACACAGGGTTCCAGAATCAAACCTCAGTCTTGTTCCCAGGACAGAAGTTTCCAGAATCAACCCGATATCATGTTTCCTGGCCACAGTCTTCCAGTATCAAACCTCAGTCATGTTGCCAGGCCACAGGGTTCCACCATCAATCCTCACTCATGTTCCCAGGCCACAGGGTTCCAGAATCCACCGATGTCATGTTAAAGGCCACAGGGTTCCAGAATCAAACCGTTCTCATGTTCCCGGGCCACAGGGTTCCAGAATCAAGCCTCAGTCATTTTGCCAGGCCAGTGTTCCACCATCAAACCTCAGTCATGATCCCAGGCCACATGTTTCCACAATGAAACCTCAGTCATTTTCCCAGGCCAAAGGTTTCCAAAATCAAACCTCAGTCATGTTCCCAGGACACATGGTTCCAGAATCAAACCTGAGTCATGTTCGCGGGCCACAGGTTTCAACCATCAAACCTCAGTCATGTTCCCAGGACACAGGTGTCCAGAATCAAACCTCAGTCATGTTCCCAGGGCACAGGCTTCCAGAAACAAACCTCAGTCATGTTCCCAGGACACAAGTTTCCAGAATCAACCAGATATCATGCTTCCTGGCCACAGTCTTCCAGAATCAAACCTTAGTCATGTTGCCAAGCCTCAGGTTTCCACCATCAAACCTCAGACATGTTCCCAGGCCACAGGGTTCTAGAATCCACCGATGTCATGTTCCCAGGCCACAGGGTTCGAGAATCAATCCTCAGTTATGTTTCCCGGCTACAGGGTTCTAGAATAAAACCTCAGTCATGTTCCCAATCCACAGGGTTCCAGAACCAAGGCTCAGTCAGGTTCCCGGGGCACAGTATTCCACAATCTAAACAGATGTCACATGCCCAGTCCCCAGGGTTCCAGAATCCACCGGTATCATGTTCCCAGGCCACAGGGTTCCAGAATCAATCCTCAGTTATGTTCCCAGGCTACAGGGTTCCAGAATAAAACCTCAGTCATGTTCCCAGTCCACAGGGTTTCAGAACCAAGGCTCAGTCAGGTTCCCGGGGCACAGTATTCCACAATCTAAACAGATGTCATGTTCCCAGGCCACAGTTTTCCAGAATCACGCCTCAGTCATGTTCCCAGGCCACAGGGATCCAGAATCAAACGTCAGTCATGTTGCAAGGCCACAGGTTTCTGCCATCAAACCTCAGTCACGCTCCCGGGCCACAGGGTTCCTGAATCAAGCCTCAGTCATTTTGCCAGGCCAGAGTGTTCCACCATCAAACCTCAGTCATGATCCCAGGCCACATGTTTCCACAATGAAACCTCAGTCATTTTCTCAGGCCAAAGGTTTCCAGAATCAAACCTCAGTCATATTCCCAGGACACATGGTTCCAGAATCAAACCTGAGTCATGTTCGCAGGCCACAGGTTTCAACAATCAAACATCACTCATGTTCCCAGGACACAGGTGTCCAGAATCAAACCTCAGTCATGTACCCAGGGAACAGGCTTCCAGCAACAAACCTTTGTCATATTCCCAGGACACAGGGTTCCAGAATCAAACCTCAGTCATGTTCCCAGGACACAAGTTTCCAGAATCAACCAGATATCATGCTTCCTGGCCACAGTCTTCCAGAATCAAACCTTAGTCATGTTGCCAAGCCACAGGTTTCCACCATCAAACCTCAGACATGTTCCCAGGCCACAGGGTTCTAGAATCCACCGATGTCATGTTCCCAGGCCACAGGGTTCGAGAATCAATCCTCAGTTATGTTTCCCGGATACAGGGTTCTAGAATAAAACCTCAGTCATGTTCCCAATCCACAGGGTTCCAGAACCAAGGCTCAGTCAGGTTCCCGGGGCACTTTATTCCACAATCTAAACAGATGTCACATGCCCAGTCCCCAGAGTTCCAGAATCCACCGGTATCATGTTCCCAGGCCACAGGGTTCCAGAATCAATCCTCAGTTATGTTCCCAGGCTACAGGGTTCCAGAATAAAACCTCAGTCATGTTCCCAGTCCACAGGGTTTCAGAACCAAGGCTCAGTCAGGTTCCCGGGGCACAGTATTCCACAATCTAAACAGATGTCATGTTCCCAGGCCACAGTTTTCCAGAATCACGCCTCAGTCATGTTCCCAGGCCACAGGGATCCAGAATCAAACGTCAGTCATGTTGCCAGGCCACAGGTTTCTGCCATCAAACCTCAGTCACGTTCCCGGGCCACAGGGTTCTTGAATCAAGCCTCAGTCATTTTGCCAGGCCAGAGTGTTCCACCATCAAACCTCAGTCATGATCCCAGGCCACATGTTTCCACAATGAAACCTCAGTCATTTTCTCAGGCCAAAGGTTTCCAGAATCAAACCTCAGTCATATTCCCAGGACACATGGTTCCAGAATCAAACCTGAGTCATGTTCGCAGGCCACAGGTTTCAACAATCAAACATCACTCATGTTCCCAGGACACAGGTGTCCTGAATCAAACCTCAGTCATGTACCCAGGGAACAGGCTTCCAGCAACAAACCTTTGTCATATTCCCAGGACACAGGGTTCCAGAATCAAACCTCAGTCTTGTTCCCAGGACAGAAGTTTCCAGAATCAACCCGATATCATGTTTCCTGGCCACAGTCTTCCAGTATCAAACCTCAGTCATGTTGCCAGGCCACAGGGTTCCACCATCAATCCTCACTCATGTTCCCAGGCCACAGGGTTCCAGAATCCACCGATGTCATGTTAAAGGCCACAGGGTTCCAGAATCAAACCGTTCTCATGTTCCCGGGCCACAGGGTTCCAGAATCAAGCCTCAGTCATTTTGCCAGGCCAGTGTTCCACCATCAAACCTCAGTCATGATCCCAGGCCACATGTTTCCACAATGAAACCTCAGTCATTTTCCCAGGCCAAAGGTTTCCAAAATCAAACCTCAGTCATGTTCCCAGGACACATGGTTCCAGAATCAAACCTGAGTCATGTTCGCGGGCCAAAGGTTTCAACCATCAAACCTCAGTCATGTTCCCAGGACACAGGTGTCCAGAATCAAACCTCAGTCATGTTCCCAGGGCACAGGCTTCCAGAAACAAACCTCAGTCATGTTCCCAGGACACAAGTTTCCAGAATCAACCAGATATCATGCTTCCTGGCCACAGTCTTCCAGAATCAAACCTTAGTCATGTTGCCAAGCCTCAGGTTTCCACCATCAAACCTCAGACATGTTCCCAGGCCACAGGGTTCTAGAATCCACCGATGTCATGTTCCCAGGCCACAGGGTTCGAGAATCAATCCTCAGTTATGTTTCCCGGCTACAGGGTTCTAGAATAAAACCTCAGTCATGTTCCCAATCCACAGGGTTCCAGAACCAAGGCTCAGTCAGGTTCCCGGGGCACAGTATTCCACAATCTAAACACATGTCACATGCCCAGTCCCCAGGGTTCCAGAATCCACCGGTATCATGTTCCCAGGCCACAGGGTTCCAGAATCAATCCTCAGTTATGTTCCCAGGCTACAGGGTTCCAGAATAAAACCTCAGTCATGTTCCCAGTCCACAGGGTTTCAGAACCAAGGCTCAGTCAGGTTCCCGGGGCACAGTATTCCACAATCTAAACAGATGTCATGTTCCCAGGCCACAGTTTTCCAGAATCACGCCTCAGTCATGTTCCCAGGCCACAGGGATCCAGAATCAAACGTCAGTCATGTTGCCAGGCCACAGGTTTCTGCCATCAAACCTCAGTCACGTTCCCGGGCCACAGGGTTCTTGAATCAAGCCTCAGTCATTTTGCCAGGCCAGAGTGTTCCACCATCAAACCTCAGTCATGATCCCAGGCCACATGTTTCCACAATGAAACCTCAGTCATTTTCTCAGGCCAAAGGTTTCCAGAATCAAACCTCAGTCATATTCCCAGGACACATGGTTCCAGAATCAAACCTGAGTCATGTTCGCAGGCCACAGGTTTCAACAATCAAACATCACTCATGTTCCCAGGACACAGGTGTCCTGAATCAAACCTCAGTCATGTACCCAGGGAACAGGCTTCCAGCAACAAACCTTTGTCATATTCCCAGGACACAGGGTTCCAGAATCAAACCTCAGTCTTGTTCCCAGGACAGAAGTTTCCAGAATCAACCCGATATCATGTTTCCTGGCCACAGTCTTCCAGTATCAAACCTCAGTCATGTTGCCAGGCCACAGGGTTCCACCATCAATCCTCACTCATGTTCCCAGGCCACAGGGTTCCAGAATCCACCGATGTCATGTTAAAGGCCACAGGGTTCCAGAATCAAACCGTTCTCATGTTCCCGGGCCACAGGGTTCCAGAATCAAGCCTCAGTCATTTTGCCAGGCCAGTGTTCCACCATCAAACCTCAGTCATGATCCCAGGCCACATGTTTCCACAATGAAACCTCAGTCATTTTCCCAGGCCAAAGGTTTCCAAAATCAAACCTCAGTCATGTTCCCAGGACACATGGTTCCAGAATCAAACCTGAGTCATGTTCGCGGGCCACAGGTTTCAACCATCAAACCTCAGTCATGTTCCCAGGACACAGGTGTCCAGAATCAAACCTCAGTCATGTTCCCAGGGCACAGGCTTCCAGAAACAAACCTCAGTCATGTTCCCAGGACACAAGTTTCCAGAATCAACCAGATATCATGCTTCCTGGCCACAGTCTTCCAGAATCAAACCTTAGTCATGTTGCCAAGCCTCAGGTTTCCACCATCAAACCTCAGACATGTTCCCAGGCCACAGGGTTCTAGAATCCACCGATGTCATGTTCCCAGGCCACAGGGTTCGAGAATCAATCCTCAGTTATGTTTCCCGGCTACAGGGTTCTAGAATAAAACCTCAGTCATGTTCCCAATCCACAGGGTTCCAGAACCAAGGCTCAGTCAGGTTCCCGGGGCACAGTATTCCACAATCTAAACAGATGTCACATGCCCAGTCCCCAGGGTTCCAGAATCCACCGGTATCATGTTCCCAGGCCACAGGGTTCCAGAATCAATCCTCAGTTATGTTCCCAGGCTACAGGGTTCCAGAATAAAACCTCAGTCATGTTCCCAGTCCACAGGGTTTCAGAACCAAGGCTCAGTCAGGTTCCCGGGGCACAGTATTCCACAATCTAAACAGATGTCATGTTCCCAGGCCACAGTTTTCCAGAATCACGCCTCAGTCATGTTCCCAGGCCACAGGGATCCAGAATCAAACGTCAGTCATGTTGCCAGGCCACAGGTTTCTGCCATCAAACCTCAGTCACGTTCCCGGGCCATAGGGTTCCTGAATCAAGCCTCAGTCATTTTGCCAGGCCAGAGTGTTCCACCATCAAACCTCAGTCATGATCCTAGGCCACATGTTTCCACAATGAAACCTCAGTCATTTTCTCAGGCCAAAGGTTTCCAGAATCAAACCTCAGTCATATTCCCAGGACACATGGTTCCAGAATCAAACCTGAGTCATGTTCGCAGGCCACAGGTTTCAACAATCAAACATCACTCATGTTCCCAGGACACAGGTGTCCAGAATCAAACCTCAGTCATGTACCCAGGGAACAGGCTTCCAGCAACAAACCTTTGTCATATTCCCAGGACACAGGGTTCCAGAATCAAACCTCAGTCATGTTCCCAGGACACAAGTTTCCAGAATCAACCAGATATCATGCTTCCTGGCCACAGTCTTCCAGAATCAAACCTTAGTCATGTTGCCAAGCCACAGGTTTCCACCATCAAACCTCAGACATGTTCCCAGGCCACAGGGTTCTAGAATCCACCGATGTCATGTTCCCAGGCCACAGGGTTCGAGAATCAATCCTCAGTTATGTTTCCCGGCTACAGGGTTCTAGAATAAAACCTCAGTCATGTTCCCAATCCACAGGGTTCCAGAACCAAGGCTCAGTCAGGTTCCCGGGGCACAGTATTCCACAATCTAAACAGATGTCACATGCCCAGTCCCCAGAGTTCCAGAATCCACCGGTATCATGTTCCCAGGCCACAGGGTTCCAGAATCAATCCTCAGTTATGTTCCCAGGCTACAGGGTTCCAGAATAAAACCTCAGTCATGTTCCCAGTCCACAGGGTTTCAGAACCAAGGCTCAGTCAGGTTCCCGGGGCACAGTATTCCACAATCTAAACAGATGTCATGTTCCCAGGCCACAGTTTTCCAGAATCACGCCTCATTCATGTTCCCAGGCCACAGGGATCCAGAATCAAACGTCAGTCATGTTGCCAGGCCACAGGTTTCTGCCATCAAACCTCAGTCACGTTCCCGGGCCACAGGGTTCCGGAATCAAGCCTCAGTCATTTTGCCAGGCCAGAGTGTTCCACCATCAAACCTCAGTCATGATCCCAGGCGACATGTTTCCACAATAAAACCGCAGTCATTTTCTCAGGCCAAAGGTTTCCAGAATCAAACCTCAGTCATATTCCCAGGACACATGGTTCCAGAATCAAACCTGAGTCATGTTCGCAGGCCACAGGTTTCAACAATCAAACATCACTCATGTTCCCAGGACACAGGTGTCCTGAATCAAACCTCAGTCATGTACCCAGGGAACAGGCTTCCAGCAACAAACCTTTGTCATATTCCCAGGACACTGGGTTCCAGAATCAAACCTCAGTCTTGTTCCCAGGACAGAAGTTTCCAGAATCAACCCGATATCATGTTTCCTGGCCACAGTCTTCCAGTATCAAACCTCAGTCATGTTGCCAGGCCACAGGGTTCCACCATCAATCCTCACTCATGTTCCCAGGCCACAGGGTTCCAGAATCAAACCGTTCCCATGTTCCCAGGCCACAGGGTTCCAGAATCCACCGATGTCATGTTAAAGGCCACAGGGTTCCAGAATCAAACCGTTCTCATGTTCCCGGGCCACAGGGTTCCAGAATCAAGCCTCAGTCATTTTGCCAGGCCAGAGTGTTCCACCATCAAACCTCAGTCATGATCCCAGGCCACATGTTTCCACAATGAAACCTCAGTCATTTTCCCAGGCCAAAGGTTTCCAAAATCAAACCTCAGTCATGTTCCCAGGACACATGGTTCCAGAATCAAACCTGAGTCATGTTCGCGGGCCACAGGTTTCAACCATCAAACCTCAGTCATGTTCCCAGGACACAGGTGTCCAGAATCAAACATCAGTCATGTTCCCAGGGCACAGGCTTCCAGAAACAAACCTCAGTCATGTTCCCAGGACACAAGTTTCCACAATCAACCAGATATCATGCTTCCTGGCCACAGTCTTCCAGAATCAAACCTTAGTCATGTTGCCAAGCCACAGGTTTCCACCATCAAACCTCAGACATGTTCCCAGGCCACAGGGTTCTAGAATCCACCGATGTCATGTTCCCAGGCCACAGGGTTCGAGAATCAATCCTCAGTTATGTTTCCCGGCTACAGGGTTCTAGAATAAAACCTCAGTCATGTTCCCAATCCACAGGGTTCCAGAACCAAGGCTCAGTCAGGTTCCCGGGGCACAGTATTCCACAATCTAAACAGATGTCACATGCCCAGTCCCCAGGGTTCCAGAATTCCCCGGTATCATGTTCCCAGGCCACAGGGTTCCAGAATCAATCCTCAGTTATGTTCCCAGGCTACAGGGTTCCAGAATAAAACCTCAGTCATGTTCCCAGTCCACAGGGTTTCAGAACCAAGGCTCAGTCAGGTTCCCGGGGCACAGTATTCCACAATCTAAACAGATGTCATGTTCCCAGGCCACAGTTTTCCAGAATCACGCCTCAGTCATGTTCCCAGGCCACAGGGATCCAGAATCAAACGTCAGTCATGTTGCCAGGCCACAGGTTTCTGCCATCAAACCTCAGTCACGTTCCCGGGCCACAGGGTTCCGGAATCAAGCCTCAGTCATTTTGCCAGGCCAGAGTGTACCACCATCAAACCTCAGTCATGATCCCAGGCCACATGTTTCCACAATGAAACCTCAGTCATTTTCTCAGGCCAAAGGTTTCCAGAATCAAACCTCAGTCATATTCCCAGGACACATGGTTCCAGAATCAAACCTGAGTCATGTTCCCAGGCCACAGGTTTCAACAATCAAACATCACTCATGTTCCCAGGACACAGGTGTCCTGAATCAAACCTCAGTCATGTACCCAGGGAACAGGCTTCCAGCAACAAACCTTTGTCATATTCCCAGGACACAGGGTTCCAGAATCAAACCTCAGTCTTGTTCCCAGGACAGAAGTTTCCAGAATCAACCCGATATCATGTTTCCTGGCCACAGTCTTCCAGTATCAAACCTCAGTCATGTTGCCAGGCCACAGGGTTCCACCATCAATCCTCACTCATGTTCCCAGGCCACAGGGTTCCAGAATCCACCGATGTCATGTTAAAGGCCACAGGGTTCCAGAATCAAACCGTTCTCATGTTCCCGGGCCACAGGGTTCCAGAATCAAGCCTCAGTCATTTTGCCAGGCCAGTGTTCCACCATCAAACCTCAGTCATGATCCCAGGCCACATGTTTCCACAATGAAACCTCAGTCATTTTCCCAGGCCAAAGGTTTCCAAAATCAAACCTCAGTCATGTTCCCAGGACACATGGTTCCAGAATCAAACCTGAGTCATGTTCGCGGGCCACAGGTTTCAACCATCAAACCTCAGTCATGTTCCCAGGACACAGGTGTCCAGAATCAAACCTCAGTCATGTTCCCAGGGCACAGGCTTCCAGAAACAAACCTCAGTCATGTTCCCAGGACACAAGTTTCCAGAATCAACCAGATATCATGCTTCCTGGCCACAGTCTTCCAGAATCAAACCTTAGTCATGTTGCCAAGCCTCAGGTTTCCACCATCAAACCTCAGACATGTTCCCAGGCCACAGGGTTCTAGAATCCACCGATGTCATGTTCCCAGGCCACAGGGTTCGAGAATCAATCCTCAGTTATGTTTCCCGGCTACAGGGTTCTAGAATAAAACCTCAGTCATGTTCCCAATCCACAGGGTTCCAGAACCAAGGCTCAGTCAGGTTCCCGGGGCACAGTATTCCACAATCTAAACAGATGTCACATGCCCAGTCCCCAGGGTTCCAGAATCCACCGGTATCATGTTCCCAGGCCACAGGGTTCCAGAATCAATCCTCAGTTATGTTCCCAGGCTACAGGGTTCCAGAATAAAACCTCAGTCATGTTCCCAGTCCACAGGGTTTCAGAACCAAGGCTCAGTCAGGTTCCCGGGGCACAGTATTCCACAATCTAAACAGATGTCATGTTCCCAGGCCACAGTTTTCCAGAATCACGCCTCAGTCATGTTCCCAGGCCACAGGGATCCAGAATCAAACGTCAGTCATGTTGCAAGGCCACAGGTTTCTGCCATCAAACCTCAGTCACGCTCCCGGGCCACAGGGTTCCTGAATCAAGCCTCAGTCATTTTGCCAGGCCAGAGTGTTCCACCATCAAACCTCAGTCATGATCCCAGGCCACATGTTTCCACAATGAAACCTCAGTCATTTTCTCAGGCCAAAGGTTTCCAGAATCAAACCTCAGTCATATTCCCAGGACACATGGTTCCAGAATCAAACCTGAGTCATGTTCGCAGGCCACAGGTTTCAACAATCAAACATCACTCATGTTCCCAGGACACAGGTGTCCAGAATCAAACCTCAGTCATGTACCCAGGGAACAGGCTTCCAGCAACAAACCTTTGTCATATTCCCAGGACACAGGGTTCCAGAATCAAACCTCAGTCTTGTTCCCAGGACAGAAGTTTCCAGAATCAACCCGATATCATGTTTCCTGGCCACAGTCTTCCAGTATCAAACCTCAGTCATGTTGCCAGGCCACAGGGTTCCACCATCAATCCTCACTCATGTTCCCAGGCCACAGGGTTCCAGAATCAAACCGTTCTCATGTTCCCAGGCCACAGGGTTCCAGAATCCACCGATGTCATGTTAAAGGCCACAGGGTTCCAGAATCAAACCGTTCTCATGTTCCCGGGCCACAGAGTTCCAGAATCAAGCCTCAGTCATTTTGCCAGGCCAGAGTGTTCCACCATCAAACCTCAGTCATGATCCCAGGCCACATGTTTCCACAATGAAACCTCAGTCATTTTCCCAGGCCAAAGGTTTCCAAAATCAAACCTCAGTCATGTTCCCAGGACACATGGTTCCAGAATCAAACCTGAGTCATGTGCGCGGGCCACAGGTTTCAACCATCAAACCTCAGTCATGTTCCCAGGACACAGGTGTCCGGAATCAAACCTCAGTCATGTTCCCAGGGCACAGGCTTCCAGAAACAAACCTCAGTCATGTTCCCAGGACACAAGTTTCCAGAATCAACCAGATATCAAGTTTCCTGGCCACAGTCTTCCAGAATCAAACCTTAGTCATGTTGCCAAGCCACAGGTTTCCACCATCAAACCTCAGACATGTTCCCAGGCCACAGGGTTCTAGAATCCACCGATGTCATGTTCCCAGGCCACAGGGTTCGAGAATCAATCCTCAGTTATGTTTCCAGGCTACAGGGTTCTAGAATAAAACCTCAGTCATGTTCCCAATCCACAGGGTTCCAGAACCAAGGCTCAGTCAGGTTCCGGGGCACAGTATTCCACAATCTAAACAGATGTCACATGCCCAGTCCCCAGGGTTCCAGAATCCACCGGTATCATGTTCCCAGGCCACAGGGTTCCAGAATCAATCCTCAGTTATGTTCCCAGGCTACAGGGTTCCAGAATAAAACCTCAGTCATGTTCCCAGTCCACAGGGTTTCAGAACCAAGGCTCAGTCAGGTTCCCGGGGCACAGTATTCCACAATCTAAACAGATGTCATGTTCCCAGGCCACAGTTTTCCAGAATCACGCCTCAGTCATGTTCCCAGGCCACAGGGATCCAGAATCAAACGTCAGTCATGTTGCCAGGCCACAGGTTTCTGCCATCAAACCTCACTCACGTTCCCGGGCCACAGGGTTCCAGAATCAAGCCTCAGTCATTTTGCCAGGCCAGAGTGTTCCACCATCAAACCTCAGTCATGATCCCAGGCCACATGTTTCCACAATGAAACCTCAGTCATTTTCCCAGGCCAAAGGTTTCCAAAATCAAACCTCAGTCATGTTCCCAGGACGCAAGTTTCCAGAATCAACCAGATATCATGCTTCCTGGCCACAGTCTTCCAGAATCAAACCTTAGTCATGTTGCCAAGCCACAGGTTTCCACCATCAAACCTCTGAAATGTTCCAAGGCCACAGGGTTCTAGAATCCACCGATGTCATGTTCCCAGGCCACAGGGTTCGAGAATCAATCCTCAGTTATGTTTCCAGGCAACAGGGTTCTAGAATAAAACCTCAGTCATGTTCCCAGTCCACAGGGTTCCAACATTAATCCTCACTCATGTTCCCAGGCCACAGGTTTCCTGAATCAAACCGTTCTCATGTTCCCAGGCCACAGGGTTCCAGAATCCACCGATGTCATGTTAAAGGCCACAGGGTTCCAGAATCAAACCTTTCTCATGTTCCCGGGCCACAGGGTTCCAGAATCAAGCCTCAGTCATGTTCCCAGGCCACAGGGATCCAGAATCAAACGTCAGTCATGTTGCCAGGCCACAGGTTTCTGCCATCAAACCTCAGTCACGTTCCCGGGCCACAGGGTTCCAGAATCAAGCCTCAGTCATTTTGCCAGGCCAGAGTGTTCCACCATCAAACCTCAGTCATGATCCCAGGCCACATGTTTCCACAATGAAACCTCACTCATTTTCTCAGGCCAAAGGTTTCCAGAATCAAACCTCAGTCATATTCCCAGGACACATGGTTCCAGAATCAAACCTGAGTCATGTTCGCAGGCCACAGGTTTCAACAATCAAACATCACTCATGTTCCCAGGACACAGGTGTCCAGAATCAAACCTCAGTCATGTACCCAGGGAACAGGCTTCCAGCAACAAACCTTTGTCATATTCCCAGGACACAGGGTTCCAGAATCAAACCTCAGTCTTGTTCCCAGGACAGAAGTTTCCAGAATCAACCCGATATCATGTTTCCTGGCCACAGTCTTCCAGTATCAAACCTCAGTCATGTTGCCAGGCCACAGGGTTCCACCATCAATCCTCACTCATGTTCCCAGGCCACAGGGTTCCAGAATCCACCGATGTCATGTTAAAGGCCACAGGGTTCCAGAATCAAACCGTTCTCATGTTCCCGGGCCACAGGGTTCCAGAATCAAGCCTCAGTCATTTTGCCAGGCCAGAGTGTTCCACCATCAAACCTCAGTCATGATCCCAGGCCACATGTTTCCACAATGAAACCTCAGTCATTTTCCCAGGCCAAAGTTTTCCAAAATCAAACCTCAGTCATCTTCCCAGGACACATGGTTCCAGAATCAAACCTGAGTCATGTTCGCGGGCCACAGGTTTCAACCATCAAACCTCAGTCATGTTCCCAGGACACAGGTGTCCAGAATCAAACCTCAGTCATGTTCCCAGGGCACAGGCTTCCAGAAACAAACCTCAGTCATGTTCCCAGGACACAAGTTTCCAGAATCAACCAGATATCATGCTTCCTGGCCACAGTCTTCCAGAATCAAACCTTAGTCATGTTGCCAAGCCTCAGGTTTCCACCATCAAACCTCAGACATGTTCCCAGGCCACAGGGTTCTAGAATCCACCGATGTCATGTTCCCAGGCCACAGGGTTCGAGAATCAATCCTCAGTTATGTTTCCCGGCTACAGGGTTCTAGAATAAAACCTCAGTCATGTTCCCAATCCACAGGGTTCCAGAACCAAGGCTCAGTCAGGTTCCCGGGGCACAGTATTCCACAATCTAAACACATGTCACATGCCCAGTCCCCAGGGTTCCAGAATCCACCGGTATCATGTTCCCAGGCCACAGGGTTCCAGAATCAATCCTCAGTTATGTTCCCAGGCTACAGGGTTCCAGAATAAAACCTCAGTCATGTTCCCAGTCCACAGGGTTTCAGAACCAAGGCTCAGTCAGGTTCCCGGGGCACAGTATTCCACAATCTAAACAGATGTCATGTTCCCAGGCCACAGTTTTCCAGAATCACGCCTCAGTCATGTTCCCAGGCCACAGGGATCCAGAATCAAACGTCAGTCATGTTGCCAGGCCACAGGTTTCTGCCATCAAACCTCAGTCACGTTCCCGGGCCACAGGGTTCCAGAATCAAGCCTCAGTCATTTTGCCAGGCCAGAGTGTTCCACCATCAAACCTCAGTCATGATCCCAGGCCACATGTTTCCACAATGAAACCTCAGTCATTTTCTCAGGCCAAAGGTTTCCAGAATCAAACCTCAGTCATATTCCCAGGACACATGGTTCCAGAATCAAACCTGAGTCATGTTCGCAGGCCACAGGTTTCAACAATCAAACATCACTCATGTTCCCAGGACACAGGTGTCCAGAATCAAACCTCAGTCATGTACCCAGGGAACAGGCTTCCAGCAACAAACCTTTGTCATATTCCCAGGACACAGGGTTCCAGAATCAAACCTCAGTCTTGTTCCCAGGCCAGAAGTTTCCAGAATCAACCCGATATCATGTTTCCTGGCCACAGTCTTCCAGTATCAAACCTCAGTCATGTTGCCAGGCCACAGGGTTCCACCATCAATCCTCACTCATGTTCCATGGCCACAGGGTTCCAGAATCAAACCGTTCTCATGTTCCCAGGCCACAGGGTTCCAGAATCCACCGATGTCATGTTAAAGGCCACAGGGTTCCAGAATCAAACCGTTCTCATGTTCCCGGGCCACAGGGTTCCAGAATCAAGCCTCAGTCATTTTGCCAGGCCAGAGTGTTCCACCATCAAACCTCAGTCATGATCCCAGGCCACATGTTTCCACAATGAAACCTCAGTCATTTTCCCAGGCCAAAGGTTTCCAAAATCAAACCTCAGTCATGTTCCCAGGACACATGGTTCCAGAATCAAACCTGAGTCATGTGTGCGGGCCACAGGTTTCAACCATCAAACCTCAGTCATGTTCCCAGGACACAGGTGTCCAGAATTAAACCTCAGTCATGTTCGCAGGGCACAGGCTTCCAGAAACAAACCTCAGTCATGTTCCCAGGACACAAGTTTCCAGAATCAACCAGATATCATGCTTCCTGGCCACAGTCTTCCAGAATCAAACCTTAGTCATGTTGCCAAGCCACAGGTTTCCACCATCAAACCTCAGACATGTTCCCAGGCCACAGGGTTCTAGAATCCACCGATGTCATGTTCCCAGGCCACAGGGTTCGAGAATCAATCCTCAGTTATGTTTCCCGGCTACAGGGTTCTAGAATAAAACCTCAGTCATGTTCCCAATCCACAGGGTTCCAGAACCAAGGCTCAGTCAGGTTCCCGGGGCACAGTATTCCACAATCTAAACAGATGTCACATGCCCAGTCCCCAGGGTTCCAGAATCCACCGGTATCATGTTCCCAGGCCACAGGGTTCCAGAATCAATCCTCAGTTATGTTCCCAGGCTACAGGGTTCCAGAATAAAACCTCAGTCATGTTCCCAGTCCACAGGGTTTCAGAACCAAGGCTCAGTCAGGTTCCCGGGGCACAGTATTCCACAATCTAAACAGATGTCATGTTCCCAGGCCACAGTTTTCCAGAATCACGCCTCAGTCATGTTCCCAGGCCACAGGGATCCAGAATCAAACGTCAGTCATGTTGCCAGGCCACAGGTTTCTGCCATCAAACCTCAGTCACGTTCCCGGGCCACAGTGTTCCAGAATCAAGCCTCAGTCATTTTGCCAGGCCAGAGTGTTCCACCATCAAACCTCAGTCATGATCCCAGGCCACATGTTTCCACAATGAAACCTCAGTCATTTTCTCAGGCCAAAGGTTTCCAGAATCAAACCTCAGTCATATTCCCAGGACACATGGTTCCAGAATCAAACCTGAGTCATGTTCGCAGGCCACAGGTTTCAACAATCAAACATCACTCATGTTCCCAGGACACAGGTGTCCAGAATCAAACCTCAGTCATGTACCCAGGGAACAGGCTTCCAGCAACAAACCTTTGTCATATTCCCAGGACACAGGGTTCCAGAATCAAACCTCAGTCTTGTTCCCAGGACAGAAGTTTCCAGAATCAACCCGATATCATGTTTCCTGGCCACAGTCTTCCAGTATCAAACCTCAGTCATGTTGCCAGGCCACAGGGTTCCACCATCAATCCTCACTCATGTTCCCAGGCCACAGGGTTCCAGAATCAAACCGTTCTCATGTTCCCAGGCCACAGGGTTCCAGAATCCACCGATGTCATGTTAAAGGCCACAGGGTTCCAGAATCAAACCTCAGTCACGTTCCCGGGCCACAGGGTTCCAGAATCAAGCCTCAGTCATTTTGCCAGGCCAGAGTGTTCCACCATCAAACCTCAGTCATGATCCCAGGCCACATGTTTCCACAATGAAACCTCAGTCATTTTCCCAGGCCAAAGGTTTCCAAAATCAAACCTCAGTCATGTTCCCAGGACACATGGTTCCAGAATCAAACCTGAGTCATGTTCGCGGGCCACAGGTTTCAACCATCAAACCTCAGTCATGTTCCCAGGACACAGGTGTCCAGAATCAAACCTCAGTCATGTTCCCAGGGCACAGGCTTCCAGAAACAAACCTCAGTCATGTTCCCAGGACACAAGTTTCCAGAATCAACCAGATATCATGCTTCCTGGCCACAGTCTTCCAGAATCAAACCTTAGTCATGTTGCCAAGCCACAGGTTTCCACCATCAAACCTCAGACATGTTCCCAGGCCACAGGGTTCTAGAATCCACCGATGTCATGTTCCCAGGCCACAGGGTTCGAGAATCAATCCTCAGTTATGTTTCCCGGCTACAGGGTTCTAGAATAAAACCTCAGTCATGTTCCCAATCCACAGGGTTCCAGAACCAAGGCTCAGTCAGGTTCCCGGGGCACAGTATTCCACAATCTAAACAGATGTCACATGCCCAGTCCCCAGAGTTCCAGAATCCACCGGTATCATGTTCCCAGGCCACAGGGTTCCAGAATCAATCCTCAGTTATGTTCCCAGGCTACAGGGTTCCAGAATAAAACCTCAGTCATGTTCCCAGTCCACAGGGTTTCAGAACCAAGGCTCAGTCAGGTTCCCGGGGCACAGTATTCCACAATCTAAACAGATGTCATGTTCCCAGGCCACAGTTTTCCAGAATCACGCCTCAGTCATGTTCCCAGGCCACAGGGATCCAGAATCAAACGTCAGTCATGTTGCCAGGCCACAGGTTTCTGCCATCAAACCTCAGTCACGTTCCCGGGCCACAGGGTTCTTGAATCAAGCCTCAGTCATTTTGCCAGGCCAGAGTGTTCCACCATCAAACCTCAGTCATGATCCCAGGCCACATGTTTCCACAATGAAACCTCAGTCATTTTCTCAGGCCAAAGGTTTCCAGAATCAAACCTCAGTCATATTCCCAGGACACATGGTTCCAGAATCAAACCTGAGTCATGTTCGCAGGCCACAGGTTTCAACAATCAAACATCACTCATGTTCCCAGGACACAGGTGTCCTGAATCAAACCTCAGTCATGTACCCAGGGAACAGGCTTCCAGCAACAAACCTTTGTCATATTCCCAGGACACAGGGTTCCAGAATCAAACCTCAGTCTTGTTCCCAGGACAGAAGTTTCCAGAATCAACCCGATATCATGTTTCCTGGCCACAGTCTTCCAGTATCAAACCTCAGTCATGTTGCCAGGCCACAGGGTTCCACCATCAATCCTCACTCATGTTCCCAGGCCACAGGGTTCCAGAATCCACCGATGTCATGTTAAAGGCCACAGGGTTCCAGAATCAAACCGTTCTCATGTTCCCGGGCCACAGGGTTCCAGAATCAAGCCTCAGTCATTTTGCCAGGCCAGTGTTCCACCATCAAACCTCAGTCATGATCCCAGGCCACATGTTTCCACAATGAAACCTCAGTCATTTTCCCAGGCCAAAGGTTTCCAAAATCAAACCTCAGTCATGTTCCCAGGACACATGGTTCCAGAATCAAACCTGAGTCATGTTCGCGGGCCAAAGGTTTCAACCATCAAACCTCAGTCATGTTCCCAGGACACAGGTGTCCAGAATCAAACCTCAGTCATGTTCCCAGGGCACAGGCTTCCAGAAACAAACCTCAGTCATGTTCCCAGGACACAAGTTTCCAGAATCAACCAGATATCATGCTTCCTGGCCACAGTCTTCCAGAATCAAACCTTAGTCATGTTGCCAAGCCTCAGGTTTCCACCATCAAACCTCAGACATGTTCCCAGGCCACAGGGTTCTAGAATCCACCGATGTCATGTTCCCAGGCCACAGGGTTCGAGAATCAATCCTCAGTTATGTTTCCCGGCTACAGGGTTCTAGAATAAAACCTCAGTCATGTTCCCAATCCACAGGGTTCCAGAACCAAGGCTCAGTCAGGTTCCCGGGGCACAGTATTCCACAATCTAAACAGATGTCACATGCCCAGTCCCCAGGGTTCCAGAATCCACCGGTATCATGTTCCCAGGCCACAGGGTTCCAGAATCAATCCTCAGTTATGTTCCCAGGCTACAGGGTTCCAGAATAAAACCTCAGTCATGTTCCCAGTCCACAGGGTTTCAGAACCAAGGCTCAGTCAGGTTCCCGGGGCACAGTATTCCACAATCTAAACAGATGTCATGTTCCCAGGCCACAGTTTTCCAGAATCACGCCTCAGTCATGTTCCCAGGCCACAGGGATCCAGAATCAAACGTCAGTCATGTTGCCAGGCCACAGGTTTCTGCCATCAAACCTCAGTCACGTTCCCGGGCCACAGGGTTCTTGAATCAAGCCTCAGTCATTTTGCCAGGCCAGAGTGTTCCACCATCAAACCTCAGTCATGATCCCAGGCCACATGTTTCCACAATGAAACCTCAGTCATTTTCTCAGGCCAAAGGTTTCCAGAATCAAACCTCAGTCATATTCCCAGGACACATGGTTCCAGAATCAAACCTGAGTCATGTTCGCAGGCCACAGGTTTCAACAATCAAACATCACTCATGTTCCCAGGACACAGGTGTCCTGAATCAAACCTCAGTCATGTACCCAGGGAACAGGCTTCCAGCAACAAACCTTTGTCATATTCCCAGGACACAGGGTTCCAGAATCAAACCTCAGTCTTGTTCCCAGGACAGAAGTTTCCAGAATCAACCCGATATCATGTTTCCTGGCCACAGTCTTCCAGTATCAAACCTCAGTCATGTTGCCAGGCCACAGGGTTCCACCATCAATCCTCACTCATGTTCCCAGGCCACAGGGTTCCAGAATCCACCGATGTCATGTTAAAGGCCACAGGGTTCCAGAATCAAACCGTTCTCATGTTCCCGGGCCACAGGGTTCCAGAATCAAGCCTCAGTCATTTTGCCAGGCCAGTGTTCCACCATCAAACCTCAGTCATGATCCCAGGCCACATGTTTCCACAATGAAACCTCAGTCATTTTCCCAGGCCAAAGGTTTCCAAAATCAAACCTCAGTCATGTTCCCAGGACACATGGTTCCAGAATCAAACCTGAGTCATGTTCGCGGGCCACAGGTTTCAACCATCAAACCTCAGTCATGTTCCCAGGACACAGGTGTCCAGAATCAAACCTCAGTCATGTTCCCAGGGCACAGGCTTCCAGAAACAAACCTCAGTCATGTTCCCAGGACACAAGTTTCCAGAATCAACCAGATATCATGCTTCCTGGCCACAGTCTTCCAGAATCAAACCTTAGTCATGTTGCCAAGCCTCAGGTTTCCACCATCAAACCTCAGACATGTTCCCAGGCCACAGGGTTCTAGAATCCACCGATGTCATGTTCCCAGGCCACAGGGTTCGAGAATCAATCCTCAGTTATGTTTCCCGGCTACAGGGTTCTAGAATAAAACCTCAGTCATGTTCCCAATCCACAGGGTTCCAGAACCAAGGCTCAGTCAGGTTCCCGGGGCACAGTATTCCACAATCTAAACAGATGTCACATGCCCAGTCCCCAGGGTTCCAGAATCCACCGGTATCATGTTCCCAGGCCACAGGGTTCCAGAATCAATCCTCAGTTATGTTCCCAGGCTACAGGGTTCCAGAATAAAACCTCAGTCATGTTCCCAGTCCACAGGGTTTCAGAACCAAGGCTCAGTCAGGTTCCCGGGGCACAGTATTCCACAATCTAAACAGATGTCATGTTCCCAGGCCACAGTTTTCCAGAATCACGCCTCAGTCATGTTCCCAGGCCACAGGGATCCAGAATCAAACGTCAGTCATGTTGCCAGGCCACAGGTTTCTGCCATCAAACCTCAGTCACGTTCCCGGGCCATAGGGTTCCTGAATCAAGCCTCAGTCATTTTGCCAGGCCAGAGTGTTCCACCATCAAACCTCAGTCATGATCCTAGGCCACATGTTTCCACAATGAAACCTCAGTCATTTTCTCAGGCCAAAGGTTTCCAGAATCAAACCTCAGTCATATTCCCAGGACACATGGTTCCAGAATCAAACCTGAGTCATGTTCGCAGGCCACAGGTTTCAACAATCAAACATCACTCATGTTCCCAGGACACAGGTGTCCAGAATCAAACCTCAGTCATGTACCCAGGGAACAGGCTTCCAGCAACAAACCTTTGTCATATTCCCAGGACACAGGGTTCCAGAATCAAACCTCAGTCATGTTCCCAGGACACAAGTTTCCAGAATCAACCAGATATCATGCTTCCTGGCCACAGTCTTCCAGAATCAAACCTTAGTCATGTTGCCAAGCCACAGGTTTCCACCATCAAACCTCAGACATGTTCCCAGGCCACAGGGTTCTAGAATCCACCGATGTCATGTTCCCAGGCCACAGGGTTCGAGAATCAATCCTCAGTTATGTTTCCCGGCTACAGGGTTCTAGAATAAAACCTCAGTCATGTTCCCAATCCACAGGGTTCCAGAACCAAGGCTCAGTCAGGTTCCCGGGGCACAGTATTCCACAATCTAAACAGATGTCACATGCCCAGTCCCCAGAGTTCCAGAATCCACCGGTATCATGTTCCCAGGCCACAGGGTTCCAGAATCAATCCTCAGTTATGTTCCCAGGCTACAGGGTTCCAGAATAAAACCTCAGTCATGTTCCCAGTCCACAGGGTTTCAGAACCAAGGCTCAGTCAGGTTCCCGGGGCACAGTATTCCACAATCTAAACAGATGTCATGTTCCCAGGCCACAGTTTTCCAGAATCACGCCTCATTCATGTTCCCAGGCCACAGGGATCCAGAATCAAACGTCAGTCATGTTGCCAGGCCACAGGTTTCTGCCATCAAACCTCAGTCACGTTCCCGGGCCACAGGGTTCCGGAATCAAGCCTCAGTCATTTTGCCAGGCCAGAGTGTTCCACCATCAAACCTCAGTCATGATCCCAGGCGACATGTTTCCACAATAAAACCGCAGTCATTTTCTCAGGCCAAAGGTTTCCAGAATCAAACCTCAGTCATATTCCCAGGACACATGGTTCCAGAATCAAACCTGAGTCATGTTCGCAGGCCACAGGTTTCAACAATCAAACATCACTCATGTTCCCAGGACACAGGTGTCCTGAATCAAACCTCAGTCATGTACCCAGGGAACAGGCTTCCAGCAACAAACCTTTGTCATATTCCCAGGACACTGGGTTCCAGAATCAAACCTCAGTCTTGTTCCCAGGACAGAAGTTTCCAGAATCAACCCGATATCATGTTTCCTGGCCACAGTCTTCCAGTATCAAACCTCAGTCATGTTGCCAGGCCACAGGGTTCCACCATCAATCCTCACTCATGTTCCCAGGCCACAGGGTTCCAGAATCAAACCGTTCCCATGTTCCCAGGCCACAGGGTTCCAGAATCCACCGATGTCATGTTAAAGGCCACAGGGTTCCAGAATCAAACCGTTCTCATGTTCCCGGGCCACAGGGTTCCAGAATCAAGCCTCAGTCATTTTGCCAGGCCAGAGTGTTCCACCATCAAACCTCAGTCATGATCCCAGGCCACATGTTTCCACAATGAAACCTCAGTCATTTTCCCAGGCCAAAGGTTTCCAAAATCAAACCTCAGTCATGTTCCCAGGACACATGGTTCCAGAATCAAACCTGAGTCATGTTCGCGGGCCACAGGTTTCAACCATCAAACCTCAGTCATGTTCCCAGGACACAGGTGTCCAGAATCAAACATCAGTCATGTTCCCAGGGCACAGGCTTCCAGAAACAAACCTCAGTCATGTTCCCAGGACACAAGTTTCCACAATCAACCAGATATCATGCTTCCTGGCCACAGTCTTCCAGAATCAAACCTTAGTCATGTTGCCAAGCCACAGGTTTCCACCATCAAACCTCAGACATGTTCCCAGGCCACAGGGTTCTAGAATCCACCGATGTCATGTTCCCAGGCCACAGGGTTCGAGAATCAATCCTCAGTTATGTTTCCCGGCTACAGGGTTCTAGAATAAAACCTCAGTCATGTTCCCAATCCACAGGGTTCCAGAACCAAGGCTCAGTCAGGTTCCCGGGGCACAGTATTCCACAATCTAAACAGATGTCACATGCCCAGTCCCCAGGGTTCCAGAATTCCCCGGTATCATGTTCCCAGGCCACAGGGTTCCAGAATCAATCCTCAGTTATGTTCCCAGGCTACAGGGTTCCAGAATAAAACCTCAGTCATGTTCCCAGTCCACAGGGTTTCAGAACCAAGGCTCAGTCAGGTTCCCGGGGCACAGTATTCCACAATCTAAACAGATGTCATGTTCCCAGGCCACAGTTTTCCAGAATCACGCCTCAGTCATGTTCCCAGGCCACAGGGATCCAGAATCAAACGTCAGTCATGTTGCCAGGCCACAGGTTTCTGCCATCAAACCTCAGTCACGTTCCCGGGCCACAGGGTTCCGGAATCAAGCCTCAGTCATTTTGCCAGGCCAGAGTGTACCACCATCAAACCTCAGTCATGATCCCAGGCCACATGTTTCCACAATGAAACCTCAGTCATTTTCTCAGGCCAAAGGTTTCCAGAATCAAACCTCAGTCATATTCCCAGGACACATGGTTCCAGAATCAAACCGTTCTCATGTTCCCAGGCCACAGGGTTCCAGAATCCACCGATGTCATGTTAAAGGCCACAGGGTTCGAGAATCAATCCTCAGTTATGTTTCCAGGCTACAGGGTTCTAGAATAAAACCTCAGTCATGTTCCCAATCCACAGGGTTCCAGAACCAAGGCTCAGTCAGGTTCCCGGGGCACAGTATTCCACAATCTAAACAGATGTCACATGCCCAGTCCCCAGGGTTCCAGAATCCACCGGTATCATGTTCCCAGGCCACAGGGTTCCAGAATCAATCCTCAGTTATGTTCCCAGGCTACAGGGTTCCAGAATAAAACCTCAGTCATGTTCCCAGTCCACAGGGTTTCAGAACCAAGGCTCAGTCAGGTTCCCGGGGCACAGTATTCCACAATCTAAACAGATGTCATGTTCCCAGGCCACAGTTTTCCAGAATCACGCCTCAGTCATGTTCCCAGGCCACAGGGATCCAGAATCAAACGTCAGTCATGTTGCCAGGCCACAGGTTTCTGCCATCAAACCTCAGTCACGTTCCCGGGCCACAGGGTTCCGGAATCAAGCCTCAGTCATTTTGCCAGGCCAGAGTGTTCCACCACCAAACCTCAGTCATGATCCCAGGCCACATGTTTCCACAATGAAACCTCAGTCATTTTCTCAGGCCAAAGGTTTCCAGAATCAAACCTCAGTCATATTCCCAGGACACATGGTTCCAGAATCAAACCTGAGTCATGTTCGCAGGCCACAGGTTTCAACAATCAAACATCACTCATGTTCCCAGGACACAGGTGTCCAGAATCAAACCTCAGTCATGTACCCAGGGAACAGGCTTCCAGCAACAAACCTTTGTCATATTCCCAGGACACAGGGTTCCAGAATCAAACCTCAGTCTTGTTCCCAGGACAGAAGTTTCCAGAATCAACCCGATATCATGTTTCCTGGCCACAGTCTTCCAGTATCAAACCGCAGTCATGTTGCCAGGCCACAGGGTTCCACCATCAATCCTCACTCATGTTCCCAGGCCACAGGGTTCCAGAATCCACCGATGTCATGTTAAAGGCCACAGGGTTCCAGAATCAAACCGTTCTCATGTTCCCGGGCCACAGGGTTCCAGAATCAAGCCTCAGTCATTTTGCCAGGCCAGTGTTCCACCATCAAACCTCAGTCATGATCCCAGGCCACATGTTTCCACAATGAAACCTCAGTCATTTTCCCAGGCCAAAGGTTTCCAAAATCAAACCTCAGTCATGTTCCCAGGACACATGGTTCCAGAATCAAACCTGAGTCATGTTCGCGGGCCACAGGTTTCAACCATCAAACCTCAGTCATGTTCCCAGGACACAGGTGTCCAGAATCAAACCTCAGTCATGTTCCCAGGGCACAGGCTTCCAGAAACAAACCTCAGTCATGTTCCCAGGACACAAGTTTCCAGAATCAACCAGATATCATGCTTCCTGGCCACAGTCTTCCAGAATCAAACCTTAGTCATGTGGCCAAGCCACAGGTTTCCACCATCAAACCTCAGACATGTTCCCAGGCCACAGGGTTCTAGAATCCACCGATGTCATGTTCCCAGGCCACAGGGTTCGAGAATCAATCCTCAGTTATGTTTCCCGGCTACAGGGTTCTAGAATAAAACCTCAGTCATGTTCCCAATCCACAGGGTTCCAGAACCAAGGCTCAGTCAGGTTCCCGGGGCACAGTATTCCACAATCTAAACAGTTGCCACATGCCCAGTCCCCAGGGTTCCAGAATCCACCGGTATCATGTTCCCAGGCCACAGGGTTCCAGAATCAATCCTCAGTTATGTTCCCAGGCTACAGGGTTCCAGAATAAAACCTCAGTCATGTTCCCAGTCCACAGGGTTTCAGAACCAAGGCTCAGTCAGGTTCCCGGGGCACAGTATTCCACAATCTAAACAGATGTCATGTTCCCAGGCCACAGTTTTCCAGAATCACGCCTCAGTCATGTTCCCAGGCCACAGGGATCCAGAATCAAACGTCAGTCATGTTGCCAGGCCACAGGTTTCTGCCATCAAACCTCAGTCACGTTCCCGGGCCACAGGGTTCTTGAATCAAGCCTCAGTCATTTTGCCAGGCCAGAGTGTTCCACCATCAAACCTCAGTCATGATCCCAGGCCACATGTTTCCACAATGAAACCTCAGTCATTTTCTCAGGCCAAAGGTTTCCAGAATCAAACCTCAGTCATATTCCCAGGACACATGGTTCCAGAATCAAACCTGAGTCATGTTCGCAGGCCACAGGTTTCAACAATCAAACATCACTCATGTTCCCAGGACACAGGTGTCCTGAATCAAACCTCAGTCATGTACCCAGGGAACAGGCTTCCAGCAACAAACCTTTGTCATATTCCCAGGACACAGGGTTCCAGAATCAAACCTCAGTCTTGTTCCCAGGACAGAAGTTTCCAGAATCAACCCGATATCATGTTTCCTGGCCACAGTCTTCCAGTATCAAACCTCAGTCATGTTGCCAGGCCACAGGGTTCCACCATCAATCCTCACTCATGTTCCCAGGCCACAGGGTTCCAGAATCCACCGATGTCATGTTAAAGGCCACAGGGTTCCAGAATCAAACCGTTCTCATGTTCCCGGGCCACAGGGTTCCAGAATCAAGCCTCAGTCATTTTGCCAGGCCAGTGTTCCACCATCAAACCTCAGTCATGATCCCAGGCCACATGTTTCCACAATGAAACCTCAGTCATTTTCCCAGGCCAAAGGTTTCCAAAATCAAACCTCAGTCATGTTCCCAGGACACATGGTTCCAGAATCAAACCTGAGTCATGTTCGCGGGCCACAGGTTTCAACCATCAAACCTCAGTCATGTTCCCAGGACACAGGTGTCCAGAATCAAACCTCAGTCATGTTCCCAGGGCACAGGCTTCCAGAAACAAACCTCAGTCATGTTCCCAGGACACAAGTTTCCACAATCAACCAGATATCATGCTTCCTGGCCACAGTCTTCCAGAATCAAACCTTAGTCATGTGGCCAAGCCACAGGTTTCCACCATCAAACCTCAGACATGTTCCCAGGCCACAGTGTTCTAGAATCCACCGATGTCATGTTCCCAGGCCACAGGGTTCGAGAATCAATCCTCAGTTATGTTTCCCGGCTACAGGGTTCTAGAATAAAACCTCAGTCATGTTCCCAATCCACAGGGTTCCAGAACCAAGGCTCAGTCAGGTTCCCGGGGCACAGTATTCCACAATCTAAACAGATGTCACATGCCCAGTCCCCAGGGTTCCAGAATCCACCGGTATCATGTTCCCAGGCCACAGGGTTCCAGAATCAATCCTCAGTTATGTTCCCAGGCTACAGGGTTCCAGAATAAAACCTCAGTCATGTTCCCAGTCCACAGGGTTTCAGAACCAAGGCTCAGTCAGGTTCCCGGGGCACAGTATTCCACAATCTAAACAGATGTCATGTTTCCAGGCCACAGTTTTCCAGAATCACGCCTCAGTCATGTTCCCAGGCCACAGGGATCCAGAATCAAACGTCAGTCATGTTGCCAGGCCACAGGTTTCTGCCATCAAACCTCAGTCACGTTCCCGGGCCACAGGGTTCCTGAATCAAGCCTCAGTCATTTTGCCAGGCCAGAGTGTTCCACCATCAAACCTCAGTCATGATCCCAGGCCACATGTTTCCACAATGAAACCTCAGTCATTTTCTCAGGCCAAAGGTTTCCAGAATCAAACCTCAGTCATATTCCCAGGACACATGGTTCCAGAATCAAACCTGAGTCATGTTCGCAGGCCACAGGTTTCAACAATCAAACATCACTCATGTTCCCAGGACACAGGTGTCCAGAATCAAACCTCAGTCATGTACCCAGGGAACAGGCTTCCAGCAACAAACCTTTGTCATATTCCCAGGACACAGGGTTCCAGAATCAAACCTCAGTCTTGTTCCCAGGACAGAAGTTTCCAGAATCAACCCGATATCATGTTTCCTGGCCACAGTCTTCCAGTATCAAACCTCAGTCATGTTGCCAGGCCACAGGGTTCCACCATCAATCCTCACTCATGTTCCCAGGCCACAGGGTTCCAGAATGAAACCGTTCCCATGTTCCCAGGCCACAGGGTTCCAGAATCCACCGATGTCATGTTAAAGGCCACAGGGTTCCAGAATCAAACCGTTCTCATGTTCCCGGGCCACAGGGTTCCAGAATCAAGCCTCAGTCATTTTGCCAGGCCAGTGTTCCACCATCAAACCTCAGTCATGATCCCAGGCCACATGTTTCCACAATGAAACCTCAGTCATTTTCCCAGGCCAAAGGTTTCCAAAATCAAACCTCAGTCATGTTCCCAGGACACAGGTGTCCAGAATCAAACCTCAGTCATGTTCCCAGGGCACAGGCTTCCAGAAACAAACCTCAGTCATATTCCCAGGACACAAGTTTCCAGAATCAACCAGATATCATGCTTCCTGGCCACAGTCTTCCAGAATCAAACCTTAGTCATGTGGCCAAGCCACAGGTTTCCACCATCAAACCTCAGACATGTTCCCAGGCCACAGGGTTCTAGAATCCACCGATGTCATGTTCCCAGGCCACAGGGTTCGAGAATCAATCCTCAGTTATGTTTCCCGGCTACAGGGTTCTAGAATAAAACCTCAGTCATGTTCCCAATCCACAGGGTTCCAGAACCAAGGCTCAGTCAGGTTCCCGGGGCACAGTATTCCACAATCTAAACAGATGTCACATGCCCAGTCCCCAGGGTTCCAGAATCCACCGGTATCATGTTCCCAGGCCACAGGGTTCCAGAATCAATCCTCAGTTATGTTCCCAGGCTACAGGGTTCCAGAATAAAACCTCAGTCATGTTCCCAGTCCACAGGGTTTCAGAACCAAGGCTCAGTCAGGTTCCCGGGGCACAGTATTCCACAATCTAAACAGATGTCATGTTCCCAGGCCGCAGATTCCAAGAATCACGCCTCAGTCATTTTCCCAGGCCACAGGGATCCAGAATCAAACGTCAGTCATGTTGCCAGGCCACAGGTTTCTGCCATCAAACCTCAGTCACGTTCCCGGGCCACAGGGTTCCTGAATCAAGCCTCAGTCATTTTGCCAGGCCAGAGTGTTCCACCATCAAACCTCAGTCATGATCCCAGGCCACATGTTTCCACAATGAAACCTCAGTCATTTTCTCAGGCCAAAGGTTTCCAGAATCAAACCTCAGTCATATTCCCAGGACACATGGTTCCAGAATCAAACCTGAGTCATGTTCGCAGGCCACAGGTTTCAACAATCAAACATCACTCATGTTCCCAGGACACAGGTGTCCTGAATCAAACCTCAGTCATGTACCCAGGGAACAGGCTTCCAGCAACAAACCTTTGTCATATTCCCAGGACACAGGGTTCCAGAATCAAACCTCAGTCTTGTTCCCAGGACAGAAGTTTCCAGAATCAACCCGATATCATGTTTCCTGGCCACAGTCTTCCAGTATCAAACCTCAGTCATGTTGCCAGGCCACAGGGTTCCACCATCAATCCTCACTCATGTTCCCAGGCCACAGGGTTCCAGAATCCACCGATGTCATGTTAAAGGCCACAGGGTTCCAGAATCAAACCGTTCTCATGTTCCCGGGCCACAGGGTTCCAGAATCAAGCCTCAGTCATTTTGCCAGGCCAGTGTTCCACCATCAAACCTCAGTCATGATCCCAGGCCACATGTTTCCACAATGAAACCTCAGTCATTTTCCCAGGCCAAAGGTTTCCAAAATCAAACCTCAGTCATGTTCCCAGGACACATGGTTCCAGAATCAAACCTGAGTCATGTTCGCGGGCCACAGGTTTCAACCATCAAACCTCAGTCATGTTCCCAGGACACAGGTGTCCAGAATCAAACCTCAGTCATGTTCCCAGGGCACAGGCTTCCAGAAACAAACCTCAGTCATGTTCCCAGGACACAAGTTTCCACAATCAACCAGATATCATGCTTCCTGGCCACAGTCTTCCAGAATCAAACCTTAGTCATGTGGCCAAGCCACAGG
Organism: Balaenoptera physalus; assembly: GCF_965194825.1. Taxonomy (NCBI): domain Eukaryota; kingdom Metazoa; phylum Chordata; class Mammalia; order Artiodactyla; family Balaenopteridae; genus Balaenoptera; species Balaenoptera physalus. The sequence goes on along the minus strand of NW_028126442.1, from coordinate 1,423,476 downwards.
TTTCCACCATCAAACCTCAGACATGTTCCCAGGCCACAGGGTTCTAGAATCCACCGATGTCATGTTCCCAGGCCACAGGGTTCGAGAATCAATCCTCAGTTATGTTTCCCGGCTACAGGGTTCTAGAATAAAACCTCAGTCATGTTCCCAATCCACAGGGTTCCAGAACCAAGGCTCAGTCAGGTTCCCGGGGCACAGTATTCCACAATCTAAACAGATGTCACATGCCCAGTCCCCAGGGTTCCAGAATCCACCGGTATCATGTTCCCAGGCCACAGGGTTCCAGAATCAATCCTCAGTTATGTTCCCAGGCTACAGGGTTCCAGAATAAAACCTCAGTCATGTTCCCAGTCCACAGGGTTTCAGAACCAAGGCTCAGTCAGGTTCCCGGGGCACAGTATTCCACAATCTAAACAGATGTCATGTTTCCAGGCCACAGTTTTCCAGAATCACGCCTCAGTCATGTTCCCAGGCCACAGGGATCCAGAATCAAACGTCAGTCATGTTGCCAGGCCACAGGTTTCTGCCATCAAACCTCAGTCACGTTCCCGGGCCACAGGGTTCCTGAATCAAGCCTCAGTCATTTTGCCAGGCCAGAGTGTTCCACCATCAAACCTCAGTCATGATCCCAGGCCACATGTTTCCACAATGAAACCTCAGTCATTTTCTCAGGCCAAAGGTTTCCAGAATCAAACCTCAGTCATATTCCCAGGACACATGGTTCCAGAATCAAACCTGAGTCATGTTCGCAGGCCACAGGTTTCAACAATCAAACATCACTCATGTTCCCAGGACACAGGTGTCCAGAATCAAACCTCAGTCATGTACCCAGGGAACAGGCTTCCAGCAACAAACCTTTGTCATATTCCCAGGACACAGGGTTCCAGAATCAAACCTCAGTCTTGTTCCCAGGACAGAAGTTTCCAGAATCAACCCGATATCATGTTTCCTGGCCACAGTCTTCCAGTATCAAACCTCAGTCATGTTGCCAGGCCACAGGGTTCCACCATCAATCCTCACTCATGTTCCCAGGCCACAGGGTTCCAGAATGAAACCGTTCCCATGTTCCCAGGCCACAGGGTTCCAGAATCCACCGATGTCATGTTAAAGGCCACAGGGTTCCAGAATCAAACCGTTCTCATGTTCCCGGGCCACAGGGTTCCAGAATCAAGCCTCAGTCATTTTGCCAGGCCAGTGTTCCACCATCAAACCTCAGTCATGATCCCAGGCCACATGTTTCCACAATGAAACCTCAGTCATTTTCCCAGGCCAAAGGTTTCCAAAATCAAACCTCAGTCATGTTCCCAGGACACATGGTTCCAGAATCAAACCTGAGTCATGTTCGCGGGCCACAGGTTTCAACCATCAAACCTCAGTCATGTTCCCAGGACACAGGTGTCCAGAATCAAACCTCAGTCATGTTCCCAGGGCACAGGCTTCCAGAAACAAACCTCAGTCATATTCCCAGGACACAAGTTTCCAGAATCAACCAGATATCATGCTTCCTGGCCACAGTCTTCCAGAATCAAACCTTAGTCATGTGGCCAAGCCACAGGTTTCCACCATCAAACCTCAGATATGTTCCCAGGCCACAGGGTTCTAGAATCCACCGATGTCATGTTCCCAGGCCACAGGGTTCGAGAATCAATCCTCAGTTATGTTTCCCGGCTACAGGGTTCTAGAATAAAACCTCAGTCATGTTCCCAATCCACAGGGTTCCAGAACCAAGGCTCAGTCAGGTTCCCGGGGCACAGTATTCCACAATCTAAACAGATGTCACATGCCCAGTCCCCAGGGTTCCAGAATCCACCGGTATCATGTTCCCAGGCCACAGGGTTCCAGAATCAATCCTCAGTTATGTTCCCAGGCTACAGGGTTCCAGAATAAAACCTCAGTCATGTTCCCAGTCCACAGGGTTTCAGAACCAAGGCTCAGTCAGGTTCCCGGGGCACAGTATTCCACAATCTAAACAGATGTCATGTTCCCAGGCCGCAGATTCCAAGAATCACGCCTCAGTCATTTTCCCAGGCCACAGGGATCCAGAATCAAACGTCAGTCATGTTGCCAGGCCACAGGTTTCTGCCATCAAACCTCAGTCACGTTCCCGGGCCACAGGGTTCCTGAATCAAGCCTCAGTCATTTTGCCAGGCCAGAGTGTTCCACCATCAAACCTCAGTCATGATCCCAGGCCACATGTTTCCACAATGAAACCTCAGTCATTTTCTCAGGCCAAAGGTTTCCAGAATCAAACCTCAGTCATATTCCCAGGACACATGGTTCCAGAATCAAACCTGAGTCATGTTCGCAGGCCACAGGTTTCAACAATCAAACATCACTCATGTTCCCAGGACACAGGTGTCCTGAATCAAACCTCAGTCATGTACCCAGGGAACAGGCTTCCAGCAACAAACCTTTGTCATATTCCCAGGACACAGGGTTCCAGAATCAAACCTCAGTCTTGTTCCCAGGACAGAAGTTTCCAGAATCAACCCGATATCATGTTTCCTGGCCACAGTCTTCCAGTATCAAACCTCAGTCATGTTGCCAGGCCACAGGGTTCCACCATCAATCCTCACTCATGTTCCCAGGCCACAGGGTTCCAGAATCCACCGATGTCATGTTAAAGGCCACAGGGTTCCAGAATCAAACCGTTCTCATGTTCCCGGGCCACAGGGTTCCAGAATCAAGCCTCAGTCATTTTGCCAGGCCAGAGTGTTCCACCATCAAACCTCAGTCATGATCCCAGGCCACATGTTTCCACAATGAAACCTCAGTCATTTTCCCAGGCCAAAGGTTTCCAAAATCAAACCTCAGTCATGTTCCCAGGACACATGGTTCCAGAATCAAACCTGAGTCATGTTCGCGGGCCACAGGTTTCAACCATCAAACCTCAGTCATGTTCCCAGGACACAGGTGTCCAGAATCAAACCTCAGTCATGTTCCCAGGGCACAGGCTTCCAGAAACAAACCTCAGTCATATTCCCAGGACACAAGTTTCCAGAATCAACCAGATATCATGCTTCCTGGCCACAGTCTTCCAGAATCAAACCTTAGTCATGTGGCCAAGCCACAGGTTTCCACCATCAAACCTCAGACATGTTCCCAGGCCACAGGGTTCTAGAATCCACCGATGTCATGTTCCCAGGCCACAGGGTTCGAGAATCAATCCTCAGTTATGTTTCCCGGCTACAGGGTTCTAGAATAAAACCTCAGTCATGTTCCCAATCCACAGGGTTCCAGAACCAAGGCTCAGTCAGGTTCCCGGGGCACAGTATTCCACAATCTAAACAGATGTCACATGCCCAGTCCCCAGGGTTCCAGAATCCACCGGTATCATGTTCCCAGGCCACAGGGTTCCAGAATCAATCCTCAGTTATGTTCCCAGGCTACAGGGTTCCAGAATAAAACCTCAGTCATGTTCCCAGTCCACAGGGTTTCAGAACCAAGGCTCAGTCAGGTTCCCGGGGCACAGTATTCCACAATCTAAACAGATGTCATGTTCCCAGGCCGCAGATTCCAAGAATCACGCCTCAGTCATTTTCCCAGGCCACAGGGATCCAGAATCAAACGTCAGTCAAGTTGCCAGGCCACAGGTTTCTGCCATCAAACCTCAGTCACGTTCCCGGGCCACAGGGTTCCTGAATCAAGCCTCAGTCATTTTGCCAGGCCAGAGTGTTCCACCATCAAACCTCAGTCATGATCCCAGGCCACATGTTTCCACAATGAAACCTCAGTCATTTTCTCAGGCCAAAGGTTTCCAGAATCAAACCTCAGTCATATTCCCAGGACACATGGTTCCAGAATCAAACCTGAGTCATGTTCGCAGGCCACAGGTTTCAACAATCAAACATCACTCATGTTCCCAGGACACAGGTGTCCTGAATCAAACCTCAGTCATGTACCCAGGGAACAGGCTTCCAGCAACAAACCTTTTTCATATTCCCAGGACACAGGGTTCCAGAATCAAACCTCAGTCTTGTTCCCAGGACAGAAGTTTCCAGAATCAACCCGATATCATGTTTCCTGGCCACAGTCTTCCAGTATCAAACCTCAGTCATGTTGCCAGGCCACAGGGTTCCACCATCAATCCTCACTCATGTTCCCAGGCCACAGGGTTCCAGAATCCACCGATGTCATGTTAAAGGCCACAGGGTTCCAGAATCAAACCGTTCTCATGTTCCCGGGCCACAGGGTTCCAGAATCAAGCCTCAGTCATTTTGCCAGGCCAGAGTGTTCCACCATCAAACCTCAGTCATGATCCCAGGCCACATGTTTCCACAATGAAACCTCAGTCATTTTCCCAGGCCAAAGGTTTCCAAAATCAAACCTCAGTCATGTTCCCAGGACACATGGTTCCAGAATCAAACCTGAGTCATGTTCGCGGGCCACAGGTTTCAACCATCAAACCTCAGTCATGTTCCCAGGACACAGGTGTCCAGAATCAAACCTCAGTCATGTTCCCAGGGCACAGGCTTCCAGAAACAAACCTCAGTCATGTTCCCAGGACACAAGTTTCCAGAATCAACCAGATATCATGCTTCCTGGCCACAGTCTTCCAGAATCAAACCTTAGTCATGTTGCCAAGCCACAGGTTTCCACCATCAAACCTCAGACATGTTCCCAGGCCACAGGGTTCTAGAATCCACCGATGTCATGTTCCCAGGCCACAGGGTTCGAGAATCAATCCTCAGTTATGTTTCCAGGCTACAGGGTTCTAGAATAAAACCTCAGTCATGTTCCCAATCCACAGGGTTCCAGAACCAAGGCTCAGTCAGGTTCCCGGGGCACAGTATTCCACAATCTAAACAGATGTCACATGCCCAGTCCCCAGGGTTCCAGAATCCACCGGTATCATGTTCCCAGGCCACAGGGTTCCAGAATCAATCCTCATTTATGTTCCCAGGCTACAGGGTTCCAGAATAAAACCTCAGTCATGTTTCCAGTCCACAGGGTTTCAGAACCAAGGCTCAGTCAGGTTCCCGGGGCACAGTATTCCACAATCTAAACAGATGTCATGTTCCCAGGCCACAGTTTTCCAGAATCACGCCTCAGTCATGTTCCCAGGCCACAGGGATCCAGAATCAAACGTCAGTCATGTTGCCAGGCCACAGGTTTCTGCCATCAAACCTCAGTCACGTTCCCGGGCCACAGGGTTCCTGAATCAAGCCTCAGTCATTTTGCCAGGCCAGAGTGTTCCACCATCAAACCTCAGTCATGATCCCAGGCCACATGTTTCCACAATGAAACCTCAGTCATTTTCTCAGGCCAAAGGTTTCCAGAATCAAACCTCAGTCATATTCCCAGGACACATGGTTCCAGAATCAAACCTGAGTCATGTTCGCAGGCCACAGGTTTCAACAATCAAACATCACTCATGTTCCCAGGACACAGGTGTCCTGAATCAAACCTCAGTCATGTACCCAGGGAACAGGCTTCCAGCAACAAACCTTTGTCATATTCCCAGGACACAGGGTTCCAGAATCAAACCTCAGTCTTGTTCCCAGGACAGAAGTTTCCAGAATCAACCCGATATCATGTTTCCTGGCCACAGTCTTCCAGTATCAAACCTCAGTCATGTTGCCAGGCCACAGGGTTCCACCATCAATCCTCACTCATGTTCCCAGGCCACAGGGTTCCAGAATCCACCGATGTCATGTTAAAGGCCACAGGGTTCCAGAATCAAACCGTTCTCATGTTCCCGGGCCACAGGGTTCCAGAATCAAGCCTCAGTCATTTTGCCAGGCCAGTGTTCCACCATCAAACCTCAGTCATGATCCCAGGCCACATGTTTCCACAATGAAACCTCAGTCATTTTCCCAGGCCAAAGGTTTCCAAAATCAAACCTCAGTCATGTTCCCAGGACACATGGTTCCAGAATCGAACCTGAGTCATGTTCGCGGGCCACAGGTTTCAACCATCAAACCTCAGTCATGTTCCCAGGACACAGGTGTCCAGAATCAAACCTCAGTCATGTTCCCAGGGCACAGGCTTCCAGAAACAAACCTCAGTCATGTTCCCAGGACACAAGTTTCCACAATCAACCAGATATCATGCTTCCTGGCCACAGTCTTCCAGAATCAAACCTTAGTCATGTTGCCAAGCCACAGGTTTCCACCATCAAACCTCAGACATGTTCCCAGGCCACAGGGTTCTAGAATCCACCGATGTCATGTTCCCAGGCCACAGGGTTCGAGAATCAATCCTCAGTTATGTTTCCCGGCTACAGGGTTCTAGAATAAAACCTCAGTCATGTTCCCAATCCACAGGGTTCCAGAACCAAGGCTCAGTCAGGTTCCCGGGGCACAGTATTCCACAATCTAAACAGATGTCACATGCCCAGTCCCCAGGGTTCCAGAATCCACCGGTATCATGTTCCCAGGCCACAGGGTTCCAGAATCAATCCTCAGTTATGTTCCCAGGCTACAGGGTTCCAGAATAAAACCTCAGTCATGTTCCCAGTCCACAGGGTTTCAGAACCAAGGCTCAGTCAGGTTCCCGGGGCACAGTATTCCACAATCTAAACAGATGTCATGTTCCCAGGCCACAGTTTTCCAGAATCACGCCTCAGTCATGTTCCCAGGCCACAGGGATCCAGAATCAAACGTCAGTCATGTTGCCAGGCCACAGGTTTCTGCCATCAAACCTCAGTCACGTTCCCGGGCCACAGGGTTCCTGAATCAAGCCTCAGTCATTTTGCCAGGCCAGAGTGTTCCACCATCAAACCTCAGTCATGATCCCAGGCCACATGTTTCCACAATGAAACCTCAGTCATTTTCTCAGGCCAAAGGTTTCCAGAATCAAACCTCAGTCATATTCCCAGGACACATGGTTCCAGAATCAAACCTGAGTCATGTTCGCAGGCCACAGGTTTCAACAATCAAACATCACTCATGTTCCCAGGACACAGGTGTCCAGAATCAAACCTCAGTCATGTACCCAGGGAACAGGCTTCCAGCAACAAACCTTTGTCATATTCCCAGGACACAGGGTTCCAGAATCAAACCTCAGTCTTGTTCCCAGGACAGAAGTTTCCAGAATCAACCCGATATCATGTTTCCTGGCCACAGTCTTCCAGTATCAAACCTCAGTCATGTTGCCAGGCCACAGGGTTCCACCATCAATCCTCACTCATGTTCCCAGGCCACAGGGTTCCAGAATCAAACCGTTCCCATGTTCCCAGGCCACAGGGTTCCAGAATCCACCGATGTCATGTTAAAGGCCACAGGGTTCCAGAATCAAACCGTTCTCATGTTCCCGGGCCACAGGGTTCCAGAATCAAGCCTCAGTCATTTTGCCAGGCCAGTGTTCCACCATCAAACCTCAGTCATGATCCCAGGCCACATGTTTCCACAATGAAACCTCAGTCATTTTCCCAGGCCAAAGGTTTCCAAAATCAAACCTCAGTCATGTTCCCAGGACACATGGTTCCAGAATCAAACCTGAGTCATGTTCGCGGGCCACAGGTTTCAACCATCAAACCTCAGTCATGTTCCCAGGACACAGGTGTCCAGAATCAAACCTCAGTCATGTTCCCAGGGCACAGGCTTCCAGAAACAAACCTCAGTCATGTTCCCAGGACACAAGTTTCCAGAATCAACCAGATATCATGCTTCCTGGCCACAGTCTTCCAGAATCAAACCTTAGTCATGTTGCCAAGCCACAGGTTTCCACCATCAAACCTCAGACATGTTCCCAGGCCACAGGGTTCTAGAATCCACCGATGTCATGTTCCCAGGCCACAGGGTTCGAGAATCAATCCTCAGTTATGTTTCCCGGCTACAGGGTTCTAGAATAAAACCTCAGTCATGTTCCCAATCCACAGGGTTCCAGAACCAAGGCTCAGTCAGGTTCCCGGGGCACAGTATTCCACAATCTAAACAGATGTCACATGCCCAGTCCCCAGGGTTCCAGAATCCACCGGTATCATGTTCCCAGGCCACAGGGTTCCAGAATCAATCCTCAGTTATGTTCCCAGGCTACAGGGTTCCAGAATAAAACCTCAGTCATGTTCCCAGTCCACAGGGTTTCAGAACCAAGGCTCAGTCAGGTTCCCGGGGCACAGTATTCCACAATCTAAACAGATGTCATGTTCCCAGCCCACAGTTTTCCAGAATCACGCCTCAGTCATGTTCCCTGGCCACAGGGATCCAGAATCAAACGTCAGTCATGTTGCCAGGCCACAGGTTTCTGTCATCAAACCTCAGTCACGTTCCCGGGCCACAGGGTTCCTGAATCAAGCCTCAGTCATTTTGCCAGGCCAGAGTGTTCCACCATCAAACCTCAGTCATGATCCCAGGCCTCATGTTTCCACAATGAAACCTCAGTCATTTTCTCAGGCCAAAGGTTTCCAGAATCAAACCTCAGTCATATTCCCAGGACACATGGTTCCAGAATCAAACCTGAGTCATGTTCGCAGGCCACAGGTTTCAACAATCAAACATCACTCATGTTCCCAGGACACAGGTGTCCTGAATCAAACCTCAGTCATGTACCCAGGGAACAGGCTTCCAGCAACAAACCTTTGTCATATTCCCAGGACACAGGGTTCCAGAATCAAACCTCAGTCTTGTTCCCAGGACAGAAGTTTCCAGAATCAACCCGATATCATGTTTCCTGGCCACAGTCTTCCAGTATCAAACCTCAGTCATGTTGCCAGGCCACAGGGTTCCACCATCAATCCTCACTCATGTTCCCAGGCCACAGGGTTCCAGAATCCACCGATGTCATGTTAAAGGCCACAGGGTTCCAGAATCAAACCGTTCTCATGTTCCCGGGCCACAGGGTTCCAGAATCAAGCCTCAGTCATTTTGCCAGGCCAGAGTGTTCCACCATCAAACCTCAGTCATGATCCCAGGCCACATGTTTCCACAATGAAACCTCAGTCATTTTCCCAGGCCAAAGGTTTCCAAAATCAAACCTCAGTCATGTTCCCAGGACACATGGTTCCAGAATCAAACCTGAGTCATGTTCGCGGGCCACAGGTTTCAACCATCAAACCTCAGTCATGTTCCCAGGACACAGGTGTCCAGAATCAAACCTCAGTCATGTTCCCAGGGCACAGGCTTCCAGAAACAAACCTCAGTCATATTCCCAGGACACAAGTTTCCAGAATCAACCAGATATCATGCTTCCTGGCCACAGTCTTCCAGAATCAAACCTTAGTCATGTGGCCAAGCCACAGGTTTCCACCATCAAACCTCAGACATGTTCCCAGGCCACAGGGTTCTAGAATCCACCGATGTCATGTTCCCAGGCCACAGGGTTCGAGAATCAATCCTCAGTTATGTTTCCAGGCTACAGGGTTCTAGAATAAAACCTCAGTCATGTTCCCAATCCACAGGGTTCCAGAACCAAGGCTCAGTCAGGTTCCCGGGGCACAGTATTCCACAATCTAAACAGATGTCACATGCCCAGTCCCCAGGGTTCCAGAATCCACCGGTATCATGTTCCCAGGCCACAGGGTTCCAGAATCAATCCTCAGTTATGTTCCCAGGCTACAGGGTTCCAGAATAAAACCTCAGTCATGTTCCCAGTCCACAGGGTTTCAGAACCAAGGCTCAGTCAGGTTCCCGGGGCACAGTATTCCACAATCTAAACAGATGTCATGTTCCCAGGCCGCAGATTCCCAAAATCACGCCTCAGTCATTTTCCCAGGCCACAGGGATCCAGAATCAAACGTCAGTCAAGTTGCCAGGCCACAGGTTTCTGCCATCAAACCTCAGTCACGTTCCCGGGCCACAGGGTTCCTGAATCAAGCCTCAGTCATTTTGCCAGGCCAGAGTGCTCCACCATCAAACCTCAGTCATGATCCCAGGCCACATGTTTCCACAATGAAACCTCAGTCATTTTCTCAGGCCAAAGGTTTCCAGAATCAAACCTCAGTCATATTCCCAGGACACATGGTTCCAGAATCAAACCTGAGTCATGTTCGCAGGCCACAGGTTTCAACAATCAAACATCACTCATGTTCCCAGGACACAGGTGTCCAGAATCAAACCTCAGTCATGTACCCAGGGAACAGGCTTCCAGCAACAAACCTTTGTCATATTCCCAGGACACAGGGTTCCAGAATCAAACCTCAGTCTTGTTCCCAGGACAGAAGTTTCCAGAATCAACCCGATATCATGTTTCCTGGCCACAGTCTTCCAGTATCAAACCTCAGTCATGTTGCCAGGCCACAGGGTTCCACCATCAATCCTCACTCATGTTCCCAGGCCACAGGGTTCCAGAATCCACCGATGTCATGTTAAAGGCCACAGGGTTCCAGAATCAAACCGTTCTCATGTTCCCGGGCCACAGGGTTCCAGAATCAAGCCTCAGTCATTTTGCCAGGCCAGTGTTCCACCATCAAACCTCAGTCATGATCCCAGGCCACATGTTTCCACAATGAAACCTCAGTCATTTTCCCAGGCCAAAGGTTTCCAAAATCAAACCTCAGTCATGTTCCCAGGACACATGGTTCCAGAATCAAACCTGAGTCATGTTCGCGGGCCACAGGTTTCAACCATCAAACCTCAGTCATGTTCCCAGGACACAGGTGTCCATAATCAAACCTCAGTCATGTTCCCAGGGCACAGGCTTCCAGAAACAAACCTCAGTCATGTTCCCAGGACACAAGTTTCCAGAATCAACCAGATATCATGCTTCCTGGCCACAGTCTTCCAGAATCAAACCTTAGTCATGTGGCCAAGCCACAGGTTTCCACCATCAAACCTCAGACATGTTCCCAGGCCACAGGGTTCTAGAATCCACCGATGTCATGTTCCCAGGCCACAGGGTTCGAGAATCAATCCTCAGTTATGTTTCCCGGCTACAGGGTTCTAGAATAAAACCTCAGTCATGTTCCCAATCCACAGGGTTCCAGAACCAAGGCTCAGTCAGGTTCCCGGGGCACAGTATTCCACAATCTAAACAGATGTCACATGCCCAGTCCCCAGGGTTCCAGAATCCACCGGTATCATGTTCCCAGGCCACAGGGTTCCAGAATCAATCCTCAGTTATGTTCCCAGGCTACAGGGTTCCAGAATAAAACCTCAGTCATGTTCCCAGTCCACAGGGTTTCAGAACCAAGGCTCAGTCAGGTTCCCGGGGCACAGTATTCCACAATCTAAACAGATGTCATGTTCCCAGGCCGCAGATTCCAAGAATCACGCCTCAGTCATTTTCCCAGGCCACAGGGATCCAGAATCAAACGTCAGTCAAGTTGCCAGGCCACAGGTTTCTGCCATCAAACCTCAGTCACGTTCCCGGGCCACAGGGTTCCTGAATCAAGCCTCAGTCATTTTGCCAGGCCAGAGTGTTCCACCATCAAACCTCAGTCATGATCCCAGGCCACATGTTTCCACAATGAAACCTCAGTCATTTTCTCAGGCCAAAGGTTTCCAGAATCAAACCTCAGTCATATTCCCAGGACACATGGTTCCAGAATCAAACCTGAGTCATGTTCGCAGGCCACAGGTTTCAACAATCAAACATCACTCATGTTCCCAGGACACAGGTGTCCTGAATCAAACCTCAGTCATGTACCCAGGGAACAGGCTTCCAGCAACAAACCTTTTTCATATTCCCAGGACACAGGGTTCCAGAATCAAACCTCAGTCTTGTTCCCAGGACAGAAGTTTCCAGAATCAACCCGATATCATGTTTCCTGGCCACAGTCTTCCAGTATCAAACCTCAGTCATGTTGCCAGGCCACAGGGTTCCACCATCAATCCTCACTCATGTTCCCAGGCCACAGGGTTCCAGAATCCACCGATGTCATGTTAAAGGCCACAGGGTTCCAGAATCAAACCGTTCTCATGTTCCCGGGCCACAGGGTTCCAGAATCAAGCCTCAGTCATTTTGCCAGGCCAGAGTGTTCCACCATCAAACCTCAGTCATGATCCCAGGCCACATGTTTCCACAATGAAACCTCAGTCATTTTCCCAGGCCAAAGGTTTCCAAAATCAAACCTCAGTCATGTTCCCAGGACACATGGTTCCAGAATCAAACCTGAGTCATGTTCGCGGGCCACAGGTTTCAACCATCAAACCTCAGTCATGTTCCCAGGACACAGGTGTCCAGAATCAAACCTCAGTCATGTTCCCAGGGCACAGGCTTCCAGAAACAAACCTCAGTCATGTTCCCAGGACACAAGTTTCCAGAATCAACCAGATATCATGCTTCCTGGCCACAGTCTTCCAGAATCAAACCTTAGTCATGTTGCCAAGCCACAGGTTTCCACCATCAAACCTCAGACATGTTCCCAGGCCACAGGGTTCTAGAATCCACCGATGTCATGTTCCCAGGCCACAGGGTTCGAGAATCAATCCTCAGTTATGTTTCCAGGCTACAGGGTTCTAGAATAAAACCTCAGTCATGTTCCCAATCCACAGGGTTCCAGAACCAAGGCTCAGTCAGGTTCCCGGGGCACAGTATTCCACAATCTAAACAGATGTCACATGCCCAGTCCCCAGGGTTCCAGAATCCACCGGTATCATGTTCCCAGGCCACAGGGTTCCAGAATCAATCCTCATTTATGTTCCCAGGCTACAGGGTTCCAGAATAAAACCTCAGTCATGTTTCCAGTCCACAGGGTTTCAGAACCAAGGCTCAGTCAGGTTCCCGGGGCACAGTATTCCACAATCTAAACAGATGTCATGTTCCCAGGCCACAGTTTTCCAGAATCACGCCTCAGTCATGTTCCCAGGCCACAGGGATCCAGAATCAAACGTCAGTCATGTTGCCAGGCCACAGGTTTCTGCCATCAAACCTCAGTCACGTTCCCGGGCCACAGGGTTCCTGAATCAAGCCTCAGTCATTTTGCCAGGCCAGAGTGTTCCACCATCAAACCTCAGTCATGATCCCAGGCCACATGTTTCCACAATGAAACCTCAGTCATTTTCTCAGGCCAAAGGTTTCCAGAATCAAACCTCAGTCATATTCCCAGGACACATGGTTCCAGAATCAAACCTGAGTCATGTTCGCAGGCCACAGGTTTCAACAATCAAACATCACTCATGTTCCCAGGACACAGGTGTCCTGAATCAAACCTCAGTCATGTACCCAGGGAACAGGCTTCCAGCAACAAACCTTTGTCATATTCCCAGGACACAGGGTTCCAGAATCAAACCTCAGTCTTGTTCCCAGGACAGAAGTTTCCAGAATCAACCCGATATCATGTTTCCTGGCCACAGTCTTCCAGTATCAAACCTCAGTCATGTTGCCAGGCCACAGGGTTCCACCATCAATCCTCACTCATGTTCCCAGGCCACAGGGTTCCAGAATCCACCGATGTCATGTTAAAGGCCACAGGGTTCCAGAATCAAACCGTTCTCATGTTCCCGGGCCACAGGGTTCCAGAATCAAGCCTCAGTCATTTTGCCAGGCCAGTGTTCCACCATCAAACCTCAGTCATGATCCCAGGCCACATGTTTCCACAATGAAACCTCAGTCATTTTCCCAGGCCAAAGGTTTCCAAAATCAAACCTCAGTCATGTTCCCAGGACACATGGTTCCAGAATCGAACCTGAGTCATGTTCGCGGGCCACAGGTTTCAACCATCAAACCTCAGTCATGTTCCCAGGACACAGGTGTCCAGAATCAAACCTCAGTCATGTTCCCAGGGCACAGGCTTCCAGAAACAAACCTCAGTCATGTTCCCAGGACACAAGTTTCCACAATCAACCAGATATCATGCTTCCTGGCCACAGTCTTCCAGAATCAAACCTTAGTCATGTTGCCAAGCCACAGGTTTCCACCATCAAACCTCAGACATGTTCCCAGGCCACAGGGTTCTAGAATCCACCGATGTCATGTTCCCAGGCCACAGGGTTCGAGAATCAATCCTCAGTTATGTTTCCCGGCTACAGGGTTCTAGAATAAAACCTCAGTCATGTTCCCAATCCACAGGGTTCCAGAACCAAGGCTCAGTCAGGTTCCCGGGGCACAGTATTCCACAATCTAAACAGATGTCACATGCCCAGTCCCCAGGGTTCCAGAATCCACCGGTATCATGTTCCCAGGCCACAGGGTTCCAGAATCAATCCTCAGTTATGTTCCCAGGCTACAGGGTTCCAGAATAAAACCTCAGTCATGTTCCCAGTCCACAGGGTTTCAGAACCAAGGCTCAGTCAGGTTCCCGGGGCACAGTATTCCACAATCTAAACAGATGTCATGTTCCCAGGCCACAGTTTTCCAGAATCACGCCTCAGTCATGTTCCCAGGCCACAGGGATCCAGAATCAAACGTCAGTCATGTTGCCAGGCCACAGGTTTCTGCCATCAAACCTCAGTCACGTTCCCGGGCCACAGGGTTCCTGAATCAAGCCTCAGTCATTTTGCCAGGCCAGAGTGTTCCACCATCAAACCTCAGTCATGATCCCAGGCCACATGTTTCCACAATGAAACCTCAGTCATTTTCTCAGACCAAAGGTTTCCAGAATCAAACCTCAGTCATATTCCCAGGACACATGGTTCCAGAATCAAACCTGAGTCATGTTCGCAGGCCACAGGTTTCAACAATCAAACATCACTCATGTTCCCAGGACACAGGTGTCCAGAATCAAACCTCAGTCATGTTCCCAGGGAACAGGCTTCCAGCAACAAACCTTTGTCATATTCCCAGGACACAGGGTTCCAGAATCAAACCTCAGTCTTGTTCCCAGGACAGAAGTTTCCAGAATCAACCCGATATCATGTTTCCTGGCCACAGTCTTCCAGTATCAAACCTCAGTCATGTTGCCAGGCCACAGGGTTCCACCATCAATCCTCACTCATGTTCCCAGGCCACAGGGTTCCAGAATCAAACCGTTCCCATGTTCCCAGGCCACAGGGTTCCAGAATCCACCGATGTCATGTTAAAGGCCACAGGGTTCCAGAATCAAACCGTTCTCATGTTCCCGGGCCACAGGGTTCCAGAATCAAGCCTCAGTCATTTTGCCAGGCCAGTGTTCCACCATCAAACCTCAGTCATGATCCCAGGCCACATGTTTCCACAATGAAACCTCAGTCATTTTCCCAGGCCAAAGGTTTCCAAAATCAAACCTCAGTCATGTTCCCAGGACACATGGTTCCAGAATCAAACCTGAGTCATGTTCGCGGGCCACAGGTTTCAACCATCAAACCTCAGTCATGTTCCCAGGACACAGGTGTCCAGAATCAAACCTCAGTCATGTTCCCAGGGCACAGGCTTCCAGAAACAAACCTCAGTCATGTTCCCAGGACACAAGTTTCCAGAATCAACCAGATATCATGCTTCCTGGCCACAGTCTTCCAGAATCAAACCTTAGTCATGTTGCCAAGCCACAGGTTTCCACCATCAAACCTCAGACATGTTCCCAGGCCACAGGGTTCTAGAATCCACCGATGTCATGTTCCCAGGCCACAGGGTTCGAGAATCAATCCTCAGTTATGTTTCCCGGCTACAGGGTTCTAGAATAAAACCTCAGTCATGTTCCCAATCCACAGGGTTCCAGAACCAAGGCTCAGTCAGGTTCCCGGGGCACAGTATTCCACAATCTAAACAGATGTCACATGCCCAGTCCCCAGGGTTCCAGAATCCACCGGTATCATGTTCCCAGGCCACAGGGTTCCAGAATCAATCCTCAGTTATGTTCCCAGGCTACAGGGTTCCAGAATAAAACCTCAGTCATGTTCCCAGTCCACAGGGTTTCAGAACCAAGGCTCAGTCAGGTTCCCGGGGCACAGTATTCCACAATCTAAACAGATGTCATGTTCCCAGCCCACAGTTTTCCAGAATCACGCCTCAGTCATGTTCCCTGGCCACAGGGATCCAGAATCAAACGTCAGTCATGTTGCCAGGCCACAGGTTTCTGTCATCAAACCTCAGTCACGTTCCCGGGCCACAGGGTTCCTGAATCAAGCCTCAGTCATTTTGCCAGGCCAGAGTGTTCCACCATCAAACCTCAGTCATGATCCCAGGCCTCATGTTTCCACAATGAAACCTCAGTCATTTTCTCAGGCCAAAGGTTTCCAGAATCAAACCTCAGTCATATTCCCAGGACACATGGTTCCAGAATCAAACCTGAGTCATGTTCGCAGGCCACAGGTTTCAACAATCAAACATCACTCATGTTCCCAGGACACAGGTGTCCTGAATCAAACCTCAGTCATGTACCCAGGGAACAGGCTTCCAGCAACAAACCTTTGTCATATTCCCAGGACACAGGGTTCCAGAATCAAACCTCAGTCTTGTTCCCAGGACAGAAGTTTCCAGAATCAACCCGATATCATGTTTCCTGGCCACAGTCTTCCAGTATCAAACCTCAGTCATGTTGCCAGGCCACAGGGTTCCACCATCAATCCTCACTCATGTTCCCAGGCCACAGGGTTCCAGAATCCACCGATGTCATGTTAAAGGCCACAGGGTTCCAGAATCAAACCGTTCTCATGTTCCCGGGCCACAGGGTTCCAGAATCAAGCCTCAGTCATTTTGCCAGGCCAGAGTGTTCCACCATCAAACCTCAGTCATGATCCCAGGCCACATGTTTCCACAATGAAACCTCAGTCATTTTCCCAGGCCAAAGGTTTCCAAAATCAAACCTCAGTCATCTTCCCAGGACACATGGTTCCAGAATCAAACCTGAGTCATGTTCGCGGGCCACAGGTTTCAACCATCAAACCTCAGTCATGTTCCCAGGACACAGGTGTCCAGAATCAAACCTCAGTCATGTTCCCAGGGCACAGGCTTCCAGAAACAAACCTCAGTCATATTCCCAGGACACAAGTTTCCAGAATCAACCAGATATCATGCTTCCTGGCCACAGTCTTCCAGAATCAAACCTTAGTCATGTGGCCAAGCCACAGGTTTCCACCATCAAACCTCAGACATGTTCCCAGGCCACAGGGTTCTAGAATCCACCGATGTCATGTTCCCAGGCCACAGGGTTCGAGAATCAATCCTCAGTTATGTTTCCCGGCTACAGGGTTCTAGAATAAAACCTCAGTCATGTTCCCAGTCCACAGGGTTTCAGAACCAAGGCTCAGTCAGGTTCCCGGGGCACAGTATTCCACAATCTAAACAGATGTCATGTTTCCAGGCCACAGTTTTCCAGAATCACGCCTCAGTCATGTTCCCAGGCCACAGGGATCCAGAATCAAACGTCAGTCATGTTGCCAGGCCACAGGTTTCTGCCATCAAACCTCAGTCACGTTCCCGGGCCACAGGGTTCCTGAATCAAGCCTCAGTCATTTTGCCAGGCCAGAGTGTTCCACCATCAAACCTCAGTCATGATCCCAGGCCACATGTTTCCACAATGAAACCTCAGTCATTTTCTCAGGCCAAAGGTTTCCAGAATCAAACCTCAGTCATATTCCCAGGACACATGGTTCCAGAATCAAACCTGAGTCATGTTCGCAGGCCACAGGTTTCAACAATCAAACATCACTCATGTTCCCAGGACACAGGTGTCCAGAATCAAACCTCAGTCATGTACCCAGGGAACAGGCTTCCAGCAACAAACCTTTGTCATATTCCCAGGACACAGGGTTCCAGAATCAAACCTCAGTCTTGTTCCCAGGACAGAAGTTTCCAGAATCAACCCGATATCATGTTTCCTGGCCACAGTCTTCCAGTATCAAACCTCAGTCATGTTGCCAGGCCACAGGGTTCCACCATCAATCCTCACTCATGTTCCCAGGCCACAGGGTTCCAGAATGAAACCGTTCCCATGTTCCCAGGCCACAGGGTTCCAGAATCCACCGATGTCATGTTAAAGGCCACAGGGTTCCAGAATCAAACCGTTCTCATGTTCCCGGGCCACAGGGTTCCAGAATCAAGCCTCAGTCATTTTGCCAGGCCAGTGTTCCACCATCAAACCTCAGTCATGATCCCAGGCCACATGTTTCCACAATGAAACCTCAGTCATTTTCCCAGGCCAAAGGTTTCCAAAATCAAACCTCAGTCATGTTCCCAGGACACATGGTTCCAGAATCAAACCTGAGTCATGTTCGCGGGCCACAGGTTTCAACCATCAAACCTCAGTCATGTTCCCAGGACACAGGTGTCCAGAATCAAACCTCAGTCATGTTCCCAGGGCACAGGCTTCCAGAAACAAACCTCAGTCATATTCCCAGGACACAAGTTTCCAGAATCAACCAGATATCATGCTTCCTGGCCACAGTCTTCCAGAATCAAACCTTAGTCATGTGGCCAAGCCACAGGTTTCCACCATCAAACCTCAGACATGTTCCCAGGCCACAGGGTTCTAGAATCCACCGATGTCATGTTCCCAGGCCACAGGGTTCGAGAATCAATCCTCAGTTATGTTTCCCGGCTACAGGGTTCTAGAATAAAACCTCAGTCATGTTCCCAATCCACAGGGTTCCAGAACCAAGGCTCAGTCAGGTTCCCGGGGCACAGTATTCCACAATCTAAACAGATGTCACATGCCCAGTCCCCAGGGTTCCAGAATCCACCGGTATCATGTTCCCAGGCCACAGGGTTCCAGAATCAATCCTCAGTTATGTTCCCAGGCTACAGGGTTCCAGAATAAAACCTCAGTCATGTTCCCAGTCCACAGGGTTTCAGAACCAAGGCTCAGTCAGGTTCCCGGGGCACAGTATTCCACAATCTAAACAGATGTCATGTTCCCAGGCCGCAGATTCCAAGAATCACGCCTCAGTCATTTTCCCAGGCCACAGGGATCCAGAATCAAACGTCAGTCATGTTGCCAGGCCACAGGTTTCTGCCATCAAACCTCAGTCACGTTCCCGGGCCACAGGGTTCCTGAATCAAGCCTCAGTCATTTTGCCAGGCCAGAGTGTTCCACCATCAAACCTCAGTCATGATCCCAGGCCACATGTTTCCACAATGAAACCTCAGTCATTTTCTCAGGCCAAAGGTTTCCAGAATCAAACCTCAGTCATATTCCCAGGACACATGGTTCCAGAATCAAACCTGAGTCATGTTCGCAGGCCACAGGTTTCAACAATCAAACATCACTCATGTTCCCAGGACACAGGTGTCCTGAATCAAACCTCAGTCATGTACCCAGGGAACAGGCTTCCAGCAACAAACCTTTGTCATATTCCCAGGACACAGGGTTCCAGAATCAAACCTCAGTCTTGTTCCCAGGACAGAAGTTTCCAGAATCAACCCGATATCATGTTTCCTGGCCACAGTCTTCCAGTATCAAACCTCAGTCATGTTGCCAGGCCACAGGGTTCCACCATCAATCCTCACTCATGTTCCCAGGCCACAGGGTTCCAGAATCCACCGATGTCATGTTAAAGGCCACAGGGTTCCAGAATCAAACCGTTCTCATGTTCCCGGGCCACAGGGTTCCAGAATCAAGCCTCAGTCATTTTGCCAGGCCAGAGTGTTCCACCATCAAACCTCAGTCATGATCCCAGGCCACATGTTTCCACAATGAAACCTCAGTCATTTTCCCAGGCCAAAGGTTTCCAAAATCAAACCTCAGTCATGTTCCCAGGACACATGGTTCCAGAATCAAACCTGAGTCATGTTCGCGGGCCACAGGTTTCAACCATCAAACCTCAGTCATGTTCCCAGGACACAGGTGTCCAGAATCAAACCTCAGTCATGTTCCCAGGGCACAGGCTTCCAGAAACAAACCTCAGTCATATTCCCAGGACACAAGTTTCCAGAATCAACCAGATATCATGCTTCCTGGCCACAGTCTTCCAGAATCAAACCTTAGTCATGTGGCCAAGCCACAGGTTTCCACCATCAAACCTCAGACATGTTCCCAGGCCACAGGGTTCTAGAATCCACCGATGTCATGTTCCCAGGCCACAGGGTTCGAGAATCAATCCTCAGTTATGTTTCCCGGCTACAGGGTTCTAGAATAAAACCTCAGTCATGTTCCCAATCCACAGGGTTCCAGAACCAAGGCTCAGTCAGGTTCCCGGGGCACAGTATTCCACAATCTAAACAGATGTCACATGCCCAGTCCCCAGGGTTCCAGAATCCACCGGTATCATGTTCCCAGGCCACAGGGTTCCAGAATCAATCCTCAGTTATGTTCCCAGGCTACAGGGTTCCAGAATAAAACCTCAGTCATGTTCCCAGTCCACAGGGTTTCAGAACCAAGGCTCAGTCAGGTTCCCGGGGCACAGTATTCCACAATCTAAACAGATGTCATGTTCCCAGGCCGCAGATTCCAAGAATCACGCCTCAGTCATTTTCCCAGGCCACAGGGATCCAGAATCAAACGTCAGTCAAGTTGCCAGGCCACAGGTTTCTGCCATCAAACCTCAGTCACGTTCCCGGGCCACAGGGTTCCTGAATCAAGCCTCAGTCATTTTGCCAGGCCAGAGTGTTCCACCATCAAACCTCAGTCATGATCCCAGGCCACATGTTTCCACAATGAAACCTCAGTCATTTTCTCAGGCCAAAGGTTTCCAGAATCAAACCTCAGTCATATTCCCAGGACACATGGTTCCAGAATCAAACCTGAGTCATGTTCGCAGGCCACAGGTTTCAACAATCAAACATCACTCATGTTCCCAGGACACAGGTGTCCTGAATCAAACCTCAGTCATGTACCCAGGGAACAGGCTTCCAGCAACAAACCTTTTTCATATTCCCAGGACACAGGGTTCCAGAATCAAACCTCAGTCTTGTTCCCAGGACAGAAGTTTCCAGAATCAACCCGATATCATGTTTCCTGGCCACAGTCTTCCAGTATCAAACCTCAGTCATGTTGCCAGGCCACAGGGTTCCACCATCAATCCTCACTCATGTTCCCAGGCCACAGGGTTCCAGAATCCACCGATGTCATGTTAAAGGCCACAGGGTTCCAGAATCAAACCGTTCTCATGTTCCCGGGCCACAGGGTTCCAGAATCAAGCCTCAGTCATTTTGCCAGGCCAGAGTGTTCCACCATCAAACCTCAGTCATGATCCCAGGCCACATGTTTCCACAATGAAACCTCAGTCATTTTCCCAGGCCAAAGGTTTCCAAAATCAAACCTCAGTCATGTTCCCAGGACACATGGTTCCAGAATCAAACCTGAGTCATGTTCGCGGGCCACAGGTTTCAACCATCAAACCTCAGTCATGTTCCCAGGACACAGGTGTCCAGAATCAAACCTCAGTCATGTTCCCAGGGCACAGGCTTCCAGAAACAAACCTCAGTCATGTTCCCAGGACACAAGTTTCCAGAATCAACCAGATATCATGCTTCCTGGCCACAGTCTTCCAGAATCAAACCTTAGTCATGTTGCCAAGCCACAGGTTTCCACCATCAAACCTCAGACATGTTCCCAGGCCACAGGGTTCTAGAATCCACCGATGTCATGTTCCCAGGCCACAGGGTTCGAGAATCAATCCTCAGTTATGTTTCCAGGCTACAGGGTTCTAGAATAAAACCTCAGTCATGTTCCCAATCCACAGGGTTCCAGAACCAAGGCTCAGTCAGGTTCCCGGGGCACAGTATTCCACAATCTAAACAGATGTCACATGCCCAGTCCCCAGGGTTCCAGAATCCACCGGTATCATGTTCCCAGGCCACAGGGTTCCAGAATCAATCCTCATTTATGTTCCCAGGCTACAGGGTTCCAGAATAAAACCTCAGTCATGTTTCCAGTCCACAGGGTTTCAGAACCAAGGCTCAGTCAGGTTCCCGGGGCACAGTATTCCACAATCTAAACAGATGTCATGTTCCCAGGCCACAGTTTTCCAGAATCACGCCTCAGTCATGTTCCCAGGCCACAGGGATCCAGAATCAAACGTCAGTCATGTTGCCAGGCCACAGGTTTCTGCCATCAAACCTCAGTCACGTTCCCGGGCCACAGGGTTCCTGAATCAAGCCTCAGTCATTTTGCCAGGCCAGAGTGTTCCACCATCAAACCTCAGTCATGATCCCAGGCCACATGTTTCCACAATGAAACCTCAGTCATTTTCTCAGGCCAAAGGTTTCCAGAATCAAACCTCAGTCATATTCCCAGGACACATGGTTCCAGAATCAAACCTGAGTCATGTTCGCAGGCCACAGGTTTCAACAATCAAACATCACTCATGTTCCCAGGACACAGGTGTCCTGAATCAAACCTCAGTCATGTACCCAGGGAACAGGCTTCCAGCAACAAACCTTTGTCATATTCCCAGGACACAGGGTTCCAGAATCAAACCTCAGTCTTGTTCCCAGGACAGAAGTTTCCAGAATCAACCCGATATCATGTTTCCTGGCCACAGTCTTCCAGTATCAAACCTCAGTCATGTTGCCAGGCCACAGGGTTCCACCATCAATCCTCACTCATGTTCCCAGGCCACAGGGTTCCAGAATCCACCGATGTCATGTTAAAGGCCACAGGGTTCCAGAATCAAACCGTTCTCATGTTCCCGGGCCACAGGGTTCCAGAATCAAGCCTCAGTCATTTTGCCAGGCCAGTGTTCCACCATCAAACCTCAGTCATGATCCCAGGCCACATGTTTCCACAATGAAACCTCAGTCATTTTCCCAGGCCAAAGGTTTCCAAAATCAAACCTCAGTCATGTTCCCAGGACACATGGTTCCAGAATCGAACCTGAGTCATGTTCGCGGGCCACAGGTTTCAACCATCAAACCTCAGTCATGTTCCCAGGACACAGGTGTCCAGAATCAAACCTCAGTCATGTTCCCAGGGCACAGGCTTCCAGAAACAAACCTCAGTCATGTTCCCAGGACACAAGTTTCCACAATCAACCAGATATCATGCTTCCTGGCCACAGTCTTCCAGAATCAAACCTTAGTCATGTTGCCAAGCCACAGGTTTCCACCATCAAACCTCAGACATGTTCCCAGGCCACAGGGTTCTAGAATCCACCGATGTCATGTTCCCAGGCCACAGGGTTCGAGAATCAATCCTCAGTTATGTTTCCCGGCTACAGGGTTCTAGAATAAAACCTCAGTCATGTTCCCAATCCACAGGGTTCCAGAACCAAGGCTCAGTCAGGTTCCCGGGGCACAGTATTCCACAATCTAAACAGATGTCACATGCCCAGTCCCCAGGGTTCCAGAATCCACCGGTATCATGTTCCCAGGCCACAGGGTTCCAGAATCAATCCTCAGTTATGTTCCCAGGCTACAGGGTTCCAGAATAAAACCTCAGTCATGTTCCCAGTCCACAGGGTTTCAGAACCAAGGCTCAGTCAGGTTCCCGGGGCACAGTATTCCACAATCTAAACAGATGTCATGTTCCCAGGCCACAGTTTTCCAGAATCACGCCTCAGTCATGTTCCCAGGCCACAGGGATCCAGAATCAAACGTCAGTCATGTTGCCAGGCCACAGGTTTCTGCCATCAAACCTCAGTCACGTTCCCGGGCCACAGGGTTCCTGAATCAAGCCTCAGTCATTTTGCCAGGCCAGAGTGTTCCACCATCAAACCTCAGTCATGATCCCAGGCCACATGTTTCCACAATGAAACCTCAGTCATTTTCTCAGGCCAAAGGTTTCCAGAATCAAACCTCAGTCATATTCCCAGGACACATGGTTCCAGAATCAAACCTGAGTCATGTTCGCAGGCCACAGGTTTCAACAATCAAACATCACTCATGTTCCCAGGACACAGGTGTCCAGAATCAAACCTCAGTCATGTACCCAGGGAACAGGCTTCCAGCAACAAACCTTTGTCATATTCCCAGGACACAGGGTTCCAGAATCAAACCTCAGTCTTGTTCCCAGGACAGAAGTTTCCAGAATCAACCCGATATCATGTTTCCTGGCCACAGTCTTCCAGTATCAAACCTCAGTCATGTTGCCAGGCCACAGGGTTCCACCATCAATCCTCACTCATGTTCCCAGGCCACAGGGTTCCAGAATCAAACCGTTCCCATGTTCCCAGGCCACAGGGTTCCAGAATCCACCGATGTCATGTTAAAGGCCACAGGGTTCCAGAATCAAACCGTTCTCATGTTCCCGGGCCACAGGGTTCCAGAATCAAGCCTCAGTCATTTTGCCAGGCCAGTGTTCCACCATCAAACCTCAGTCATGATCCCAGGCCACATGTTTCCACAATGAAACCTCAGTCATTTTCCCAGGCCAAAGGTTTCCAAAATCAAACCTCAGTCATGTTCCCAGGACACATGGTTCCAGAATCAAACCTGAGTCATGTTCGCGGGCCACAGGTTTCAACCATCAAACCTCAGTCATGTTCCCAGGACACAGGTGTCCAGAATCAAACCTCAGTCATGTTCCCAGGGCACAGGCTTCCAGAAACAAACCTCAGTCATGTTCCCAGGACACAAGTTTCCAGAATCAACCAGATATCATGCTTCCTGGCCACAGTCTTCCAGAATCAAACCTTAGTCATGTTGCCAAGCCACAGGTTTCCACCATCAAACCTCAGACATGTTCCCAGGCCACAGGGTTCTAGAATCCACCGATGTCATGTTCCCAGGCCACAGGGTTCGAGAATCAATCCTCAGTTATGTTTCCCGGCTACAGGGTTCTAGAATAAAACCTCAGTCATGTTCCCAATCCACAGGGTTCCAGAACCAAGGCTCAGTCAGGTTCCCGGGGCACAGTATTCCACAATCTAAACAGATGTCACATGCCCAGTCCCCAGGGTTCCAGAATCCACCGGTATCATGTTCCCAGGCCACAGGGTTCCAGAATCAATCCTCAGTTATGTTCCCAGGCTACAGGGTTCCAGAATAAAACCTCAGTCATGTTCCCAGTCCACAGGGTTTCAGAACCAAGGCTCAGTCAGGTTCCCGGGGCACAGTATTCCACAATCTAAACAGATGTCATGTTCCCAGCCCACAGTTTTCCAGAATCACGCCTCAGTCATGTTCCCTGGCCACAGGGATCCAGAATCAAACGTCAGTCATGTTGCCAGGCCACAGGTTTCTGTCATCAAACCTCAGTCACGTTCCCGGGCCACAGGGTTCCTGAATCAAGCCTCAGTCATTTTGCCAGGCCAGAGTGTTCCACCATCAAACCTCAGTCATGATCCCAGGCCTCATGTTTCCACAATGAAACCTCAGTCATTTTCTCAGGCCAAAGGTTTCCAGAATCAAACCTCAGTCATATTCCCAGGACACATGGTTCCAGAATCAAACCTGAGTCATGTTCGCAGGCCACAGGTTTCAACAATCAAACATCACTCATGTTCCCAGGACACAGGTGTCCTGAATCAAACCTCAGTCATGTACCCAGGGAACAGGCTTCCAGCAACAAACCTTTGTCATATTCCCAGGACACAGGGTTCCAGAATCAAACCTCAGTCTTGTTCCCAGGACAGAAGTTTCCAGAATCAACCCGATATCATGTTTCCTGGCCACAGTCTTCCAGTATCAAACCTCAGTCATGTTGCCAGGCCACAGGGTTCCACCATCAATCCTCACTCATGTTCCCAGGCCACAGGGTTCCAGAATCCACCGATGTCATGTTAAAGGCCACAGGGTTCCAGAATCAAACCGTTCTCATGTTCCCGGGCCACAGGGTTCCAGAATCAAGCCTCAGTCATTTTGCCAGGCCAGAGTGTTCCACCATCAAACCTCAGTCATGATCCCAGGCCACATGTTTCCACAATGAAACCTCAGTCATTTTCCCAGGCCAAAGGTTTCCAAAATCAAACCTCAGTCATCTTCCCAGGACACATGGTTCCAGAATCAAACCTGAGTCATGTTCGCGGGCCACAGGTTTCAACCATCAAACCTCAGTCATGTTCCCAGGACACAGGTGTCCAGAATCAAACCTCAGTCATGTTCCCAGGGCACAGGCTTCCAGAAACAAACCTCAGTCATATTCCCAGGACACAAGTTTCCAGAATCAACCAGATATCATGCTTCCTGGCCACAGTCTTCCAGAATCAAACCTTAGTCATGTGGCCAAGCCACAGGTTTCCACCATCAAACCTCAGACATGTTCCCAGGCCACAGGGTTCTAGAATCCACCGATGTCATGTTCCCAGGCCACAGGGTTCGAGAATCAATCCTCAGTTATGTTTCCAGGCTACAGGGTTCTAGAATAAAACCTCAGTCATGTTCCCAATCCACAGGGTTCCAGAACCAAGGCTCAGTCAGGTTCCCGGGGCACAGTATTCCACAATCTAAACAGATGTCACATGCCCAGTCCCCAGGGTTCCAGAATCCACCGGTATCATGTTCCCAGGCCACAGGGTTCCAGAATCAATCCTCAGTTATGTTCCCAGGCTACAGGGTTCCAGAATAAAACCTCAGTCATGTTCCCAGTCCACAGGGTTTCAGAACCAAGGCTCAGTCAGGTTCCCGGGGCACAGTATTCCACAATCTAAACAGATGTCATGTTCCCAGGCCGCAGATTCCCAAAATCACGCCTCAGTCATTTTCCCAGGCCACAGGGATCCAGAATCAAACGTCAGTCAAGTTGCCAGGCCACAGGTTTCTGCCATCAAACCTCAGTCACGTTCCCGGGCCACAGGGTTCCTGAATCAAGCCTCAGTCATTTTGCCAGGCCAGAGTGCTCCACCATCAAACCTCAGTCATGATCCCAGGCCACATGTTTCCACAATGAAACCTCAGTCATTTTCTCAGGCCAAAGGTTTCCAGAATCAAACCTCAGTCATATTCCCAGGACACATGGTTCCAGAATCAAACCTGAGTCATGTTCGCAGGCCACAGGTTTCAACAATCAAACATCACTCATGTTCCCAGGACACAGGTGTCCAGAATCAAACCTCAGTCATGTACCCAGGGAACAGGCTTCCAGCAACAAACCTTTGTCATATTCCCAGGACACAGGGTTCCAGAATCAAACCTCAGTCTTGTTCCCAGGACAGAAGTTTCCAGAATCAACCCGATATCATGTTTCCTGGCCACAGTCTTCCAGTATCAAACCTCAGTCATGTTGCCAGGCCACAGGGTTCCACCATCAATCCTCACTCATGTTCCCAGGCCACAGGGTTCCAGAATCCACCGATGTCATGTTAAAGGCCACAGGGTTCCAGAATCAAACCGTTCTCATGTTCCCGGGCCACAGGGTTCCAGAATCAAGCCTCAGTCATTTTGCCAGGCCAGTGTTCCACCATCAAACCTCAGTCATGATCCCAGGCCACATGTTTCCACAATGAAACCTCAGTCATTTTCCCAGGCCAAAGGTTTCCAAAATCAAACCTCAGTCATGTTCCCAGGACACATGGTTCCAGAATCAAACCTGAGTCATGTTCGCGGGCCACAGGTTTCAACCATCAAACCTCAGTCATGTTCCCAGGACACAGGTGTCCATAATCAAACCTCAGTCATGTTCCCAGGGCACAGGCTTCCAGAAACAAACCTCAGTCATGTTCCCAGGACACAAGTTTCCAGAATCAACCAGATATCATGCTTCCTGGCCACAGTCTTCCAGAATCAAACCTTAGTCATGTGGCCAAGCCACAGGTTTCCACCATCAAACCTCAGACATGTTCCCAGGCCACAGGGTTCTAGAATCCACCGATGTCATGTTCCCAGGCCACAGGGTTCGAGAATCAATCCTCAGTTATGTTTCCCGGCTACAGGGTTCTAGAATAAAACCTCAGTCATGTTCCCAATCCACAGGGTTCCAGAACCAAGGCTCAGTCAGGTTCCCGGGGCACAGTATTCCACAATCTAAACAGATGTCACATGCCCAGTCCCCAGGGTTCCAGAATCCACCGGTATCATGTTCCCAGGCCACAGGGTTCCAGAATCAATCCTCAGTTATGTTCCCAGGCTACAGGGTTCCAGAATAAAACCTCAGTCATGTTCCCAGTCCACAGGGTTTCAGAACCAAGGCTCAGTCAGGTTCCCGGGGCACAGTATTCCACAATCTAAACAGATGTCATGTTCCCAGGCCGCAGATTCCAAGAATCACGCCTCAGTCATTTTCCCAGGCCACAGGGATCCAGAATCAAACGTCAGTCAAGTTGCCAGGCCACAGGTTTCTGCCATCAAACCTCAGTCACGTTCCCGGGCCACAGGGTTCCTGAATCAAGCCTCAGTCATTTTGCCAGGCCAGAGTGTTCCACCATCAAACCTCAGTCATGATCCCAGGCCACATGTTTCCACAATGAAACCTCAGTCATTTTCTCAGGCCAAAGGTTTCCAGAATCAAACCTCAGTCATATTCCCAGGACACATGGTTCCAGAATCAAACCTGAGTCATGTTCGCAGGCCACAGGTTTCAACAATCAAACATCACTCATGTTCCCAGGACACAGGTGTCCTGAATCAAACCTCAGTCATGTACCCAGGGAACAGGCTTCCAGCAACAAACCTTTTTCATATTCCCAGGACACAGGGTTCCAGAATCAAACCTCAGTCTTGTTCCCAGGACAGAAGTTTCCAGAATCAACCCGATATCATGTTTCCTGGCCACAGTCTTCCAGTATCAAACCTCAGTCATGTTGCCAGGCCACAGGGTTCCACCATCAATCCTCACTCATGTTCCCAGGCCACAGGGTTCCAGAATCCACCGATGTCATGTTAAAGGCCACAGGGTTCCAGAATCAAACCGTTCTCATGTTCCCGGGCCACAGGGTTCCAGAATCAAGCCTCAGTCATTTTGCCAGGCCAGAGTGTTCCACCATCAAACCTCAGTCATGATCCCAGGCCACATGTTTCCACAATGAAACCTCAGTCATTTTCCCAGGCCAAAGGTTTCCAAAATCAAACCTCAGTCATGTTCCCAGGACACATGGTTCCAGAATCAAACCTGAGTCATGTTCGCGGGCCACAGGTTTCAACCATCAAACCTCAGTCATGTTCCCAGGACACAGGTGTCCAGAATCAAACCTCAGTCATGTTCCCAGGGCACAGGCTTCCAGAAACAAACCTCAGTCATGTTCCCAGGACACAAGTTTCCAGAATCAACCAGATATCATGCTTCCTGGCCACAGTCTTCCAGAATCAAACCTTAGTCATGTTGCCAAGCCACAGGTTTCCACCATCAAACCTCAGACATGTTCCCAGGCCACAGGGTTCTAGAATCCACCGATGTCATGTTCCCAGGCCACAGGGTTCGAGAATCAATCCTCAGTTATGTTTCCAGGCTACAGGGTTCTAGAATAAAACCTCAGTCATGTTCCCAATCCACAGGGTTCCAGAACCAAGGCTCAGTCAGGTTCCCGGGGCACAGTATTCCACAATCTAAACAGATGTCACATGCCCAGTCCCCAGGGTTCCAGAATCCACCGGTATCATGTTCCCAGGCCACAGGGTTCCAGAATCAATCCTCATTTATGTTCCCAGGCTACAGGGTTCCAGAATAAAACCTCAGTCATGTTTCCAGTCCACAGGGTTTCAGAACCAAGGCTCAGTCAGGTTCCCGGGGCACAGTATTCCACAATCTAAACAGATGTCATGTTCCCAGGCCACAGTTTTCCAGAATCACGCCTCAGTCATGTTCCCAGGCCACAGGGATCCAGAATCAAACGTCAGTCATGTTGCCAGGCCACAGGTTTCTGCCATCAAACCTCAGTCACGTTCCCGGGCCACAGGGTTCCTGAATCAAGCCTCAGTCATTTTGCCAGGCCAGAGTGTTCCACCATCAAACCTCAGTCATGATCCCAGGCCACATGTTTCCACAATGAAACCTCAGTCATTTTCTCAGGCCAAAGGTTTCCAGAATCAAACCTCAGTCATATTCCCAGGACACATGGTTCCAGAATCAAACCTGAGTCATGTTCGCAGGCCACAGGTTTCAACAATCAAACATCACTCATGTTCCCAGGACACAGGTGTCCTGAATCAAACCTCAGTCATGTACCCAGGGAACAGGCTTCCAGCAACAAACCTTTGTCATATTCCCAGGACACAGGGTTCCAGAATCAAACCTCAGTCTTGTTCCCAGGACAGAAGTTTCCAGAATCAACCCGATATCATGTTTCCTGGCCACAGTCTTCCAGTATCAAACCTCAGTCATGTTGCCAGGCCACAGGGTTCCACCATCAATCCTCACTCATGTTCCCAGGCCACAGGGTTCCAGAATCCACCGATGTCATGTTAAAGGCCACAGGGTTCCAGAATCAAACCGTTCTCATGTTCCCGGGCCACAGGGTTCCAGAATCAAGCCTCAGTCATTTTGCCAGGCCAGTGTTCCACCATCAAACCTCAGTCATGATCCCAGGCCACATGTTTCCACAATGAAACCTCAGTCATTTTCCCAGGCCAAAGGTTTCCAAAATCAAACCTCAGTCATGTTCCCAGGACACATGGTTCCAGAATCGAACCTGAGTCATGTTCGCGGGCCACAGGTTTCAACCATCAAACCTCAGTCATGTTCCCAGGACACAGGTGTCCAGAATCAAACCTCAGTCATGTTCCCAGGGCACAGGCTTCCAGAAACAAACCTCAGTCATGTTCCCAGGACACAAGTTTCCACAATCAACCAGATATCATGCTTCCTGGCCACAGTCTTCCAGAATCAAACCTTAGTCATGTTGCCAAGCCACAGGTTTCCACCATCAAACCTCAGACATGTTCCCAGGCCACAGGGTTCTAGAATCCACCGATGTCATGTTCCCAGGCCACAGGGTTCGAGAATCAATCCTCAGTTATGTTTCCCGGCTACAGGGTTCTAGAATAAAACCTCAGTCATGTTCCCAATCCACAGGGTTCCAGAACCAAGGCTCAGTCAGGTTCCCGGGGCACAGTATTCCACAATCTAAACAGATGTCACATGCCCAGTCCCCAGGGTTCCAGAATCCACCGGTATCATGTTCCCAGGCCACAGGGTTCCAGAATCAATCCTCAGTTATGTTCCCAGGCTACAGGGTTCCAGAATAAAACCTCAGTCATGTTCCCAGTCCACAGGGTTTCAGAACCAAGGCTCAGTCAGGTTCCCGGGGCACAGTATTCCACAATCTAAACAGATGTCATGTTCCCAGGCCACAGTTTTCCAGAATCACGCCTCAGTCATGTTCCCAGGCCACAGGGATCCAGAATCAAACGTCAGTCATGTTGCCAGGCCACAGGTTTCTGCCATCAAACCTCAGTCACGTTCCCGGGCCACAGGGTTCCTGAATCAAGCCTCAGTCATTTTGCCAGGCCAGAGTGTTCCACCATCAAACCTCAGTCATGATCCCAGGCCACATGTTTCCACAATGAAACCTCAGTCATTTTCTCAGACCAAAGGTTTCCAGAATCAAACCTCAGTCATATTCCCAGGACACATGGTTCCAGAATCAAACCTGAGTCATGTTCGCAGGCCACAGGTTTCAACAATCAAACATCACTCATGTTCCCAGGACACAGGTGTCCAGAATCAAACCTCAGTCATGTTCCCAGGGAACAGGCTTCCAGCAACAAACCTTTGTCATATTCCCAGGACACAGGGTTCCAGAATCAAACCTCAGTCTTGTTCCCAGGACAGAAGTTTCCAGAATCAACCCGATATCATGTTTCCTGGCCACAGTCTTCCAGTATCAAACCTCAGTCATGTTGCCAGGCCACAGGGTTCCACCATCAATCCTCACTCATGTTCCCAGGCCACAGGGTTCCAGAATCAAACCGTTCCCATGTTCCCAGGCCACAGGGTTCCAGAATCCACCGATGTCATGTTAAAGGCCACAGGGTTCCAGAATCAAACCGTTCTCATGTTCCCGGGCCACAGGGTTCCAGAATCAAGCCTCAGTCATTTTGCCAGGCCAGTGTTCCACCATCAAACCTCAGTCATGATCCCAGGCCACATGTTTCCACAATGAAACCTCAGTCATTTTCCCAGGCCAAAGGTTTCCAAAATCAAACCTCAGTCATGTTCCCAGGACACATGGTTCCAGAATCAAACCTGAGTCATGTTCGCGGGCCACAGGTTTCAACCATCAAACCTCAGTCATGTTCCCAGGACACAGGTGTCCAGAATCAAACCTCAGTCATGTTCCCAGGGCACAGGCTTCCAGAAACAAACCTCAGTCATGTTCCCAGGACACAAGTTTCCAGAATCAACCAGATATCATGCTTCCTGGCCACAGTCTTCCAGAATCAAACCTTAGTCATGTTGCCAAGCCACAGGTTTCCACCATCAAACCTCAGACATGTTCCCAGGCCACAGGGTTCTAGAATCCACCGATGTCATGTTCCCAGGCCACAGGGTTCGAGAATCAATCCTCAGTTATGTTTCCCGGCTACAGGGTTCTAGAATAAAACCTCAGTCATGTTCCCAATCCACAGGGTTCCAGAACCAAGGCTCAGTCAGGTTCCCGGGGCACAGTATTCCACAATCTAAACAGATGTCACATGCCCAGTCCCCAGGGTTCCAGAATCCACCGGTATCATGTTCCCAGGCCACAGGGTTCCAGAATCAATCCTCAGTTATGTTCCCAGGCTACAGGGTTCCAGAATAAAACCTCAGTCATGTTCCCAGTCCACAGGGTTTCAGAACCAAGGCTCAGTCAGGTTCCCGGGGCACAGTATTCCACAATCTAAACAGATGTCATGTTCCCAGCCCACAGTTTTCCAGAATCACGCCTCAGTCATGTTCCCTGGCCACAGGGATCCAGAATCAAACGTCAGTCATGTTGCCAGGCCACAGGTTTCTGTCATCAAACCTCAGTCACGTTCCCGGGCCACAGGGTTCCTGAATCAAGCCTCAGTCATTTTGCCAGGCCAGAGTGTTCCACCATCAAACCTCAGTCATGATCCCAGGCCTCATGTTTCCACAATGAAACCTCAGTCATTTTCTCAGGCCAAAGGTTTCCAGAATCAAACCTCAGTCATATTCCCAGGACACATGGTTCCAGAATCAAACCTGAGTCATGTTCGCAGGCCACAGGTTTCAACAATCAAACATCACTCATGTTCCCAGGACACAGGTGTCCTGAATCAAACCTCAGTCATGTACCCAGGGAACAGGCTTCCAGCAACAAACCTTTGTCATATTCCCAGGACACAGGGTTCCAGAATCAAACCTCAGTCTTGTTCCCAGGACAGAAGTTTCCAGAATCAACCCGATATCATGTTTCCTGGCCACAGTCTTCCAGTATCAAACCTCAGTCATGTTGCCAGGCCACAGGGTTCCACCATCAATCCTCACTCATGTTCCCAGGCCACAGGGTTCCAGAATCCACCGATGTCATGTTAAAGGCCACAGGGTTCCAGAATCAAACCGTTCTCATGTTCCCGGGCCACAGGGTTCCAGAATCAAGCCTCAGTCATTTTGCCAGGCCAGAGTGTTCCACCATCAAACCTCAGTCATGATCCCAGGCCACATGTTTCCACAATGAAACCTCAGTCATTTTCCCAGGCCAAAGGTTTCCAAAATCAAACCTCAGTCATCTTCCCAGGACACATGGTTCCAGAATCAAACCTGAGTCATGTTCGCGGGCCACAGGTTTCAACCATCAAACCTCAGTCATGTTCCCAGGACACAGGTGTCCAGAATCAAACCTCAGTCATGTTCCCAGGGCACAGGCTTCCAGAAACAAACCTCAGTCATATTCCCAGGACACAAGTTTCCAGAATCAACCAGATATCATGCTTCCTGGCCACAGTCTTCCAGAATCAAACCTTAGTCATGTGGCCAAGCCACAGGTTTCCACCATCAAACCTCAGACATGTTCCCAGGCCACAGGGTTCTAGAATCCACCGATGTCATGTTCCCAGGCCACAGGGTTCGAGAATCAATCCTCAGTTATGTTTCCAGGCTACAGGGTTCTAGAATAAAACCTCAGTCATGTTCCCAATCCACAGGGTTCCAGAACCAAGGCTCAGTCAGGTTCCCGGGGCACAGTATTCCACAATCTAAACAGATGTCACATGCCCAGTCCCCAGGGTTCCAGAATCCACCGGTATCATGTTCCCAGGCCACAGGGTTCCAGAATCAATCCTCAGTTATGTTCCCAGGCTACAGGGTTCCAGAATAAAACCTCAGTCATGTTCCCAGTCCACAGGGTTTCAGAACCAAGGCTCAGTCAGGTTCCCGGGGCACAGTATTCCACAATCTAAACAGATGTCATGTTCCCAGGCCGCAGATTCCCAAAATCACGCCTCAGTCATTTTCCCAGGCCACAGGGATCCAGAATCAAACGTCAGTCAAGTTGCCAGGCCACAGGTTTCTGCCATCAAACCTCAGTCACGTTCCCGGGCCACAGGGTTCCTGAATCAAGCCTCAGTCATTTTGCCAGGCCAGAGTGCTCCACCATCAAACCTCAGTCATGATCCCAGGCCACATGTTTCCACAATGAAACCTCAGTCATTTTCTCAGGCCAAAGGTTTCCAGAATCAAACCTCAGTCATATTCCCAGGACACATGGTTCCAGAATCAAACCTGAGTCATGTTCGCAGGCCACAGGTTTCAACAATCAAACATCACTCATGTTCCCAGGACACAGGTGTCCAGAATCAAACCTCAGTCATGTACCCAGGGAACAGGCTTCCAGCAACAAACCTTTGTCATATTCCCAGGACACAGGGTTCCAGAATCAAACCTCAGTCTTGTTCCCAGGACAGAAGTTTCCAGAATCAACCCGATATCATGTTTCCTGGCCACAGTCTTCCAGTATCAAACCTCAGTCATGTTGCCAGGCCACAGGGTTCCACCATCAATCCTCACTCATGTTCCCAGGCCACAGGGTTCCAGAATCCACCGATGTCATGTTAAAGGCCACAGGGTTCCAGAATCAAACCGTTCTCATGTTCCCGGGCCACAGGGTTCCAGAATCAAGCCTCAGTCATTTTGCCAGGCCAGTGTTCCACCATCAAACCTCAGTCATGATCCCAGGCCACATGTTTCCACAATGAAACCTCAGTCATTTTCCCAGGCCAAAGGTTTCCAAAATCAAACCTCAGTCATGTTCCCAGGACACATGGTTCCAGAATCAAACCTGAGTCATGTTCGCGGGCCACAGGTTTCAACCATCAAACCTCAGTCATGTTCCCAGGACACAGGTGTCCATAATCAAACCTCAGTCATGTTCCCAGGGCACAGGCTTCCAGAAACAAACCTCAGTCATGTTCCCAGGACACAAGTTTCCAGAATCAACCAGATATCATGCTTCCTGGGCACAGTCTTCCAGAATCAAACCTTAGTCATGTTGCCAAGCCACAGGTTTCCACCATCAAACCTCAGACATGTTCCCAGGCCACAGGGTTCCAGAATCCACCGATGTCATGTTCCCAGGCCACAGGGTTCGAGAATCAATCCTCAGTTATGTTTCCAGGCTACAGGGTTCTAGAATAAAACCTCAGTCATGTTCCCAATCCACAGGGTTCCAGAACCAAGGCTCAGTCAGGTTCCCGGGGCACAGTATTCCACAATCTAAACAGATGTCACATGCCCAGTCCCCAGGGTTCCAGAATCCACCGGTATCATGTTCCCAGGCCACAGGGTTCCAGAATCAATCCTCAGTTATGTTCCCAGGCTACAGGGTTCCAGAATAAAACCTCAGTCATGTTCCCAGTCCACAGGGTTTCAGAACCAAGGATCAGTCAGGTTCCCGGGGCACAGTATTCCACAATCTAAACAGATGTCATGTTCCCAGGCCGCAGATTCCCAAAATCACGCCTCAGTCATTTTCCCAGGCCACAGGGATCCAGAATCAAACGTCAGTCAAGTTGCCAGGCCACAGGTTTCTGCCATCAAACTTCAGTCACGTTCCCGGGCCACAGGGTTCCTGAATCAAGCCTCAGTCATTTTGCCAGGCCAGAGTGTTCCACCATCAAACCTCAGTCATGATCCCAGGCCACATGTTTCCACAATGAAACCTCAGTCATTTTCTCAGGCCAAAGGTTTCCAGAATCAAACCTCAGTCATATTCCCAGGACACATGGTTCCAGAATCAAACCTGAGTCATGTTCGCAGGCCACAGGTTTCAACAATCAAACATCACTCATGTTCCCAGGACACAGGTGTCCTGAATCAAACCTCAGTCATGTACCCAGGGAACAGGCTTCCAGCAACAAACCTTTTTCATATTCCCAGGACACAGGGTTCCAGAATCAAACCTCAGTCTTGTTCCCAGGACAGAAGTTTCCAGAATCAACCCGATATCATGTTTCCTGGCCACAGTCTTCCAGTATCAAACCTCAGTCATGTTGCCAGGCCACAGGGTTCCACCATCAATCCTCACTCATGTTCCCAGGCCACAGGGTTCCAGAATCCACCGATGTCATGTTAAAGGCCACAGGGTTCCAGAATCAAACCGTTCTCATGTTCCCGGGCCACAGGGTTCCAGAATCAAGCCTCAGTCATTTTGCCAGGCCAGAGTGTTCCACCATCAAACCTCAGTCATGATCCCAGGCCACATGTTTCCACAATGAAACCTCAGTCATTTTCCCAGGCCAAAGGTTTCCAAAATCAAACCTCAGTCATGTTCCCAGGACACATGGTTCCAGAATCAAACCTGAGTCATGTTCGCGGGCCACAGGTTTCAACCATCAAACCTCAGTCATGTTCCCAGGACACAGGTGTCCAGAATCAAACCTCAGTCATGTTCCCAGGGCACAGGCTTCCAGAAACAAACCTCAGTCATGTTCCCAGGACACAAGTTTCCAGAATCAACCAGATATCATGCTTCCTGGCCACAGTCTTCCAGAATCAAACCTTAGTCATGTTGCCAAGCCACAGGTTTCCACCATCAAACCTCAGACATGTTCCCAGGCCACAGGGTTCTAGAATCCACCGATGTCATGTTCCCAGGCCACAGGGTTCGAGAATCAATCCTCAGTTATGTTTCCAGGCTACAGGGTTCTAGAATAAAACCTCAGTCATGTTCCCAATCCACAGGGTTCCAGAACCAAGGCTCAGTCAGGTTCCCGGGGCACAGTATTCCACAATCTAAACAGATGTCACATGCCCAGTCCCCAGGGTTCCAGAATCCACCGGTATCATGTTCCCAGGCCACAGGGTTCCAGAATCAATCCTCATTTATGTTCCCAGGCTACAGGGTTCCAGAATAAAACCTCAGTCATGTTTCCAGTCCACAGGGTTTCAGAACCAAGGCTCAGTCAGGTTCCCGGGGCACAGTATTCCACAATCTAAACAGATGTCATGTTCCCAGGCCACAGTTTTCCAGAATCACGCCTCAGTCATGTTCCCAGGCCACAGGGATCCAGAATCAAACGTCAGTCATGTTGCCAGGCCACAGGTTTCTGCCATCAAACCTCAGTCACGTTCCCGAGCCACAGGGTTCCTGAATCAAGCCTCAGTCATTTTGCCAGGCCAGAGTGCTCCACCATCAAACCTCAGTCATGATCCCAGGCCACATGTTTCCACAATGAAACCTCAGTCATTTTCTCAGGCCAAAGGTTTCCAGAATCAAACCTCAGTCATATTCCCAGGACACATGGTTCCAGAATCAAACCTGAGTCATGTTCGCAGGCCACAGGTTTCAACAATCAAACATCACTCATGTTCCCAGGACACAGGTGTCCAGAATCAAACCTCAGTCATGTACCCAGGGAACAGGCTTCCAGCAACAAACCTTTGTCATATTCCCAGGACACAGGGTTCCAGAATCAAACCTCAGTCTTGTTCCCAGGACAGAAGTTTCCAGAATCAACCCGATATCATGTTTCCTGGCCACAGTCTTCCAGTATCAAACCTCAGTCATGTTGCCAGGCCACAGGGTTCCACCATCAATCCTCACTCATGTTCCCAGGCCACAGGGTTCCAGAATCCACCGATGTCATGTTAAAGGCCACAGGGTTCCAGAATCAAACCGTTCTCATGTTCCCGGGCCACAGGGTTCCAGAATCAAGCCTCAGTCATTTTGCCAGGCCAGTGTTCCACCATCAAACCTCAGTCATGATCCCAGGCCACATGTTTCCACAATGAAACCTCAGTCATTTTCCCAGGCCAAAGGTTTCCAAAATCAAACCTCAGTCATGTTCCCAGGACACATGGTTCCAGAATCAAACCTGAGTCATGTTCGCGGGCCACAGGTTTCAACCATCAAACCTCAGTCATGTTCCCAGGACACAGGTGTCCATAATCAAACCTCAGTCATGTTCCCAGGGCACAGGCTTCCAGAAACAAACCTCAGTCATGTTCCCAGGACACAAGTTTCCAGAATCAACCAGATATCATGCTTCCTGGGCACAGTCTTCCAGAATCAAACCTTAGTCATGTTGCCAAGCCACAGGTTTCCACCATCAAACCTCAGACATGTTCCCAGGCCACAGGGTTCCAGAATCCACCGATGTCATGTTCCCAGGCCACAGGGTTCGAGAATCAATCCTCAGTTATGTTTCCAGGCTACAGGGTTCTAGAATAAAACCTCAGTCATGTTCCCAATCCACAGGGTTCCAGAACCAAGGCTCAGTCAGGTTCCCGGGGCACAGTATTCCACAATCTAAACAGATGTCACATGCCCAGTCCCCAGGGTTCCAGAATCCACCGGTATCATGTTCCCAGGCCACAGGGTTCCAGAATCAATCCTCAGTTATGTTCCCAGGCTACAGGGTTCCAGAATAAAACCTCAGTCATGTTCCCAGTCCACAGGGTTTCAGAACCAAGGCTCAGTCAGGTTCCCGGGGCACAGTATTCCACAATCTAAACAGATGTCATGTTCCCAGGCCACAGTTTTCCAGAATCACGCCTCAGTCATGTTCCCAGCCCACAGGGATCCAGAATCAAACGTCAGTCATGTTGCCAGGCCACAGGTTTCTGCCATCAAACCTCAGTCACGTTCCCGGGCCACAGGGTTCCGGAATCAAGCCTCAGTCATTTTGCCAGGCCAGAGTGTTCCACCATCAAACCTCAGTCATGATCCCAGGCCACATGTTTCCACAATGAAACCTCAGTCATTTTCTCAGGCCAAAGGTTTCCAGAATCAAACCTCAGTCATATTCCCAGGACACATGGTTCCAGAATCAAACCTGAGTCATGTTCGCAGGCCACAGGTTTCAACAATCAAACATCACTCATGTTCCCAGGACACAGGTGTCCTGAATCAAACCTCAGTCATGTACCCAGGGAACAGGCTTCCAGTAACAAACCTTTGTCATATTCCCAGGACACAGGGTTCCAGAATCAAACCTCAGTCTTGTTCCCAGGAGAGAAGTTTCCAGAATCAACCCGATATCATGTTTCCTGGCCACAGTCTTCCAGTATCAAACCTCAGTCATGTTGCCAGGCCACAGGGTTCCACCATCAATCCTCACTCATGTTCCCAGGCCACAGGGTTCCAGAATCCACCGATGTCATGTTAAAGGCCACAGGGTTCCAGAATCAAACCGTTCTCATGTTCCCGGGCCACAGGGTTCCAGAATCAAGCCTCAGTCATTTTGCCAGGCCAGAGTGTTCCACCATCAAACCTCAGTCATGATCCCAGGCCACATGTTTCCACAATGAAACCTCAGTCATTTTCCCAGGCCAAAGGTTTCCAAAATCAAACCTCAGTCATGTTCCCAGGACACATGGTTCCAGAATCAAACCTGAGTCATGTTCGCGGGCCACAGGTTTCAACCATCAAACCTCAGTCATGTTCCCAGGACACAGGTGTCCAGAATCAAACCTCAGTCATGTTCCCAGGGCACAGGCTTCCAGAAACAAACCTCAGTCATGTTCCCAGGACACAAGTTTCCAGAATCAACCAGATATCATGCTTCCTGGCCACAGTCTTCCAGAATCAAACCTTAGTCATGTTGCCAAGCCACAGGTTTCCACCATCAAACCTCAGACATGTTCCCAGGCCACAGGGTTCTAGAATCCACCGATGTCATGTTCCCAGGCCACAGGGTTCGAGAATCAATCCTCAGTTATGTTTCCCGGCTACAGGGTTCTAGAATAAAACCTCAGTCATGTTCCCAATCCACAGGGTTCCAGAACCAAGGCTCAGTCAGGTTCCCGGGGCACAGTATTCCACAATCTAAACAGATGTCACATGCCCAGTCCCCAGGGTTCCAGAATCCACCGGTATCATGTTCCCAGGCCACAGGGTTCCAGAATCAATCCTCAGTTATGTTCCCAGGCTACAGGGTTCCAGAATAAAACCTCAGTCATGTTCCCAGTCCACAGGGTTTCAGAACCAAGGCTCAGTCAGGTTCCCGGGGCACAGTATTCCACAATCTAAACAGATGTCATGTTCCCAGGCCACAGTTTTCCAGAATCACGCCTCAGTCATGTTCCCAGGCCACAGGGATCCAGAATCAAACGTCAGTCATGTTGCCAGGCCACAGGTTTCTGCCATCAAACCTCAGTCACGTTCCCGGGCCACAGGGTTCCGGAATCAAGCCTCAGTCATTTTGCCAGGCCAGAGTGTTCCACCATCAAACCTCAGTCATGATCCCAGGCCACATGTTTCCACAATGAAACCTCAGTCATTTTCTCAGGCCAAAGGTTTCCAGAATCAAACCTCAGTCATATTCCCAGGACACATGGTTCCAGAATCAAACCTGAGTCATGTTCGCAGGCCACAGGTTTCAACAATCAAACATCACTCATGTTCCCAGGACACAGGTGTCCAGAATCAAACCTCAGTCATGTACCCAGGGAACAGGCTTCCAGCAACAAACCTTTGTCATATTCCCAGGACACAGGGTTCCAGAATCAAACCTCAGTCTTGTTCCCAGGACAGAAGTTTCCAGAATCAACCCGATATCATGTATCCTGGCCACAGTCTTCCAGTATCAAACCTCAGTCATGTTGCCAGGCCACAGGGTTCCACCATCAATCCTCACTCATGTTCCCAGGCCACATGTTTCCACAATGAAACCTCAGTCATTTTCCCAGGCCAAAGGTTTCCAAAATCAAACCTCAGTCATGTTCCCAGGACACATGGTTCCAGAATCAAACCTGAGTCATGTTCGCGGGCCACAGGTTTCAACCATCAAACCTCAGTCATGTTCCCAGGACACAGGTGTCCAGAATCAAACCTCAGTCATGTTCCCAGGGCACAGGCTTCCAGAAACAAACCTCAGTCATGTTCCCAGGACACAAGTTTCCAGAATCAACCAGATATCATGCTTCCTGGCCACAGTCTTCCAGAATCAAACCTTAGTCATGTTGCCAAGCCACAGGTTTCCACCATCAAACCTCAGACATGTTCCCAGGCCACAGGGTTCTAGAATCCACCGATGTCATGTTCCCAGGCCACAGGGTTCGAGAATCAATCCTCAGTTATGTTTCCCGGCTACAGGGTTCTAGAATAAAACCTCAGTCATGTTCCCAATCCACAGGGTTCCAGAACCAAGGCTCAGTCAGGTTCCCGGGGCACAGTATTCCACAATCTAAACAGATGTCACATGCCCAGTCCCCAGGGTTCCAGAATCCACCGGTATCATGTTCCCAGGCCACAGGGTTCCAGAATCAATCCTCAGTTATGTTCCCAGGCTACAGGGTTCCAGAATAAAACCTCAGTCATGTTCCCAGTCCACAGGGTTTCAGAACCAAGGCTCAGTCAGGTTCCCGGGGCACAGTATTCCACAATCTAAACAGATGTCATGTTCCCAGGCCACAGTTTTCCAGAATCACGCCTCAGTCATGTTCCCAGGCCACAGGGATCCAGAATCAAACGTCAGTCATGTTGCCAGGCCACAGGTTTCTGCCATCAAACCTCAGTCACGTTCCCGAGCCACAGGGTTCCGGAATCAAGCCTCAGTCATTTTGCCAGGCCAGAGTGCTCCACCATCAAACCTCAGTCATGATCCCAGGCCACATGTTTCCACAATGAAACCTCAGTCATTTTCTCAGGCCAAAGGTTTCCAGAATCAAACCTCAGTCATATTCCCAGGACACATGGTTCCAGAATCAAACCTGAGTCATGTTCGCAGGCCACAGGTTTCAACAATCAAACATCACTCATGTTCCCAGGACACAGGTGTCCAGAATCAAACCTCAGTCATGTACCCAGGGAACAGGCTTCCAGCAACAAACCTTTGTCATATTCCCAGGACACAGGGTTCCAGAATCAAACCTCAGTCTTGTTCCCAGGACAGAAGTTTCCAGAATCAACCCGATATCATGTTTCCTGGGCACAGTCTTCCAGTATCAACCCTCAGTCATGTTGCCAGGCCACAGGGTTCCACCATCAATCCTCACTCATGTTCCCAGGCCACAGGGTTCCAGAATCAAACCGTTCCCATGTTCCCAGGCCACAGGGTTCCAGAATCCACCGATGTCATGTTAAAGGCCACAGGGTTCCAGAATCAAACCGTTCTCATGTTCCCGGGCCACAGGGTTCCAGAATCAAGCCTCAGTCATTTTGCCAGGCCAGAGTGTTCCACCATCAAACCTCAGTCATTATCCCAGGCCACATGTTTCCACAATGAAACCTCAGTCATTTTCCCAGGCCAAAGGTTTCCAAAATCAAACCTCAGTCATGTTCCCAGGACACATGGTTCCAGAATCAAACCTGAGTCATGTTCGCGGGCCACAGGTTTCAACCATCAAACCTCAGTCATGTTCCCAGGACACAGGTGTCCAGAATCAAACCTCAGTCATGTTCCCAGGGCACAGGCTTCCAGAAACAAACCTCAGTCATGTTCCCAGGACACAAGTTTCCAGAATCAACCAGATATCATGCTTCCTGGCCACAGTCTTCCAGAATCAAACCTTAGTCATGTTGCCAAGCCACAGGTTTCCACCATCAAACCTCAGACATGTTCCCAGGCCACAGGGTTCTAGAATCCACCGATGTCATGTTCCCAGGCCACAGGGTTCGAGAATCAATCCTCAGTTATGTTTCCCGGCTACAGGGTTCTAGAATAAAACCTCAGTCATGTTCCCAATCCACAGGGTTCCAGAACCAAGGCTCAGTCAGGTTCCCGGGGCACAGTATTCCACAATCTAAACAGATGTCACATGCCCAGTCCCCAGGGTTCCAGAATTCCCCGGTATCATGTTCCCAGGCCACAGGGTTCCAGAATCAATCCTCAGTTATGTTCCCAGGCTACAGGGTTCCAGAATAAAACCTCAGTCATGTTCCCAGTCCACAGGGTTTCAGAACCAAGGCTCAGTCAGGTTCCCGGGGCACAGTATTCCACAATCTAAACAGATGTCATGTTCCCAGGCCACAGTTTTCCAGAATCACGCCTCAGTCATGTTCCCAGGCCACAGGGATCCAGAATCAAACGTCAGTCATGTTGCCAGGCCACAGGTTTCTGCCATCAAACCTCAGTCACGTTCCCGGGCCACAGGGTTCCGGAATCAAGCCTCAGTCATTTTGCCAGGCCAGAGTGTTCCACCATCAAACCTCAGTCATGATCCCAGGCCACATGTTTCCACAATGAAACCTCAGTCATTTTCTCAGGCCAAAGGTTTCCAGAATCAAACCTCAGTCATATTCCCAGGACACATGGTTCCAGAATCAAACCGTTCTCATGTTCCCAGGCCACAGGGTTCCAGAATCCACCGATGTCATGTTAAAGGCCACAGGGTTCGAGAATCAATCCTCAGTTATGTTTCCAGGCTACAGGGTTCTAGAATAAAACCTCAGTCATGTTCCCAATCCACAGGGTTCCAGAACCAAGGCTCAGTCAGGTTCCCGGGGCACAGTATTCCACAATCTAAACAGATGTCACATGCCCAGTCCCCAGGGTTCCAGAATCCACCGGTATCATGTTCCCAGGCCACAGGGTTCCAGAATCAATCCTCAGTTATGTTCCCAGGCTACAGGGTTCCAGAATAAAACCTCAGTCATGTTCCCAGTCCACAGGGTTTCAGAACCAAGGCTCAGTCAGGTTCCCGGGGCACAGTATTCCACAATCTAAACAGATGTCATGTTCCCAGGCCACAGTTTTCCAGAATCACGCCTCAGTCATGTTCCCAGGCCACAGGGATCCAGAATCAAACGTCAGTCATGTTGCCAGGCCACAGGTTTCTGCCATCAAACCTCAGTCACGTTCCCGGGCCACAGGGTTCTTGAATCAAGCCTCAGTCATTTTGCCAGGCCAGAGTGTTCCACCATCAAACCTCAGTCATGATCCCAGGCCACATGTTTCCACAATGAAACCTCAGTCATTTTCTCAGGCCAAAGGTTTCCACAATCAAACCTCAGTCATATTCCCAGGACACATGGTTCCAGAATCAAACCTGAGTCATGTTCGCAGGCCACAGGTTTCAACAATCAAACATCACTCATGTTCCCAGGACACAGGTGTCCTGAATCAAACCTCAGTCATGTACCCAGGGAACAGGCTTCCAGCAACAAACCTTTGTCATATTCCCAGGACACAGGGTTCCAGAATCAAACCTCAGTCTTGTTCCCAGGACAGAAGTTTCCAGAATCAACCCGATA
This sequence comes from Balaenoptera physalus, assembly GCF_965194825.1. Classification (NCBI taxonomy): domain Eukaryota; kingdom Metazoa; phylum Chordata; class Mammalia; order Artiodactyla; family Balaenopteridae; genus Balaenoptera; species Balaenoptera physalus. The sequence goes on along the minus strand of NW_028126442.1, from coordinate 1,379,419 downwards.
TCATGTTTCCTGGCCACAGTCTTCCAGTATCAAACCTCAGTCATGTTGCCAGGCCACAGGGTTCCACCATCAATCCTCACTCATGTTCCCAGGCCACAGGGTTCCAGAATCCACCGATGTCATGTTAAAGGCCACAGGGTTCCAGAATCAAACCGTTCTCATGTTCCCGGGCCACAGGGTTCCAGAATCAAGCCTCAGTCATTTTGCCAGGCCAGTGTTCCACCATCAAACCTCAGTCATGATCCCAGGCCACATGTTTCCACAATGAAACCTCAGTCATTTTCCCAGGCCAAAGGTTTCCAAAATCAAACCTCAGTCATTTTCCCAGGACACATGGTTCCAGAATCAAACCTGAGTCATGTTCGCGGGCCACAGGTTTCAACCATCAAACCTCAGTCATGTTCCCAGGACACAGGTGTCCAGAATCAAACCTCAGTCATGTTCCCAGGGCACAGGCTTCCAGAAACAAACCTCAGTCATGTTCCCAGGACACAAGTTTCCAGAATCAACCAGATATCATGCTTCCTGGCCACAGTCTTCCAGAATCAAACCTTAGTCATGTTGCCAAGCCACAGGTTTCCACCATCAAACCTCAGACATGTTCCCAGGCCACAGGGTTCTAGAATCCACCGATGTCATGTTCCCAGGCCACAGGGTTCGAGAATCAATCCTCAGTTATGTTTCCCGGCTACAGGGTTCTAGAATAAAACCTCAGTCATGTTCCCAATCCACAGGGTTCCAGAACCAAGGCTCAGTCAGGTTCCCGGGGCACAGTATTCCACAATCTAAACAGTTGCCACATGCCCAGTCCCCAGGGTTCCAGAATCCACCGGTATCATGTTCCCAGGCCACAGGGTTCCAGAATCAATCCTCAGTTATGTTCCCAGGCTACAGGGTTCCAGAATAAAACCTCAGTCATGTTCCCAGTCCACAGGGTTTCAGAACCAAGGCTCAGTCAGGTTCCCGGGGCACAATATTCCACAATCTAAACAGATGTCATGTTCCCAGGCCACAGTTTTCCAGAATCACGCCTCAGTCATGTTCCCAGGCCACAGGGATCCAGAATCAAACGTCAGTCATGTTGCCAGGCCACAGGTTTCTGCCATCAAACCTCAGTCACGTTCCCGGGCCACAGGGTTCCTGAATCAAGCCTCAGTCATTTTGCCAGGCCAGAGTGTTCCACCATCAAACCTCAGTCATGATCCCAGGCCACATGTTTCCACAATGAAACCTCAGTCATTTTCTCAGGCCAAAGGTTTCCAGAATCAAACCTCAGTCATATTCCCAGGACACATGGTTCCAGAATCAAACCTGAGTCATGTTCGCAGGCCACAGGTTTCAACAATCAAACATCACTCATGTTCCCAGGACACAGGTGTCCAGAATCAAACCTCAGTCATGTACCCAGGGAACAGGCTTCCAGCAACAAACCTTTGTCATATTCCCAGGACACAGGGTTCCACAATCAAACCTCAGTCTTGTTCCCAGGACAGAAGTTTCCAGAATCAACCCGATATCATGTTTCCTGGCCACAGTCTTCCAATATCAAACCTCAGTCATGTTGCCAGGCCACAGGGTTCCACCATCAATCCTCACTCATGTTCCCAGGCCACAGGGTTCCAGAATCAAACCGTTCCCATGTTCCCAGGCCACAGGGTTCCAGAATCCACCGATGTCATGTTAAAGGCCACAGGGTTCCAGAATCAAACCGTTCTCATGTTCCCGGGCCACAGGGTTCCAGAATCAAGCCTCAGTCATTTTGCCAGGCCAGTGTTCCACCATCAAACCTCAGTCATGATCCCAGGCCACATGTTTCCACAATGAAACCTCAGTCATTTTCCCAGGCCAAAGGTTTCCAAAATCAAACCTCAGTCATGTTCCCAGGACACATGGTTCCAGAATCAAACCTGAGTCATGTTCGCGGGCCACAGGTTTCAACCATCAAACCTCAGTCATGTTCCCAGGACACAGGTGTCCAGAATCAAACCTCAGTCATGTTCCCAGGGCACAGGCTTCCAGAAACAAACCTCAGTCATGTTCCCAGGACACAAGTTTCCAGAATCAACCAGATATCATGCTTCCTGGCCACAGTCTTCCAGAATCAAACCTTAGTCATGTTGCCAAGCCACAGGTTTCCACCATCAAACCTCAGACATGTTCCCAGGCCACAGGGTTCTAGAATCCACCGATGTCATGTTCCCAGGCCACAGGGTTCGAGAATCAATCCTCAGTTATGTTTCCCGGCTACAGGGTTCTAGAATAAAACCTCAGTCATGTTCCCAATCTACAGGGTTCCAGAACCAAGGCTCAGTCAGGTTCCCGGGGCACAGTATTCCACAATCTAAACAGATGTCACATGCCCAGTCCCCAGGGTTCCAGAATCCACCGGTATCATGTTCCCAGGCCACAGGGTTCCAGAATCAATCCTCAGTTATGTTCCCAGGCTACAGGGTTCCAGAATAAAACCTCAGTCATGTTCCCAGTCCACAGGGTTTCAGAACCAAGGCTCAGTCAGGTTCCCGGGGCACAGTATTCCACAATCTAAACAGATGTCATGTTCCCAGCCCACAGTTTTCCAGAATCACGCCTCAGTCATGTTCCCTGGCCACAGGGATCCAGAATCAAACGTCAGTCATGTTGCCAGGCCACAGGTTTCTGTCATCAAACCTCAGTCACGTTCCCGGGCCACAGGGTTCCTGAATCAAGCCTCAGTCATTTTGCCAGGCCAGAGTGTTCCACCATCAAACCTCAGTCATGATCCCAGGCCACATGTTTCCACAATGAAACCTCAGTCATTTTCTCAGGCCAAAGGTTTCCAGAATCAAACCTCAGTCATATTCCCAGGACACATGGTTCCAGAATCAAACCTGAGTCATGTTCGCAGGCCACAGGTTTCAACAATCAAACATCACTCATGTTCCCAGGACACAGGTGTCCTGAATCAAACCTCAGTCATGTACCCAGGGAACAGGCTTCCAGCAACAAACCTTTGTCATATTCCCAGGACACAGGGTTCCAGAATCAAACCTCAGTCTTGTTCCCAGGACAGAAGTTTCCAGAATCAACCCGATATCATGTTTCCTGGCCACAGTCTTCCAGTATCAAACCTCAGTCATGTTGCCAGGCCACAGGGTTCCACCATCAATCCTCACTCATGTTCCCAGGCCACAGGGTTCCAGAATCCACCGATGTCATGTTAAAGGCCACAGGGTTCCAGAATCAAACCGTTCTCATGTTCCCGGGCCACAGGGTTCCAGAATCAAGCCTCAGTCATTTTGCCAGGCCAGAGTGTTCCACCATCAAACCTCAGTCATGATCCCAGGCCACATGTTTCCACAATGAAACCTCAGTCATTTTCCCAGGCCAAAGGTTTCCAAAATCAAACCTCAGTCATGTTCCCAGGACACATGGTTCCAGAATCAAACCTGAGTCATGTTCGCGGGCCACAGGTTTCAACCATCAAACCTCAGTCATGTTCCCAGGACACAGGTGTCCAGAATCAAACCTCAGTCATGTTCCCAGGGCACAGGCTTCCAGAAACAAACCTCAGTCATATTCCCAGAACACAAGTTTCCAGAATCAACCAGATATCATGCTTCCTGGCCACAGTCTTCCAGAATCAAACCTTAGTCATGTGGCCAAGCCACAGGTTTCCACCATCAAACCTCAGACATGTTCCCAGGCCACAGGGTTCTAGAATCCACCGATGTCATGTTCCCAGGCCACAGGGTTCGAGAATCAATCCTCAGTTATGTTTCCAGGCTACAGGGTTCTAGAATAAAACCTCAGTCATGTTCCCAATCCACAGGGTTCCAGAACCAAGGCTCAGTCAGGTTCCCGGGGCACAGTATTCCACAATCTAAACAGATGTCACATGCCCAGTCCCCAGGGTTCCAGAATCCACCGGTATCATGTTCCCAGGCCACAGGGTTCCAGAATCAATCCTCAGTTATGTTCCCAGGCTACAGGGTTCCAGAATAAAACCTCAGTCATGTTCCCAGTCCACAGGGTTTCAGAACCAAGGCTCAGTCAGGTTCCCGGGGCACAGTATTCCACAATCTAAACAGATGTCATGTTCCCAGGCCGCAGATTCCCAAAATCACGCCTCAGTAATTTTCCCAGGCCACAGGGATCCAGAATCAAACGTCAGTCAAGTTGCCAGGCCACAGGTTTCTGCCATCAAACCTCAGTCACGTTCCCGGGCCACAGGGTTCCTGAATCAAGCCTCAGTCATTTTGCCAGGCCAGAGTGTTCCACCATCAAACCTCAGTCATGATCCCAGGCCACATGTTTCCACAATGAAACCTCAGTCATTTTCTCAGGCCAAAGGTTTCCAGAATCAAACCTCAGTCATATTCCCAGGACACATGGTTCCAGAATCAAACCTGAGTCATGTTCGCAGGCCACAGGTTTCAACAATCAAACATCACTCATGTTCCCAGGACACAGGTGTCCTGAATCAAACCTCAGTCATGTACCCAGGGAACAGGCTTCCAGCAACAAACCTTTGTCATATTCCCAGGACACAGGGTTCCAGAATCAAACCTCAGTCTTGTTCCCAGGACAGAAGTTTCCAGAATCAACCCGATATCATGTTTCCTGGCCACAGTCTTCCAGTATCAAACCTCAGTCATGTTGCCAGGCCACAGGGTTCCACCATCAATCCTCACTCATGTTCCCAGGCCACAGGGTTCCAGAATCCACCGATGTCATGTTAAAGGCCACAGGGTTCCAGAATCAAACCGTTCTCATGTTCCCGGGCCACAGGGTTCCAGAATCAAGCCTCAGTCATTTTGCCAGGCCAGAGTGTTCCACCATCAAACCTCAGTCATGATCCCAGGCCACATGTTTCCACAATGAAACCTCAGTCATTTTCCCAGGCCAAAGGTTTCCAAAATCAAACCTCAGTCATGTTCCCAGGACACATGGTTCCAGAATCAAACCTGAGTCATGTTCGCGGGCCACAGGTTTCAACCATCAAACCTCAGTCATGTTCCCAGGACACAGGTGTCCAGAATCAAACCTCAGTCATGTTCCCAGGGCACAGGCTTCCAGAAACAAACCTCAGTCATGTTCCCAGGACACAAGTTTCCAGAATCAACCAGATATCATGCTTCCTGGCCACAGTCTTCCAGAATCAAACCTTAGTCATGTTGCCAAGCCACAGGTTTCCACCATCAAACCTCAGACATGTTCCCAGGCCACAGGGTTCTAGAATCCACCGATGTCATGTTCCCAGGCCACAGGGTTCGAGAATCAATCCTCAGTTATGTTTCCAGGCTACAGGGTTCTAGAATAAAACCTCAGTCATGTTCCCAATCCACAGGGTTCCAGAACCAAGGCTCAGTCAGGTTCCCGGGGCACAGTATTCCACAATCTAAACAGATGTCACATGCCCAGTCCCCAGGGTTCCAGAATCCACCGGTATCATGTTCCCAGGCCACAGGGTTCCAGAATCAATCCTCATTTATGTTCCCAGGCTACAGGGTTCCAGAATAAAACCTCAGTCATGTTTCCAGTCCACAGGGTTTCAGAACCAAGGCTCAGTCAGGTTCCCGGGGCACAGTATTCCACAATCTAAACAGATGTCATGTTCCCAGGCCACAGTTTTCCAGAATCACGCCTCAGTCATGTTCCCAGGCCACAGGGATCCAGAATCAAACGTCAGTCATGTTGCCAGGCCACAGGTTTCTGCCATCAAACCTCAGTCACGTTCCCGGGCCACAGGGTTCCTGAATCAAGCCTCAGTCATTTTGCCAGGCCAGAGTGTTCCACCATCAAACCTCAGTCATGATCCCAGGCCACATGTTTCCACAATGAAACCTCAGTCATTTTCTCAGGCCAAAGGTTTCCAGAATCAAACCTCAGTCATATTCCCAGGACACATGGTTCCAGAATCAAACCGTTCTCATGTTCCCAGGCCACAGGGTTCCAGAATCCACCGATGTCATGTTAAAGGCCACAGGGTTCGAGAATCAATCCTCAGTTATGTTTCCAGGCTACAGGGTTCTAGAATAAAACCTCAGTCATGTTCCCAATCCACAGGGTTCCAGAACCAAGGCTCAGTCAGGTTCCCGGGGCACAGTATTCCACAATCTAAACAGATGTCACATGCCCAGTCCCCAGGGTTCCAGAATCCACCGGTATCATGTTCCCAGGCCACAGGGTTCCAGAATCAATCCTCAGTTATGTTCCCAGGCTACAGGGTTCCAGAATAAAACCTCAGTCATGTTCCCAGTCCACAGGGTTTCAGAACCAAGGCTCAGTCAGGTTCCCGGGGCACAGTATTCCACAATCTAAACAGATGTCATGTTCCCAGGCCACAGTTTTCCAGAATCACGCCTCAGTCATGTTCCCAGGCCACAGGGATCCAGAATCAAACGTCAGTCATGTTGCCAGGCCACAGGTTTCTGCCATCAAACCTCAGTCACGTTCCCGGGCCACAGGGTTCTTGAATCAAGCCTCAGTCATTTTGCCAGGCCAGAGTGTTCCACCATCAAACCTCAGTCATGATCCCAGGCCACATGTTTCCACAATGAAACCTCAGTCATTTTCTCAGGCCAAAGGTTTCCACAATCAAACCTCAGTCATATTCCCAGGACACATGGTTCCAGAATCAAACCTGAGTCATGTTCGCAGGCCACAGGTTTCAACAATCAAACATCACTCATGTTCCCAGGACACAGGTGTCCTGAATCAAACCTCAGTCATGTACCCAGGGAACAGGCTTCCAGCAACAAACCTTTGTCATATTCCCAGGACACAGGGTTCCAGAATCAAACCTCAGTCTTGTTCCCAGGACAGAAGTTTCCAGAATCAACCCGATATCATGTTTCCTGGCCACAGTCTTCCAGTATCAAACCTCAGTCATGTTGCCAGGCCACAGGGTTCCACCATCAATCCTCACTCATGTTCCCAGGCCACAGGGTTCCAGAATCCACCGATGTCATGTTAAAGGCCACAGGGTTCCAGAATCAAACCGTTCTCATGTTCCCGGGCCACAGGGTTCCAGAATCAAGCCTCAGTCATTTTGCCAGGCCAGTGTTCCACCATCAAACCTCAGTCATGATCCCAGGCCACATGTTTCCACAATGAAACCTCAGTCATTTTCCCAGGCCAAAGGTTTCCAAAATCAAACCTCAGTCATGTTCCCAGGACACATGGTTCCAGAATCAAACCTGAGTCATGTTCGCGGGCCACAGGTTTCAACCATCAAACCTCAGTCATGTTCCCAGGACACAGGTGTCCAGAATCAAACCTCAGTCATGTTCCCAGGGCACAGGCTTCCAGAAACAAACCTCAGTCATGTTCCCAGGACACAAGTTTCCAGAATCAACCAGATATCATGCTTCCTGGCCACAGTCTTCCAGAATCAAACCTTAGTCATGTTGCCAAGCCACAGGTTTCCACCATCAAACCTCAGACATGTTCCCAGGCCACAGGGTTCTAGAATCCACCGATGTCATGTTCCCAGGCCACAGGGTTCGAGAATCAATCCTCAGTTATGTTTCCCGGCTACAGGGTTCTAGAATAAAACCTCAGTCATGTTCCCAATCCACAGGGTTCCAGAACCAAGGCTCAGTCAGGTTCCCGGGGCACAGTATTCCACAATCTAAACAGTTGCCACATGCCCAGTCCCCAGGGTTCCAGAATCCACCGGTATCATGTTCCCAGGCCACAGTTTTCCAGAATCACGCCTCAGTCATGTTCCCAGGCCACAGGGATCCAGAATCAAACGTCAGTCATGTTGCCAGGCCACAGGTTTCTGCCATCAAACCTCAGTCACGTTCCCGGGCCACAGGGTTCCTGAATCAAGCCTCAGTCATTTTGCCAGGCCAGAGTGTTCCACCATCAAACCTCAGTCATGATCCCAGGCCACATGTTTCCACAATGAAACCTCAGTCATTTTCTCAGGCCAAAGGTTTCCAGAATCAAACCTCAGTCATATTCCCAGGACACATGGTTCCAGAATCAAACCTGAGTCATGTTCGCAGGCCACAGGTTTCAACAATCAAACATCACTCATGTTCCCAGGACACAGGTGTCCAGAATCAAACCTCAGTCATGTACCCAGGGAACAGGCTTCCAGCAACAAACCTTTGTCATATTCCCAGGACACAGGGTTCCACAATCAAACCTCAGTCTTGTTCCCAGGACAGAAGTTTCCAGAATCAACCCGATATCATGTTTCCTGGCCACAGTCTTCCAATATCAAACCTCAGTCATGTTGCCAGGCCACAGGGTTCCACCATCAATCCTCACTCATGTTCCCAGGCCACAGGGTTCCAGAATCAAACCGTTCCCATGTTCCCAGGCCACAGGGTTCCAGAATCCACCGATGTCATGTTAAAGGCCACAGGGTTCCAGAATCAAACCGTTCTCATGTTCCCGGGCCACAGGGTTCCAGAATCAAGCCTCAGTCATTTTGCCAGGCCAGTGTTCCACCATCAAACCTCAGTCATGATCCCAGGCCACATGTTTCCACAATGAAACCTCAGTCATTTTCCCAGGCCAAAGGTTTCCAAAATCAAACCTCAGTCATGTTCCCAGGACACATGGTTCCAGAATCAAACCTGAGTCATGTTCGCGGGCCACAGGTTTCAACCATCAAACCTCAGTCATGTTCCCAGGACACAGGTGTCCAGAATCAAACCTCAGTCATGTTCCCAGGGCACAGGCTTCCAGAAACAAACCTCAGTCATGTTCCCAGGACACAAGTTTCCAGAATCAACCAGATATCATGCTTCCTGGCCACAGTCTTCCAGAATCAAACCTTAGTCATGTTGCCAAGCCACAGGTTTCCACCATCAAACCTCAGACATGTTCCCAGGCCACAGGGTTCTAGAATCCACCGATGTCATGTTCCCAGGCCACAGGGTTCGAGAATCAATCCTCAGTTATGTTTCCCGGCTACAGGGTTCTAGAATAAAACCTCAGTCATGTTCCCAATCTACAGGGTTCCAGAACCAAGGCTCAGTCAGGTTCCCGGGGCACAGTATTCCACAATCTAAACAGATGTCACATGCCCAGTCCCCAGGGTTCCAGAATCCACCGGTATCATGTTCCCAGGCCACAGGGTTCCAGAATCAATCCTCAGTTATGTTCCCAGGCTACAGGGTTCCAGAATAAAACCTCAGTCATGTTCCCAGTCCACAGGGTTTCAGAACCAAGGCTCAGTCAGGTTCCCGGGGCACAGTATTCCACAATCTAAACAGATGTCATGTTCCCAGCCCACAGTTTTCCAGAATCACGCCTCAGTCATGTTCCCTGGCCACAGGGATCCAGAATCAAACGTCAGTCATGTTGCCAGGCCACAGGTTTCTGTCATCAAACCTCAGTCACGTTCCCGGGCCACAGGGTTCCTGAATCAAGCCTCAGTCATTTTGCCAGGCCAGAGTGTTCCACCATCAAACCTCAGTCATGATCCCAGGCCACATGTTTCCACAATGAAACCTCAGTCATTTTCTCAGGCCAAAGGTTTCCAGAATCAAACCTCAGTCATATTCCCAGGACACATGGTTCCAGAATCAAACCTGAGTCATGTTCGCAGGCCACAGGTTTCAACAATCAAACATCACTCATGTTCCCAGGACACAGGTGTCCTGAATCAAACCTCAGTCATGTACCCAGGGAACAGGCTTCCAGCAACAAACCTTTGTCATATTCCCAGGACACAGGGTTCCAGAATCAAACCTCAGTCTTGTTCCCAGGACAGAAGTTTCCAGAATCAACCCGATATCATGTTTCCTGGCCACAGTCTTCCAGTATCAAACCTCAGTCATGTTGCCAGGCCACAGGGTTCCACCATCAATCCTCACTCATGTTCCCAGGCCACAGGGTTCCAGAATCCACCGATGTCATGTTAAAGGCCACAGGGTTCCAGAATCAAACCGTTCTCATGTTCCCGGGCCACAGGGTTCCAGAATCAAGCCTCAGTCATTTTGCCAGGCCAGAGTGTTCCACCATCAAACCTCAGTCATGATCCCAGGCCACATGTTTCCACAATGAAACCTCAGTCATTTTCCCAGGCCAAAGGTTTCCAAAATCAAACCTCAGTCATGTTCCCAGGACACATGGTTCCAGAATCAAACCTGAGTCATGTTCGCGGGCCACAGGTTTCAACCATCAAACCTCAGTCATGTTCCCAGGACACAGGTGTCCAGAATCAAACCTCAGTCATGTTCCCAGGGCACAGGCTTCCAGAAACAAACCTCAGTCATATTCCCAGAACACAAGTTTCCAGAATCAACCAGATATCATGCTTCCTGGCCACAGTCTTCCAGAATCAAACCTTAGTCATGTGGCCAAGCCACAGGTTTCCACCATCAAACCTCAGACATGTTCCCAGGCCACAGGGTTCTAGAATCCACCGATGTCATGTTCCCAGGCCACAGGGTTCGAGAATCAATCCTCAGTTATGTTTCCAGGCTACAGGGTTCTAGAATAAAACCTCAGTCATGTTCCCAATCCACAGGGTTCCAGAACCAAGGCTCAGTCAGGTTCCCGGGGCACAGTATTCCACAATCTAAACAGATGTCACATGCCCAGTCCCCAGGGTTCCAGAATCCACCGGTATCATGTTCTCAGGCCACAGGGTTCCAGAATCAATCCTCAGTTATGTTCCCAGGCTACAGGGTTCCAGAATAAAACCTCAGTCATGTTCCCAGTCCACAGGGTTTCAGAACCAAGGCTCAGTCAGGTTCCCGGGGCACAGTATTCCACAATCTAAACAGATGTCATGTTCCCAGGCCGCAGATTCCCAAAATCACGCCTCAGTAATTTTCCCAGGCCACAGGGATCCAGAATCAAACGTCAGTCAAGTTGCCAGGCCACAGGTTTCTGCCATCAAACCTCAGTCACGTTCCCGGGCCACAGGGTTCCTGAATCAAGCCTCAGTCATTTTGCCAGGCCAGAGTGTTCCACCATCAAACCTCAGTCATGATCCCAGGCCACATGTTTCCACAATGAAACCTCAGTCATTTTCTCAGGCCAAAGGTTTCCAGAATCAAACCTCAGTCATATTCCCAGGACACATGGTTCCAGAATCAAACCTGAGTCATGTTCGCAGGCCACAGGTTTCAACAATCAAACATCACTCATGTTCCCAGGACACAGGTGTCCTGAATCAAACCTCAGTCATGTACCCAGGGAACAGGCTTCCAGCAACAAACCTTTGTCATATTCCCAGGACACAGGGTTCCAGAATCAAACCTCAGTCTTGTTCCCAGGACAGAAGTTTCCAGAATCAACCCGATATCATGTTTCCTGGCCACAGTCTTCCAGTATCAAACCTCAGTCATGTTGCCAGGCCACAGGGTTCCACCATCAATCCTCACTCATGTTCCCAGGCCACAGGGTTCCAGAATCCACCGATGTCATGTTAAAGGCCACAGGGTTCCAGAATCAAACCGTTCTCATGTTCCCGGGCCACAGGGTTCCAGAATCAAGCCTCAGTCATTTTGCCAGGCCAGAGTGTTCCACCATCAAACCTCAGTCATGATCCCAGGCCACATGTTTCCACAATGAAACCTCAGTCATTTTCCCAGGCCAAAGGTTTCCAAAATCAAACCTCAGTCATGTTCCCAGGACACATGGTTCCAGAATCAAACCTGAGTCATGTTCGCGGGCCACAGGTTTCAACCATCAAACCTCAGTCATGTTCCCAGGACACAGGTGTCCAGAATCAAACCTCAGTCATGTTCCCAGGGCACAGGCTTCCAGAAACAAACCTCAGTCATGTTCCCAGGACACAAGTTTCCAGAATCAACCAGATATCATGCTTCCTGGCCACAGTCTTCCAGAATCAAACCTTAGTCATGTTGCCAAGCCACAGGTTTCCACCATCAAACCTCAGACATGTTCCCAGGCCACAGGGTTCTAGAATCCACCGATGTCATGTTCCCAGGCCACAGGGTTCGAGAATCAATCCTCAGTTATGTTTCCAGGCTACAGGGTTCTAGAATAAAACCTCAGTCATGTTCCCAATCCACAGGGTTCCAGAACCAAGGCTCAGTCAGGTTCCCGGGGCACAGTATTCCACAATCTAAACAGATGTCACATGCCCAGTCCCCAGGGTTCCAGAATCCACCGGTATCATGTTCCCAGGCCACAGGGTTCCAGAATCAATCCTCATTTATGTTCCCAGGCTACAGGGTTCCAGAATAAAACCTCAGTCATGTTTCCAGTCCACAGGGTTTCAGAACCAAGGCTCAGTCAGGTTCCCGGGGCACAGTATTCCACAATCTAAACAGATGTCATGTTCCCAGGCCACAGTTTTCCAGAATCACGCCTCAGTCATGTTCCCAGGCCACAGGGATCCAGAATCAAACGTCAGTCATGTTGCCAGGCCACAGGTTTCTGCCATCAAACCTCAGTCACGTTCCCGGGCCACAGGGTTCCTGAATCAAGCCTCAGTCATTTTGCCAGGCCAGAGTGCTCCACCATCAAACCTCAGTCATGATCCCAGGCCACATGTTTCCACAATGAAACCTCAGTCATTTTCTCAGGCCAAAGGTTTCCAGAATCAAACCTCAGTCATATTCCCAGGACACATGGTTCCAGAATCAAACCTGAGTCATGTTCGCAGGCCACAGGTTTCAACAATCAAACATCACTCATGTTCCCAGGACACAGGTGTCCAGAATCAAACCTCAGTCATGTACCCAGGGAACAGGCTTCCAGCAACAAACCTTTGTCATATTCCCAGGACACAGGGTTCCAGAATCAAACCTCAGTCTTGTTCCCAGGACAGAAGTTTCCAGAATCAACCCGATATCATGTTTCCTGGCCACAGTCTTCCAGTATCAAACCTCAGTCATGTTGCCAGGCCACAGGGTTCCACCATCAATCCTCACTCATGTTCCCAGGCCACAGGGTTCCAGAATCCACCGATGTCATGTTAAAGGCCACAGGGTTCCAGAATCAAACCGTTCTCATGTTCCCGGGCCACAGGGTTCCAGAATCAAGCCTCAGTCATTTTGCCAGGCCAGTGTTCCACCATCAAACCTCAGTCATGATCCCAGGCCACATGTTTCCACAATGAAACCTCAGTCATTTTCCCAGGCCAAAGGTTTCCAAAATCAAACCTCAGTCATGTTCCCAGGACACATGGTTCCAGAATCAAACCTGAGTCATGTTCGCGGGCCACAGGTTTCAACCATCAAACCTCAGTCATGTTCCCAGGACACAGGTGTCCAGAATCAAACCTCAGTCATGTTCCCAGGGCACAGGCTTCCAGAAACAAACCTCAGTCATGTTCCCAGGACACAAGTTTCCAGAATCAACCAGATATCATGCTTCCTGGCCACAGTCTTCCAGAATCAAACCTTAGTCATGTTGCCAAGCCACAGGTTTCCACCATCAAACCTCAGACATGTTCCCAGGCCACAGGGTTCTAGAATCCACCGATGTCATGTTCCCAGGCCACAGGGTTCGAGAATCAATCCTCAGTTATGTTTCCCGGCTACAGGGTTCTAGAATAAAACCTCAGTCATGTTCCCAATCCACAGGGTTCCAGAACCAAGGCTCAGTCAGGTTCCCGGGGCACAGTATTCCACAATCTAAACAGTTGCCACATGCCCAGTCCCCAGGGTTCCAGAATCCACCGGTATCATGTTCCCAGGCCACAGGGTTCCAGAATCAATCCTCAGTTATGTTCCCAGGCTACAGGGTTCCAGAATAAAACCTCAGTCATGTTCCCAGTCCACAGGGTTTCAGAACCAAGGCTCAGTCAGGTTCCCGGGGCACAATATTCCACAATCTAAACAGATGTCATGTTCCCAGGCCACAGTTTTCCAGAATCACGCCTCAGTCATGTTCCCAGGCCACAGGGATCCAGAATCAAACGTCAGTCATGTTGCCAGGCCACAGGTTTCTGCCATCAAACCTCAGTCACGTTCCCGGGCCACAGGGTTCCTGAATCAAGCCTCAGTCATTTTGCCAGGCCAGAGTGTTCCACCATCAAACCTCAGTCATGATCCCAGGCCACATGTTTCCACAATGAAACCTCAGTCATTTTCTCAGGCCAAAGGTTTCCAGAATCAAACCTCAGTCATATTCCCAGGACACATGGTTCCAGAATCAAACCTGAGTCATGTTCGCAGGCCACAGGTTTCAACAATCAAACATCACTCATGTTCCCAGGACACAGGTGTCCAGAATCAAACCTCAGTCATGTACCCAGGGAACAGGCTTCCAGCAACAAACCTTTGTCATATTCCCAGGACACAGGGTTCCACAATCAAACCTCAGTCTTGTTCCCAGGACAGAAGTTTCCAGAATCAACCCGATATCATGTTTCCTGGCCACAGTCTTCCAATATCAAACCTCAGTCATGTTGCCAGGCCACAGGGTTCCACCATCAATCCTCACTCATGTTCCCAGGCCACAGGGTTCCAGAATCCACCGATGTCATGTTAAAGGCCACAGGGTTCCAGAATCAAACCGTTCTCATGTTCCCGGGCCACAGGGTTCCAGAATCAAGCCTCAGTCATTTTGCCAGGCCAGAGTGTTCCACCATCAAACCTCAGTCATGATCCCAGGCCACATGTTTCCACAATGAAACCTCAGTCATTTTCCCAGGCCAAAGGTTTCCAAAATCAAACCTCAGTCATGTTCCCAGGACACATGGTTCCAGAATCAAACCTGAGTCATGTTCGCGGGCCACAGGTTTCAACCATCAAACCTCAGTCATGTTCCCAGGACACAGGTGTCCAGAATCAAACCTCAGTCATGTTCCCAGGGCACAGGCTTCCAGAAACAAACCTCAGTCATATTCCCAGAACACAAGTTTCCAGAATCAACCAGATATCATGCTTCCTGGCCACAGTCTTCCAGAATCAAACCTTAGTCATGTGGCCAAGCCACAGGTTTCCACCATCAAACCTCAGACATGTTCCCAGGCCACAGGGTTCTAGAATCCACCGATGTCATGTTCCCAGGCCACAGGGTTCGAGAATCAATCCTCAGTTATGTTTCCAGGCTACAGGGTTCTAGAATAAAACCTCAGTCATGTTCCCAATCCACAGGGTTCCAGAACCAAGGCTCAGTCAGGTTCCCGGGGCACAGTATTCCACAATCTAAACAGATGTCACATGCCCAGTCCCCAGGGTTCCAGAATCCACCGGTATCATGTTCCCAGGCCACAGGGTTCCAGAATCAATCCTCAGTTATGTTCCCAGGCTACAGGGTTCCAGAATAAAACCTCAGTCATGTTCCCAGTCCACAGGGTTTCAGAACCAAGGCTCAGTCAGGTTCCCGGGGCACAGTATTCCACAATCTAAACAGATGTCATGTTCCCAGGCCGCAGATTCCCAAAATCACGCCTCAGTAATTTTCCCAGGCCACAGGGATCCAGAATCAAACGTCAGTCAAGTTGCCAGGCCACAGGTTTCTGCCATCAAACCTCAGTCACGTTCCCGGGCCACAGGGTTCCTGAATCAAGCCTCAGTCATTTTGCCAGGCCAGAGTGTTCCACCATCAAACCTCAGTCATGATCCCAGGCCACATGTTTCCACAATGAAACCTCAGTCATTTTCTCAGGCCAAAGGTTTCCAGAATCAAACCTCAGTCATATTCCCAGGACACATGGTTCCAGAATCAAACCTGAGTCATGTTCGCAGGCCACAGGTTTCAACAATCAAACATCACTCATGTTCCCAGGACACAGGTGTCCTGAATCAAACCTCAGTCATGTACCCAGGGAACAGGCTTCCAGCAACAAACCTTTTTCATATTCCCAGGACACAGGGTTCCAGAATCAAACCTCAGTCTTGTTCCCAGGACAGAAGTTTCCAGAATCAACCCGATATCATGTTTCCTGGCCACAGTCTTCCAGTATCAAACCTCAGTCATGTTGCCAGGCCACAGGGTTCCACCATCAATCCTCACTCATGTTCCCAGGCCACAGGGTTCCAGAATCCACCGATGTCATGTTAAAGGCCACAGGGTTCCAGAATCAAACCGTTCTCATGTTCCCGGGCCACAGGGTTCCAGAATCAAGCCTCAGTCATTTTGCCAGGCCAGAGTGTTCCACCATCAAACCTCAGTCATGATCCCAGGCCACATGTTTCCACAATGAAACCTCAGTCATTTTCCCAGGCCAAAGGTTTCCAAAATCAAACCTCAGTCATGTTCCCAGGACACATGGTTCCAGAATCAAACCTGAGTCATGTTCGCGGGCCACAGGTTTCAACCATCAAACCTCAGTCATGTTCCCAGGACACAGGTGTCCAGAATCAAACCTCAGTCATGTTCCCAGGGCACAGGCTTCCAGAAACAAACCTCAGTCATGTTCCCAGGACACAAGTTTCCAGAATCAACCAGATATCATGCTTCCTGGCCACAGTCTTCCAGAATCAAACCTTAGTCATGTTGCCAAGCCACAGGTTTCCACCATCAAACCTCAGACATGTTCCCAGGCCACAGGGTTCTAGAATCCACCGATGTCATGTTCCCAGGCCACAGGGTTCGAGAATCAATCCTCAGTTATGTTTCCAGGCTACAGGGTTCTAGAATAAAACCTCAGTCATGTTCCCAATCCACAGGGTTCCAGAACCAAGGCTCAGTCAGGTTCCCGGGGCACAGTATTCCACAATCTAAACAGATGTCACATGCCCAGTCCCCAGGGTTCCAGAATCCACCGGTATCATGTTCCCAGGCCACAGGGTTCCAGAATCAATCCTCATTTATGTTCCCAGGCTACAGGGTTCCAGAATAAAACCTCAGTCATGTTTCCAGTCCACAGGGTTTCAGAACCAAGGCTCAGTCAGGTTCCCGGGGCACAGTATTCCACAATCTAAACAGATGTCATGTTCCCAGGCCACAGTTTTCCAGAATCACGCCTCAGTCATATTCCCAGGCCACAGGGATCCAGAATCAAACGTCAGTCATGTTGCCAGGCCACAGGTTTCTGCCATCAAACCTCAGTCACGTTCCCGGGCCACAGGGTTCCTGAATCAAGCCTCAGTCATTTTGCCAGGCCAGAGTGCTCCACCATCAAACCTCAGTCATGATCCCAGGCCACATGTTTCCACAATGAAACCTCAGTCATTTTCTCAGGCCAAAGGTTTCCAGAATCAAACCTCAGTCATATTCCCAGGACACATGGTTCCAGAATCAAACCTGAGTCATGTTCGCAGGCCACAGGTTTCAACAATCAAACATCACTCATGTTCCCAGGACACAGGTGTCCAGAATCAAACCTCAGTCATGTACCCAGGGAACAGGCTTCCAGCAACAAACCTTTGTCATATTCCCAGGACACAGGGTTCCAGAATCAAACCTCAGTCTTGTTCCCAGGACAGAAGTTTCCAGAATCAACCCGATATCATGTTTCCTGGCCACAGTCTTCCAGTATCAAACCTCAGTCATGTTGCCAGGCCACAGGGTTCCACCATCAATCCTCACTCATGTTCCCAGGCCACAGGGTTCCAGAATCCACCGATGTCATGTTAAAGGCCACAGGGTTCCAGAATCAAACCGTTCTCATGTTCCCGGGCCACAGGGTTCCAGAATCAAGCCTCAGTCATTTTGCCAGGCCAGTGTTCCACCATCAAACCTCAGTCATGATCCCAGGCCACATGTTTCCACAATGAAACCTCAGTCATTTTCCCAGGCCAAAGGTTTCCAAAATCAAACCTCAGTCATGTTCCCAGGACACATGGTTCCAGAATCAAACCTGAGTCATGTTCGCGGGCCACAGGTTTCAACCATCAAACCTCAGTCATGTTCCCAGGACACAGGTGTCCAGAATCAAACCTCAGTCATGTTCCCAGGGCACAGGCTTCCAGAAAGAAACCTCAGTCATGTTCCCAGGACACAAGTTTCCAGAATCAACCAGATATCATGCTTCCTGGGCACAGTCTTCCAGAATCAAACCTTAGTCATGTTGCCAAGCCACAGGTTTCCACCATCAAACCTCAGACATGTTCCCAGGCCACAGGGTTCTAGAATCCACCGATGTCATGTTCCCAGGCCACAGGGTTCGAGAATCAATCCTCAGTTATGTTTCCAGGCTACAGGGTTCTAGAATAAAACCTCAGTCATGTTCCCAATCCACAGGGTTCCAGAACCAAGGCTCAGTCAGGTTCCCGGGGCACAGTATTCCACAATCTAAACAGATGTCACATGCCCAGTCCCCAGGGTTCCAGAATCCACCGGTATCATGTTCCCAGGCCACAGGGTTCCAGAATCAATCCTCAGTTATTTTCCCAGGCTACAGGGTTCCAGAATAAAACCTCAGTCATGTTCCCAGTCCACAGGGTTTCAGAACCAAGGCTCAGTCAGGTTCCCGGGGCACAGTATTCCACAATCTAAACAGATGTCATGTTCCCAGGCCACAGTTTTCCAGAATCACGCCTCAGTCATGTTCCCAGGCCACAGGGATCCAGAATCAAACGTCAGTCATGTTGCCAGGCCACAGGTTTCTGCCATCAAACCTCAGTCACGTTCCCGGGCCACAGGGTTCCGGAATCAAGCCTCAGTCATTTTGCCAGGCCAGAGTGTTCCACCATCAAACCTCAGTCATGATCCCAGGCCACATGTTTCCACAATGAAACCTCAGTCATTTTCTCAGGCCAAAGGTTTCCAGAATCAAACCTCAGTCATATTCCCAGGACACATGGTTCCAGAATCAAACCGTTCTCATGTTCCCAGGCCACAGGGTTCCAGAATCCACCGATGTCATGTTAAAGGCCACAGGGTTCGAGAATCAATCCTCAGTTATGTTTCCAGGCTACAGGGTTCTAGAATAAAACCTCAGTCATGTTCCCAATCCACAGGGTTCCAGAACCAAGGCTCAGTCACGTTCCCGGGGCACAGTATTCCACAATCTAAACAGATGTCACATGCCCAGTCCCCAGGGTTCCAGAATCCACCGGTATCATGTTCCCAGGCCACAGGGTTCCAGAATCAATCCTCATTTATGTTCCCAGGCTACAGGGTTCCAGAATAAAACCTCAGTCATGTTCCCAGTCCACAGGGTTTCAGAACCAAGGCTCAGTCAGGTTCCCGGGGCACAGTATTCCACAATCTAAACAGATGTCATGTTCCCAGGCCACAGTTTTCCAGAATCACGCCTCAGTCATGTTCCCAGGCCACAGGGATCCAGAATCAAACGTCAGTCATGTTGCCAGGCCACAGGTTTCTGCCATCAAACCTCAGTCACGTTCCCGGGCCACAGGGTTCTTGAATCAAGCCTCAGTCATTTTGCCAGGCCAGAGTGTTCCACCATCAAACCTCAGTCATGATCCCAGGCCACATGTTTCCACAATGAAACCTCAGTCATTTTCTCAGGCCAAAGGTTTCCAGAATCAAACCTCAGTCATATTCCCAGGACACATGGTTCCAGAATCAAACCTGAGTCATGTTCGCAGGCCACAGGTTTCAACAATCAAACATCACTCATGTTCCCAGGACACAGGTGTCCTGAATCAAACCTCAGTCATGTACCCAGGGAACAGGCTTCCAGTAACAAACCTTTGTCATATTCCCAGGACACAGGGTTCCAGAATCAAACCTCAGTCTTGTTCCCAGGAGAGAAGTTTCCAGAATCAACCCGATATCATGTTTCCTGGCCACAGTCTTCCAGTATCAAACCTCAGTCATGTTGCCAGGCCACAGGGTTCCACCATCAATCCTCACTCATGTTCCCAGGCCACAGGGTTCCAGAATCCACCGATGTCATGTTAAAGGCCACAGGGTTCCAGAATCAAACCGTTCTCATGTTCCCGGGCCACAGGGTT
This sequence comes from Balaenoptera physalus, assembly GCF_965194825.1. Classification (NCBI taxonomy): domain Eukaryota; kingdom Metazoa; phylum Chordata; class Mammalia; order Artiodactyla; family Balaenopteridae; genus Balaenoptera; species Balaenoptera physalus. Next base: position 1,359,677 of record NW_028126442.1, on the reverse strand, counting down.
CCAGAATCAAGCCTCAGTCATTTTGCCAGGCCAGAGTGTTCCACCATCAAACCTCAGTCATGATCCCAGGCCACATGTTTCCACAATGAAACCTCAGTCATTTTCCCAGGCCAAAGGTTTCCAAAATCAAACCTCAGTCATGTTCCCAGGACACATGGTTCCAGAATCAAACCTGAGTCATGTTCGCGGGCCACAGGTTTCAACCATCAAACCTCAGTCATGTTCCCAGGACACAGGTGTCCAGAATCAAACCTCAGTCATGTTCCCAGGGCACAGGCTTCCAGAAACAAACCTCAGTCATGTTCCCAGGACACAAGTTTCCAGAATCAACCAGATATCATGCTTCCTGGCCACAGTCTTCCAGAATCAAACCTTAGTCATGTTACCAAGCCACAGGTTTCCACCATCAAACCTCAGACATGTTCCCAGGCCACAGGGTTCTAGAATCCACCGATGTCATGTTCCCAGGCCACAGGGTTCGAGAATCAATCCTCAGTTATGTTTCCCGGCTACAGGGTTCTAGAATAAAACCTCAGTCATGTTCCCAATCCACAGGGTTCCAGAACCAAGGCTCAGTCAGGTTCCCGGGGCACAGTATTCCACAATCTAAACAGATGTCACATGCCCAGTCCCCAGGGTTCCAGAATCCACCGGTATCATGTTCCCAGGCCACAGGGTTCCAGAATCAATCCTCAGTTATGTTCCCAGGCTACAGGGTTCCAGAATAAAACCTCAGTCATGTTCCCAGTCCACAGGGTTTCAGAACCAAGGCTCAGTCAGGTTCCCGGGGCACAGTATTCCACAATCTAAACAGATGTCATGTTCCCAGGCCACAGTTTTCCAGAATCACGCCTCAGTCATGTTCCCAGGCCACAGGGATCCAGAATCAAACGTCAGTCATGTTGCCAGGCCACAGGTTTCTGCCATCAAACCTCAGTCACGTTCCCGGGCCACAGGGTTCCGGAATCAAGCCTCAGTCATTTTGCCAGGCCAGAGTGTTCCACCATCAAACCTCAGTCATGATCCCAGGCCACATGTTTCCACAATGAAACCTCAGTCATTTTCTCAGGCCAAAGGTTTCCAGAATCAAACCTCAGTCATATTCCCAGGACACATGGTTCCAGAATCAAACCTGAGTCATGTTCGCAGGCCACAGGTTTCAACAATCAAACATCACTCATGTTCCCAGGACACAGGTGTCCAGAATCAAACCTCAGTCATGTACCCAGGGAACAGGCTTCCAGCAACAAACCTTTGTCATATTCCCAGGACACAGGGTTCCAGAATCAAACCTCAGTCTTGTTCCCAGGACAGAAGTTTCCAGAATCAACCCGATATCATGTATCCTGGCCACAGTCTTCCAGTATCAAACCTCAGTCATGTTGCCAGGCCACAGGGTTCCACCATCAATCCTCACTCATGTTCCCAGGCCACATGTTTCCACAATGAAACCTCAGTCATTTTCCCCGGCCAAAGGTTTCCAAAATCAAACCTCAGTCATGTTCCCAGGACACATGGTTCCAGAATCAAACCTGAGTCATGTTCGCGGGCCACAGGTTTCAACCATCAAACCTCAGTCATGTTCCCAGGACACAGGTGTCCAGAATCAAACCTCAGTCATGTTCCCAGGGCACAGGCTTCCAGAAACAAACCTCAGTCATGTTCCCAGGACACAAGTTTCCAGAATCAACCAGATATCATGCTTCCTGGCCACAGTCTTCCAGAATCAAACCTTAGTCATGTTGCCAAGCCACAGGTTTCCACCATCAAACCTCAGACATGTTCCCAGGCCACAGGGTTCTAGAATCCACCGATGTCATGTTCCCAGGCCACAGGGTTCGAGAATCAATCCTCAGTTATGTTTCCCGGCTACAGGGATCTAGAATAAAACCTCAGTCATGTTCCCAATCCACAGGGTTCCAGAACCAAGGCTCAGTCAGGTTCCCGGGGCACAGTATTCCACAATCTAAACAGATGTCACATGCCCAGTCCCCAGGGTTCCAGAATCCACCGGTATCATGTTCCCAGGCCACAGGGTTCCAGAATCAATCCTCAGTTATGTTCCCAGGCTACAGGGTTCCAGAATAAAACCTCAGTCATGTTCCCAGTCCACAGGGTTTCAGAACCAAGGCTCAGTCAGGTTCCCGGGGCACAGTATTCCACAATCTAAACAGATGTCATGTTCCCAGGCCACAGTTTTCCAGAATCACGCCTCAGTCATGTTCCCAGGCCACAGGGATCCAGAATCAAACGTCAGTCATGTTGCCAGGCCACAGGTTTCTGCCATCAAACCTCAGTCACGTTCCCGGGCCACAGGGTTCCGGAATCAAGCCTCAGTCATTTTGCCAGGCCAGAGTGTTCCACCATCAAACCTCAGTCATGATCCCAGGCCACATGTTTCCACAATGAAACCTCAGTCATTTTCTCAGGCCAAAGGTTTCCAGAATCAAACCTCAGTCATATTCCCAGGACACATGGTTCCAGAATCAAACCTGAGTCATGTTCGCAGGCCACAGGTTTCAACAATCAAACATCACTCATGTTCCCAGGACACAGGTGTCCAGAATCAAACCTCAGTCATGTACCCAGGGAACAGGCTTCCAGCAACAAACCTTTGTCATATTCCCAGGACACAGGGTTCCAGAATCAAACCTCAGTCTTGTTCCCAGGACAGAAGTTTCCAGAATCAACCCGATATCATGTTTCCTGGGCACAGTCTTCCAGTATCAACCCTCAGTCATGTTGCCAGGCCACAGGGTTCCACCATCAATCCTCACTCATGTTCCCAGGCCACAGGGTTCCAGAATCAAACCGTTCCCATGTTCCCAGGCCACAGGGTTCCAGAATCCACCGATGTCATGTTAAAGGCCACAGGGTTCCAGAATCAAACCGTTCTCATGTTCCCGGGCCACAGGGTTCCAGAATCAAGCCTCAGTCATTTTGCCAGGCCAGAGTGTTCCACCATCAAACCTCAGTCATTATCCCAGGCCACATGTTTCCACAATGAAACCTCAGTCATTTTCCCAGGCCAAAGGTTTCCAAAATCAAACCTCAGTCATGTTCCCAGGACACATGGTTCCAGAATCAAACCTGAGTCATGTTCGCGGGCCACAGGTTTCAACCATCAAACCTCAGTCATGTTCCCAGGACACAGGTGTCCAGAATCAAACCTCAGTCATGTTCCCAGGGCACAGGCTTCCAGAAACAAACCTCAGTCATGTTCCCAGGACACAAGTTTCCAGAATCAACCAGATATCATGCTTCCTGGCCACAGTCTTCCAGAATCAAACCTTAGTCATGTTGCCAAGCCACAGGTTTCCACCATCAAACCTCAGACATGTTCCCAGGCCACAGGGTTCTAGAATCCACCTATGTCATGTTCCCAGGCCACAGGGTTCGAGAATCAATCCTCAGTTATGTTTCCCGGCTACAGGGTTCTAGAATAAAACCTCAGTCATGTTCCCAATCCACAGGGTTCCAGAACCAAGGCTCAGTCAGGTTCCCGGGGCACAGTATTCCACAATCTAAACAGTTGCCACATGCCCAGTCCCCAGGGTTCCAGAATCCACCGGTATCATGTTCCCAGGCCACAGGGTTCCAGAATCAATCCTCAGTTATGTTCCCAGGCTACAGGGTTCCAGAATAAAACCTCAGTCATGTTCCCAGTCCACAGGGTTTCAGAACCAAGGCTCAGTCAGGTTCCCGGGGCACAGTATTCCACAATCTAAACAGATGTCATGTTCCCAGGCCACAGTTTTCCAGAATCACGCCTCAGTCATGTTCCCAGGCCACAGGGATCCAGAATCAAACGTCAGTCATGTTGCCAGGCCACAGGTTTCTGCCATCAAACCTCAGTCACGTTCCCGGGCCACAGGGTTCTTGAATCAAGCCTCAGTCATTTTGCCAGGCCAGAGTGTTCCACCATCAAACCTCAGTCATGATCCCAGGCCACATGTTTCCACAATGAAACCTCAGTCATTTTCTCAGGCCAAAGGTTTCCAGAATCAAACCTCAGTCATATTCCCAGGACACATGGTTCCAGAATCAAACCTGAGTCATGTTCGCAGGCCACAGGTTTCAACAATCAAACATCACTCATGTTCCCAGGACACAGGTGTCCTGAATCAAACCTCAGTCATGTACCCAGGGAACAGGCTTCCAGCAACAAACCTTTGTCATATTCCCAGGACACAGGGTTCCAGAATCAAACCTCAGTCTTGTTCCCAGGACAGAAGTTTCCAGAATCAACCCGATATCATGTTTCCTGGCCACAGTCTTCCAGTATCAAACCTCAGTCATGTTGCCAGGCCACAGGGTTCCACCAACAATCCTCACTCATGTTCCAAGGCCACAGGGTTCCAGAATCCACCGATGTCATGTTAAAGGCCACAGGGTTCCAGAATCAAACCGTTCTCATGTTCCCGGGCCACAGGGTTCCAGAATCAAGCCTCAGTCATTTTGCCAGGCCAGTGTTCCACCATCAAACCTCAGTCATGATCCCAGGCCACATGTTTCCACAATGAAACCTCAGTCATTTTCCCAGGCCAAAGGTTTCCAAAATCAAACCTCAGTCATGTTCCCAGGACACATGGTTCCAGAATCAAACCTGAGTCATGTTCGCGGGCCACAGGTTTCAACCATCAAACCTCAGTCATGTTCCCAGGACACAGGTGTCCAGAATCAAACCTCAGTCATGTTCCCAGGGCACAGGCTTCCAGAAACAAACCTCAGTCATGTTCCCAGGACACAAGTTTGCACAATCAACCAGATATCATGCTTCCTGGCCACAGTCTTCCAGAATCAAACCTTAGTCATGTTGCCAAGCCACAGGTTTCCACCATCAAACCTCAGACATGTTCCCAGGCCACAGTGTTCTAGAATCCACCGATGTCATGTTCCCAGGCCACAGGGTTCGAGAATCAATCCTCAGTTATGTTTCCAGGCTACAGGGTTCTAGAATAAAACCTCAGTCATGTTCCCAATCCACAGGGTTCCAGAACCAAGGCTCAGTCAGGTTCCCGGGGCACAGTATTCCACAATCTAAACAGATGTCACATGCCCAGTCCCCAGGGTTCCAGAATCCACCGGTATCATGTTCCCAGGCCACAGGGTTCCAGAATCAATCCTCAGTTATGTTCCCAGGCTACAGGGTTCCAGAATAAAACCTCAGTCATGTTCCCAGTCCACAGGGTTTCAGAACCAAGGCTCAGTCAGGTTCCCGGGGCACAGTATTCCACAATCTAAACAGATGTCATGTTCCCAGGCCACAGTTTTCCAGAATCACGCCTCAGTCATGTTCCCAGGCCACAGGGATCCAGAATCAAACGTCAGTCATGTTGCCAGGCCACAGGTTTCTGCCATCAAACCTCAGTCACGTTCCCGGGCCACAGGGTTCCGGAATCAAGCCTCAGTCATTTTGCCAGGCCAGAGTGTTCCACCATCAAACCTCAGTCATGATCCCAGGCCACATGTTTCCACAATGAAACCTCAGTCATTTTCTCAGGCCAAAGGTTTCCAGAATCAAACCTCAGTCATATTCCCAGGACACATGGTTCCAGAATCAAACCTGAGTCATGTTCGCAGGCCACAGGTTTCAACAATCAAACATCACTCATGTTCCCAGGACACAGGTGTCCAGAATCAAACCTCAGTCATGTACCCAGGGAACAGGCTTCCAGCAACAAACCTTTGTCATATTCCCAGGACACAGGGTTCCAGAATCAAACCTCAGTCTTGTTCCCAGGACAGAAGTTTCCAGAATCAACCCGATATCATGTTTCCTGGCCACAGTCTTCCAGTATCAAACCTCAGTCATGTTGCCAGGCCACAGGGTTCCACCATCAATCCTCACTCATGTTCCCAGGCCACAGGGTTCCAGAATGAAACCGTTCCCATGTTCCCAGGCCACAGGGTTCCAGAATCCACCGATGTCATGTTAAAGGCCACAGGGTTCCAGAATCAAACCGTTCTCATGTTCCCGGGCCACAGGGTTCCAGAATCAAGCCTCAGTCATTTTGCCAGGCCAGTGTTCCACCATCAAACCTCAGTCATGATCCCAGGCAACATGTTTCCACAATGAAACCTCAGTCATTTTCCCAGGCCAAAGGTTTCCAAAATCAAACCTCAGTCATGTTCCCAGGACACATGGTTCCAGAATCAAACCTGAGTCATGTTCGCGGGCCACAGGTTTCAACCATCAAACCTCAGTCATGTTCCCAGGACACAGGTGTCCAGAATCAAACCTCAGTCATGTTCCCAGGGCACAGGCTTCCAGAAACAAACCTCAGTCATGTTCCCAGGACACAAGTTTGCACAATCAACCAGATATCATGCTTCCTGGCCACAGTCTTCCAGAATCAAACCTTAGTCATGTTGCCAAGCCACAGGTTTCCACCATCAAACCTCAGACATGTTCCCAGGCCACAGTGTTCTAGAATCCACCGATGTCATGTTCCCAGGCCACAGGGTTCGAGAATCAATCCTCAGTTATGTTTCCAGGCTACAGGGTTCTAGAATAAAACCTCAGTCATGTTCCCAATCCACAGGGTTCCAGAACCAAGGCTCAGTCAGGTTCCCGGGGCACAGTATTCCACAATCTAAACAGATGTCACATGCCCAGTCCCCAGTGTTCCAGAATCCACCGGTATCATGTTCCCAGGCCACAGGGTTCCAGAATCAATCCTCAGTTATGTTCCCAGGCTACAGGGTTCCAGAATAAAACCTCAGTCATGTTCCCAGTCCACAGGGTTTCAGAACCAAGGCTCAGTCAGGTTCCCGGGGCACAGTATTCCACAATCTAAACAGATGTCATGTTCCCAGGCCACAGTTTTCCAGAATCACGCCTCAGTCATGTTCCCAGGCCACAGGGATCCAGAATCAAACGTCAGTCATGTTGCCAGGCCACAGGTTTCTGCCATCAAACCTCAGTCACGTTCCCGGGCCACAGGGTTCCGGAATCAAGCCTCAGTCATTTTGCCAGGCCAGAGTGTTCCACCATCAAACCTCAGTCATGATCCCAGGCCACATGTTTCCACAATGAAACCTCAGTCATTTTCTCAGGCCAAAGGTTTCCAGAATCAAACCTCAGTCATATTCCCAGGACACATGGTTCCAGAATCAAACCTGAGTCATGTTCGCAGGCCACAGGTTTCAACAATCAAACATCACTCATGTTCCCAGGACACAGGTGTCCAGAATCAAACCTCAGTCATGTACCCAGGGAACAGGCTTCCAGCAACAAACCTTTGTCATATTCCCAGGACACAGGGTTCCAGAATCAAACCTCAGTCTTGTTCCCAGGACAGAAGTTTCCAGAATCAACCCGATATCATGTTTCCTGGCCACAGTCTTCCAGTATCAAACCTCAGTCATGTTGCCAGGCCACAGGGTTCCACCATCAATCCTCACTCATGTTCCCAGGCCACAGGGTTCCAGAATGAAACCGTTCCCATGTTCCCAGGCCACAGGGTTCCAGAATCCACCGATGTCATGTTAAAGGCCACAGGGTTCCAGAATCAAACCGTTCTCATGTTCCCGGGCCACAGGGTTCCAGAATCAAGCCTCAGTCATTTTGCCAGGCCAGTGTTCCACCATCAAACCTCAGTCATGATCCCAGGCAACATGTTTCCACAATGAAACCTCAGTCATTTTCCCAGGCCAAAGGTTTCCAAAATCAAACCTCAGTCATGTTCCCAGGACACATGGTTCCAGAATCAAACCTGAGTCATGTTCGCGGGCCACAGGTTTCAACCATCAAACCTCAGTCATGTTCCCAGGACACAGGTGTCCAGAATCAAACCTCAGTCATGTTCCCAGGGCACAGGCTTCCAGAAACAAACCTCAGTCATGTTCCCAGGACACAAGTTTGCACAATCAACCAGATATCATGCTTCCTGGCCACAGTCTTCCAGAATCAAACCTTAGTCATGTTGCCAAGCCACAGGTTTCCACCATCAAACCTCAGACATGTTCCCAGGCCACAGTGTTCTAGAATCCACCGATGTCATGTTCCCAGGCCACAGGGTTCGAGAATCAAACCTCAGTTATGTTTCCAGGCTACAGGGTTCTAGAATAAAACCTCAGTCATGTTCCCAATCCACAGGGTTCCAGAACCAAGGCTCAGTCAGGTTCCCGGGGCACAGTATTCCACAATCTAAACAGATGTCACATGCCCAGTCCCCAGGGTTCCAGAATCCACCGGTATCATGTTCCCAGGCCACAGGGTTCCAGAATCAATCCTCAGTTATGTTCCCAGGCTACAGGGTTCCAGAATAAAACCTCAGTCATGTTCCCAGTCCACAGGGTTTCAGAACCAAGGCTCAGTCAGGTTCCCGGGGCACAGTATTCCACAATCTAAACAGATGTCATGTTCCCAGGCCACAGTTTTCCAGAATCACGCCTCAGTCATGTTCCCAGGCCACAGGGATCCAGAATCAAACGTCAGTCATGTTGCCAGGCCACAGGTTTCTGCCATCAAACCTCAGTCACGTTCCCGGGCCACAGGGTTCCGGAATCAAGCCTCAGTCATTTTGCCAGGCCAGAGTGTTCCACCATCAAACCTCAGTCATGATCCCAGGCCACATGTTTCCACAATGAAACCTCAGTCATTTTCTCAGGCCAAAGGTTTCCAGAATCAAACCTCAGTCATATTCCCAGGACACATGGTTCCAGAATCAAACCGTTCTCATGTTCCCAGGCCACAGGGTTCCAGAATCCACCGATGTCATGTTAAAGGCCACAGGGTTCGAGAATCAATCCTCAGTTATGTTTCCAGGCTACAGGGTTCTAGAATAAAACCTCAGTCATGTTCCCAATCCACAGGGTTCCAGAACCAAGGCTCAGTCAGGTTCCCGGGGCACAGTATTCCACAATCTAAACAGATGTCACATGCCCAGTCCCCAGGGTTCCAGAATCCACCGGTATCATGTTCCCAGGCCACAGGGTTCCAGAATCAATCCTCAGTTATGTTCCCAGGCTACAGGGTTCCAGAATAAAACCTCAGTCATGTTCCCAGTCCACAGGGTTTCAGAACCAAGGCTCAGTCAGGTTCCCGGGGCACAGTATTCCACAATCTAAACAGATGTCATGTTCCCAGGCCACAGTTTTCCAGAATCACGCCTCAGTCATGTTCCCAGGCCACAGGGATCCAGAATCAAACGTCAGTCATGTTGCCAGGCCACAGGTTTCTGCCATCAAACCTCAGTCACGTTCCCGGGCCACAGGGTTCTTGAATCAAGCCTCAGTCATTTTGCCAGGCCAGAGTGTTCCACCATCAAACCTCAGTCATGATCCCAGGCCACATGTTTCCACAATGAAACCTCAGTCATTTTCTCAGGCCAAAGGTTTCCAGAATCAAACCTCAGTCATATTCCCAGGACACATGGTTCCAGAATCAAACCTGAGTCATGTTCGCAGGCCACAGGTTTCAACAATCAAACATCACTCATGTTCCCAGGACACAGGTGTCCTGAATCAAACCTCAGTCATGTACCCAGGGAACAGGCTTCCAGTAACAAACCTTTGTCATATTCCCAGGACACAGGGTTCCAGAATCAAACCTCAGTCTTGTTCCCAGGAGAGAAGTTTCCAGAATCAACCCGATATCATGTTTCCTGGCCACAGTCTTCCAGTATCAAACCTCAGTCATGTTGCCAGGCCACAGGGTTCCACCATCAATCCTCACTCATGTTCCCAGGCCACAGGGTTCCAGAATCCACCGATGTCATGTTAAAGGCCACAGGGTTCCAGAATCAAACCGTTCTCATGTTCCCGGGCCACAGGGTTCCAGAATCAAGCCTCAGTCATTTTGCCAGGCCAGAGTGTTCCACCATCAAACCTCAGTCATGATCCCAGGCCACATGTTTCCACAATGAAACCTCAGTCATTTTCCCAGGCCAAAGGTTTCCAAAATCAAACCTCAGTCATGTTCCCAGGACACATGGTTCCAGAATCAAACCTGAGTCATGTTCGCGGGCCACAGGTTTCAACCATCAAACCTCAGTCATGTTCCCAGGACACAGGTGTCCAGAATCAAACCTCAGTCATGTTCCCAGGGCACAGGCTTCCAGAAACAAACCTCAGTCATGTTCCCAGGACACAAGTTTCCAGAATCAACCAGATATCATGCTTCCTGGCCACAGTCTTCCAGAATCAAACCTTAGTCATGTTGCCAAGCCACAGGTTTCCACCATCAAACCTCAGACATGTTCCCAGGCCACAGGGTTCTAGAATCCACCGATGTCATGTTCCCAGGCCACAGGGTTCGAGAATCAATCCTCAGTTATGTTTCCCGGCTACAGGGTTCTAGAATAAAACCTCAGTCATGTTCCCAATCCACAGGGTTCCAGAACCAAGGCTCAGTCAGGTTCCCGGGGCACAGTATTCCACAATCTAAACAGATGTCACATGCCCAGTCCCCAGGGTTCCAGAATCCACCGGTATCATGTTCCCAGGCCACAGGGTTCCAGAATCAATCCTCAGTTATGTTCCCAGGCTACAGGGTTCCAGAATAAAACCTCAGTCATGTTCCCAGTCCACAGGGTTTCAGAACCAAGGCTCAGTCAGGTTCCCGGGGCACAGTATTCCACAATCTAAACAGATGTCATGTTCCCAGGCCACAGTTTTCCAGAATCACGCCTCAGTCATGTTCCCAGGCCACAGGGATCCAGAATCAAACGTCAGTCATGTTGCCAGGCCACAGGTTTCTGCCATCAAACCTCAGTCACGTTCCCGGGCCACAGGGTTCCGGAATCAAGCCTCAGTCATTTTGCCAGGCCAGAGTGTTCCACCATCAAACCTCAGTCATGATCCCAGGCCACATGTTTCCACAATGAAACCTCAGTCATTTTCTCAGGCCAAAGGTTTCCAGAATCAAACCTCAGTCATATTCCCAGGACACATGGTTCCAGAATCAAACCTGAGTCATGTTCGCAGGCCACAGGTTTCAACAATCAAACATCACTCATGTTCCCAGGACACAGGTGTCCAGAATCAAACCTCAGTCATGTACCCAGGGAACAGGCTTCCAGCAACAAACCTTTGTCATATTCCCAGGACACAGGGTTCCAGAATCAAACCTCAGTCTTGTTCCCAGGACAGAAGTTTCCAGAATCAACCCGATATCATGTTTCCTGGCCACAGTCTTCCAGTATCAAACCTCAGTCATGTTGCCAGGCCACAGGGTTCCACCATCAATCCTCACTCATGTTCCCAGGCCACAGGGTTCCAGAATGAAACCGTTCCCATGTTCCCAGGCCACAGGGTTCCAGAATCCACCGATGTCATGTTAAAGGCCACAGGGTTCCAGAATCAAACCGTTCTCATGTTCCCGGGCCACAGGGTTCCAGAATCAAGCCTCAGTCATTTTGCCAGGCCAGTGTTCCACCATCAAACCTCAGTCATGATCCCAGGCAACATGTTTCCACAATGAAACCTCAGTCATTTTCCCAGGCCAAAGGTTTCCAAAATCAAACCTCAGTCATGTTCCCAGGACACATGGTTCCAGAATCAAACCTGAGTCATGTTCGCGGGCCACAGGTTTCAACCATCAAACCTCAGTCATGTTCCCAGGACACAGGTGTCCAGAATCAAACCTCAGTCATGTTCCCAGGGCACAGGCTTCCAGAAACAAACCTCAGTCATGTTCCCAGGACACAAGTTTGCACAATCAACCAGATATCATGCTTCCTGGCCACAGTCTTCCAAAATCAAACCTTAGTCATGTTGCCAAGCCACAGGTTTCCACCATCAAACCTCAGACATGTTCCCAGGCCACAGTGTTCTAGAATCCACCGATGTCATGTTCCCAGGCCACAGGGTTCGAGAATCAATCCTCAGTTATGTTTCCAGGCTACAGGGTTCTAGAATAAAACCTCAGTCATGTTCCCAATCCACAGGGTTCCAGAACCAAGGCTCAGTCAGGTTCCCGGGGCACAGTATTCCACAATCTAAACAGATGTCACATGCCCAGTCCCCAGGGTTCCAGAATCCACCGGTATCATGTTCCCAGGCCACAGGGTTCCAGAATCAATCCTCAGTTATGTTCCCAGGCTACAGGGTTCCAGAATAAAACCTCAGTCATGTTCCCAGTCCACAGGGTTTCAGAACCAAGGCTCAGTCAGGTTCCCGGGGCACAGTATTCCACAATCTAAACAGATGTCATGTTCCCAGGCCACAGTTTTCCAGAATCACGCCTCAGTCATGTTCCCAGGCCACAGGGATCCAGAATCAAACGTCAGTCATGTTGCCAGGCCACAGGTTTCTGCCATCAAACCTCAGTCACGTTCCCGGGCCACAGGGTTCCGGAATCAAGCCTCAGTCATTTTGCCAGGCCAGAGTGTTCCACCATCAAACCTCAGTCATGATCCCAGGCCACATGTTTCCACAATGAAACCTCAGTCATTTTCTCAGGCCAAAGGTTTCCAGAATCAAACCTCAGTCATATTCCCAGGACACATGGTTCCAGAATCAAACCGTTCTCATGTTCCCAGGCCACAGGGTTCCAGAATCCACCGATGTCATGTTAAAGGCCACAGGGTTCGAGAATCAATCCTCAGTTATGTTTCCAGGCTACAGGGTTCTAGAATAAAACCTCAGTCATGTTCCCAATCCACAGGGTTCCAGAACCAAGGCTCAGTCAGGTTCCCGGGGCACAGTATTCCACAATCTAAACAGATGTCACATGCCCAGTCCCCAGGGTTCCAGAATCCACCGGTATCATGTTCCCAGGCCACAGGGTTCCAGAATCAATCCTCAGTTATGTTCCCAGGCTACAGGGTTCCAGAATAAAACCTCAGTCATGTTCCCAGTCCACAGGGTTTCAGAACCAAGGCTCAGTCAGGTTCCCGGGGCACAGTATTCCACAATCTAAACAGATGTCATGTTCCCAGGCCACAGTTTTCCAGAATCACGCCTCAGTCATGTTCCCAGGCCACAGGGATCCAGAATCAAACGTCAGTCATGTTGCCAGGCCACAGGTTTCTGCCATCAAACCTCAGTCACGTTCCCGGGCCACAGGGTTCTTGAATCAAGCCTCAGTCATTTTGCCAGGCCAGAGTGTTCCACCATCAAACCTCAGTCATGATCCCAGGCCACATGTTTCCACAATGAAACCTCAGTCATTTTCTCAGGCCAAAGGTTTCCAGAATCAAACCTCAGTCATATTCCCAGGACACATGGTTCCAGAATCAAACCTGAGTCATGTTCGCAGGCCACAGGTTTCAACAATCAAACATCACTCATGTTCCCAGGACACAGGTGTCCTGAATCAAACCTCAGTCATGTACCCAGGGAACAGGCTTCCAGTAACAAACCTTTGTCATATTCCCAGGACACAGGGTTCCAGAATCAAACCTCAGTCTTGTTCCCAGGAGAGAAGTTTCCAGAATCAACCCGATATCATGTTTCCTGGCCACAGTCTTCCAGTATCAAACCTCAGTCATGTTGCCAGGCCACAGGGTTCCACCATCAATCCTCACTCATGTTCCCAGGCCACAGGGTTCCAGAATCCACCGATGTCATGTTAAAGGCCACAGGGTTCCAGAATCAAACCGTTCTCATGTTCCCGGGCCACAGGGTTCCAGAATCAAGCCTCAGTCATTTTGCCAGGCCAGAGTGTTCCACCATCAAACCTCAGTCATGATCCCAGGCCACATGTTTCCACAATGAAACCTCAGTCATTTTCCCAGGCCAAAGGTTTCCAAAATCAAACCTCAGTCATGTTCCCAGGACACATGGTTCCAGAATCAAACCTGAGTCATGTTCGCGGGCCACAGGTTTCAACCATCAAACCTCAGTCATGTTCCCAGGACACAGGTGTCCAGAATCAAACCTCAGTCATGTTCCCAGGGCACAGGCTTCCAGAAACAAACCTCAGTCATGTTCCCAGGACACAAGTTTCCAGAATCAACCAGATATCATGCTTCCTGGCCACAGTCTTCCAGAATCAAACCTTAGTCATGTTGCCAAGCCACAGGTTTCCACCATCAAACCTCAGACATGTTCCCAGGCCACAGGGTTCTAGAATCCACCGATGTCATGTTCCCAGGCCACAGGGTTCGAGAATCAATCCTCAGTTATGTTTCCCGGCTACAGGGTTCTAGAATAAAACCTCAGTCATGTTCCCAATCCACAGGGTTCCAGAACCAAGGCTCAGTCAGGTTCCCGGGGCACAGTATTCCACAATCTAAACAGATGTCACATGCCCAGTCCCCAGGGTTCCAGAATCCACCGGTATCATGTTCCCAGGCCACAGGGTTCCAGAATCAATCCTCAGTTATGTTCCCAGGCTACAGGGTTCCAGAATAAAACCTCAGTCATGTTCCCAGTCCACAGGGTTTCAGAACCAAGGCTCAGTCAGGTTCCCGGGGCACAGTATTCCACAATCTAAACAGATGTCATGTTCCCAGGCCACAGTTTTCCAGAATCACGCCTCAGTCATGTTCCCAGGCCACAGGGATCCAGAATCAAACGTCAGTCATGTTGCCAGGCCACAGGTTTCTGCCATCAAACCTCAGTCACGTTCCCGGGCCACAGGGTTCCGGAATCAAGCCTCAGTCATTTTGCCAGGCCAGAGTGTTCCACCATCAAACCTCAGTCATGATCCCAGGCCACATGTTTCCACAATGAAACCTCAGTCATTTTCTCAGGCCAAAGGTTTCCAGAATCAAACCTCAGTCATATTCCCAGGACACATGGTTCCAGAATCAAACCGTTCTCATGTTCCCAGGCCACAGGGTTCCAGAATCCACCGATGTCATGTTAAAGGCCACAGGGTTCGAGAATCAATCCTCAGTTATGTTTCCAGGCTACAGGGTTCTAGAATAAAACCTCAGTCATGTTCCCAATCCACAGGGTTCCAGAACCAAGGCTCAGTCAGGTTCCCGGGGCACAGTATTCCACAATCTAAACAGATGTCACATGCCCAGTCCCCAGGGTTCCAGAATCCACCGGTATCATGTTCCCAGGCCACAGGGTTCCAGAATCAATCCTCAGTTATGTTCCCAGGCTACAGGGTTCCAGAATAAAACCTCAGTCATGTTCCCAGTCCACAGGGTTTCAGAACCAAGGCTCAGTCAGGTTCCCGGGGCACAGTATTCCACAATCTAAACAGATGTCATGTTCCCAGGCCACAGTTTTCCAGAATCACGCCTCAGTCATGTTCCCAGGCCACAGGGATCCAGAATCAAACGTCAGTCATGTTGCCAGGCCACAGGTTTCTGCCATCAAACCTCAGTCACGTTCCCGGGCCACAGGGTTCTTGAATCAAGCCTCAGTCATTTTGCCAGGCCAGAGTGTTCCACCATCAAACCTCAGTCATGATCCCAGGCCACATGTTTCCACAATGAAACCTCAGTCATTTTCTCAGGCCAAAGGTTTCCACAATCAAACCTCAGTCATATTCCCAGGACACATGGTTCCAGAATCAAACCTGAGTCATGTTCGCAGGCCACAGGTTTCAACAATCAAACATCACTCATGTTCCCAGGACACAGGTGTCCTGAATCAAACCTCAGTCATGTACCCAGGGAACAGGCTTCCAGCAACAAACCTTTGTCATATTCCCAGGACACAGGGTTCCAGAATCAAACCTCAGTCTTGTTCCCAGGACAGAAGTTTCCAGAATCAACCCGATATCATGTTTCCTGGCCACAGTCTTCCAGTATCAAACCTCAGTCATGTTGCCAGGCCACAGGGTTCCACCATCAATCCTCACTCATGTTCCCAGGCCACAGGGTTCCAGAATCCACCGATGTCATGTTAAAGGCCACAGGGTTCCAGAATCAAACCGTTCTCATGTTCCCGGGCCACAGGGTTCCAGAATCAAGCCTCAGTCATTTTGCCAGGCCAGTGTTCCACCATCAAACCTCAGTCATGATCCCAGGCCACATGTTTCCACAATGAAACCTCAGTCATTTTCCCAGGCCAAAGGTTTCCAAAATCAAACCTCAGTCATGTTCCCAGGACACATGGTTCCAGAATCAAACCTGAGTCATGTTCGCGGGCCACAGGTTTCAACCATCAAACCTCAGTCATGTTCCCAGGACACAGGTGTCCAGAATCAAACCTCAGTCATGTTCCCAGGGCACAGGCTTCCAGAAACAAACCTCAGTCATGTTCCCAGGACACAAGTTTCCAGAATCAACCAGATATCATGCTTCCTGGCCACAGTCTTCCAGAATCAAACCTTAGTCATGTTGCCAAGCCACAGGTTTCCACCATCAAACCTCAGACATGTTCCCAGGCCACAGGGTTCTACAATCCACCGATATCATGTTCCCAGGCCACAGGGTTCGAGAATCAATCCTCAGTTATGTTTCCCGGCTACAGGGTTCTAGAATAAAACCTCAGTCATGTTCCCAATCCACAGGGTTCCAGAACCAAGGCTCAGTCAGGTTCCCGGGGCACAGTATTCCACAATCTAAACAGTTGCCACATGCCCAGTCCCCAGGGTTCCAGAATCCACCGGTATCATGTTCCCAGGCCACAGGGTTCCAGAATCAATCCTCAGTTATGTTCCCAGGCTACAGGGTTCCAGAATAAAACCTCAGTCATGTTCCCAGTCCACAGGGTTTCAGAACCAAGGCTCAGTCAGGTTCCCGGGGCACAGTATTCCACAATCTAAACAGATGTCATGTTCCCAGGCCACAGTTTTCCAGAATCACGCCTCAGTCATGTTCCCAGGCCACAGGGATCCAGAATCAAACGTCAGTCATGTTGCCAGGCCACAGGTTTCTGCCATCAAACCTCAGTCACGTTCCCGGGCCACAGGGTTCTTGAAACAAGCCTCAGTCATTTTGCCAGGCCAGAGTGTTCCACCATCAAACCTCAGTCATGATCCCAGGCCACATGTTTCCACAATGAAACCTCAGTCATTTTCTCAGGCCAAAGGTTTCCAGAATCAAACCTCAGTCATATTCCCAGGACACATGGTTCCAGAATCAAACCTGAGTCATGTTCGCAGGCCACAGGTTTCAACAATCAAACATCACTCATGTTCCCAGGACACAGGTGTCCTGAATCAAACCTCAGTCATGTACCCAGGGAACAGGCTTCCAGCAACAAACCTTTGTCATATTCCCAGGACACAGGGTTCCAGAATCAAACCTCAGTCTTGTTCCCAGGACAGAAGTTTCCAGAATCAACCCGATATCATGTTTCCTGGCCACAGTCTTCCAGTATCAAACCTCAGTCATGTTGCCAGGCCACAGGGTTCCACCAACAATCCTCACTCATGTTCCCAGGCCACAGGGTTCCAGAATCCACCGATGTCATGTTAAAGGCCACAGGGTTCCAGAATCAAACCGTTCTCATGTTCCCGGGCCACAGGGTTCCAGAATCAAGCCTCAGTCATTTTGCCAGGCCAGTGTTCCACCATCAAACCTCAGTCATGATCCCAGGCCACATGTTTCCACAATGAAACCTCAGTCATTTTCCCAGGCCAAAGGTTTCCAAAATCAAACCTCAGTCATGTTCCCAGGACACATGGTTCCAGAATCAAACCTGAGTCATGTTCGCGGGCCACAGGTTTCAACCATCAAACCTCAGTCATGTTCCCAGGACACAGGTGTCCAGAATCAAACCTCAGTCATGTTCCCAGGGCACAGGCTTCCAGAAACAAACCTCAGTCATGTTCCCAGGACACAAGTTTCCAGAATCAACCAGATATCATGCTTCCTGGCCACAGTCTTCCAGAATCAAACCTTAGTCATGTTGCCAAGCCACAGGTTTCCACCATCAAACCTCAGACATGTTCCCAGGCCACAGGGTTCTACAATCCACCGATATCATGTTCCCAGGCCACAGGGTTCGAGAATCAATCCTCAGTTATGTTTCCCGGCTACAGGGTTCTAGAATAAAACCTCAGTCATGTTCCCAATCCACAGGGTTCCAGAACCAAGGCTCAGTCAGGTTCCCGGGGCACAGTATTCCACAATCTAAACAGTTGCCACATGCCCAGTCCCCAGGGTTCCAGAATCCACCGGTATCATGTTCCCAGGCCACAGGGTTCCAGAATCAATCCTCAGTTATGTTCCCAGGCTACAGGGTTCCAGAATAAAACCTCAGTCATGTTCCCAGTCCACAGGGTTTCAGAACCAAGGCTCAGTCAGGTTCCCGGGGCACAGTATTCCACAATCTAAACAGATGTCATGTTCCCAGGCCACAGTTTTCCAGAATCACGCCTCAGTCATGTTCCCAGGCCACAGGGATCCAGAATCAAACGTCAGTCATGTTGCCAGGCCACAGGTTTCTGCCATCAAACCTCAGTCACGTTCCCGGGCCACAGGGTTCTTGAATCAAGCCTCAGTCATTTTGCCAGGCCAGAGTGTTCCACCATCAAACCTCAGTCATGATCCCAGGCCACATGTTTCCACAATGAAACCTCAGTCATTTTCTCAGGCCAAAGGTTTCCACAATCAAACCTCAGTCATATTCCCAGGACACATGGTTCCAGAATCAAACCTGAGTCATGTTCGCAGGCCACAGGTTTCAACAATCAAACATCACTCATGTTCCCAGGACACAGGTGTCCTGAATCAAACCTCAGTCATGTACCCAGGGAACAGGCTTCCAGCAACAAACCTTTGTCATATTCCCAGGACACAGGGTTCCAGAATCAAACCTCAGTCTTGTTCCCAGGACAGAAGTTTCCAGAATCAACCCGATATCATGTTTCCTGGCCACAGTCTTCCAGTATCAAACCTCAGTCATGTTGCCAGGCCACAGGGTTCCACCATCAATCCTCACTCATGTTCCCAGGCCACAGGGTTCCAGAATCCACCGATGTCATGTTAAAGGCCACAGGGTTCCAGAATCAAACCGTTCTCATGTTCCCGGGCCACAGGGTTCCAGAATCAAGCCTCAGTCATTTTGCCAGGCCAGTGTTCCACCATCAAACCTCAGTCATGATCCCAGGCCACATGTTTCCACAATGAAACCTCAGTCATTTTCCCAGGCCAAAGGTTTCCAAAATCAAACCTCAGTCATGTTCCCAGGACACATGGTTCCAGAATCAAACCTGAGTCATGTTCGCGGGCCACAGGTTTCAACCATCAAACCTCAGTCATGTTCCCAGGACACAGGTGTCCAGAATCAAACCTCAGTCATGTTCCCAGGGCACAGGCTTCCAGAAACAAACCTCAGTCATGTTCCCAGGACACAAGTTTCCAGAATCAACCAGATATCATGCTTCCTGGCCACAGTCTTCCAGAATCAAACCTTAGTCATGTTGCCAAGCCACAGGTTTCCACCATCAAACCTCAGACATGTTCCCAGGCCACAGGGTTCTACAATCCACCGATATCATGTTCCCAGGCCACAGGGTTCGAGAATCAATCCTCAGTTATGTTTCCCGGCTACAGGGTTCTAGAATAAAACCTCAGTCATGTTCCCAATCCACAGGGTTCCAGAACCAAGGCTCAGTCAGGTTCCCGGGGCACAGTATTCCACAATCTAAACAGTTGCCACATGCCCAGTCCCCAGGGTTCCAGAATCCACCGGTATCATGTTCCCAGGCCACAGGGTTCCAGAATCAATCCTCAGTTATGTTCCCAGGCTACAGGGTTCCAGAATAAAACCTCAGTCATGTTCCCAGTCCACAGGGTTTCAGAACCAAGGCTCAGTCAGGTTCCCGGGGCACAGTATTCCACAATCTAAACAGATGTCATGTTCCCAGGCCACAGTTTTCCAGAATCACGCCTCAGTCATGTTCCCAGGCCACAGGGATCCAGAATCAAACGTCAGTCATGTTGCCAGGCCACAGGTTTCTGCCATCAAACCTCAGTCACGTTCCCGGGCCACAGGGTTCTTGAAACAAGCCTCAGTCATTTTGCCAGGCCAGAGTGTTCCACCATCAAACCTCAGTCATGATCCCAGGCCACATGTTTCCACAATGAAACCTCAGTCATTTTCTCAGGCCAAAGGTTTCCAGAATCAAACCTCAGTCATATTCCCAGGACACATGGTTCCAGAATCAAACCTGAGTCATGTTCGCAGGCCACAGGTTTCAACAATCAAACATCACTCATGTTCCCAGGACACAGGTGTCCTGAATCAAACCTCAGTCATGTACCCAGGGAACAGGCTTCCAGCAACAAACCTTTGTCATATTCCCAGGACACAGGGTTCCAGAATCAAACCTCAGTCTTGTTCCCAGGACAGAAGTTTCCAGAATCAACCCGATATCATGTTTCCTGGCCACAGTCTTCCAGTATCAAACCTCAGTCATGTTGCCAGGCCACAGGGTTCCACCAACAATCCTCACTCATGTTCCCAGGCCACAGGGTTCCAGAATCCACCGATGTCATGTTAAAGGCCACAGGGTTCCAGAATCAAACCGTTCTCATGTTCCCGGGCCACAGGGTTCCAGAATCAAGCCTCAGTCATTTTGCCAGGCCAGTGTTCCACCATCAAACCTCAGTCATGATCCCAGGCCACATGTTTCCACAATGAAACCTCAGTCATTTTCCCAGGCCAAAGGTTTCCAAAATCAAACCTCAGTCATGTTCCCAGGACACATGGTTCCAGAATCAAACCTGAGTCATGTTCGCGGGCCACAGGTTTCAACCATCAAACCTCAGTCATGTTCCCAGGACACAGGTGTCCAGAATCAAACCTCAGTCATGTTCCCAGGGCACAGGCTTCCAGAAACAAACCTCAGTCATGTTCCCAGGACACAAGTTTCCAGAATCAACCAGATATCATGCTTCCTGGCCACAGTCTTCCAGAATCAAACCTTAGTCATGTTGCCAAGCCACAGGTTTCCACCATCAAACCTCAGACATGTTCCCAGGCCACAGGGTTCTACAATCCACCGATATCATGTTCCCAGGCCACAGGGTTCGAGAATCAATCCTCAGTTATGTTTCCCGGCTACAGGGTTCTAGAATAAAACCTCAGTCATGTTCCCAATCCACAGGGTTCCAGAACCAAGGCTCAGTCAGGTTCCCGGGGCACAGTATTCCACAATCTAAACAGATGTCACATGCCCAGTCCCCAGGGTTCCAGAATCCACCGGTATCATGTTCCCAGGCCACAGGGTTCCAGAATCAATCCTCAGTTATGTTCCCAGGCTACAGGGTTCCAGAATAAAACCTCAGTCATGTTCCCAGTCCACAGGGTTTCAGAACCAAGGCTCAGTCAGGTTCCCGGGGCACAGTATTCCACAATCTAAACAGATGTCATGTTCCCAGGCCACAGTTTTCCAGAATCACGCCTCAGTCATGTTCCCAGGCCACAGGGATCCAGAATCAAACGTCAGTCATGTTGCCAGGCCACAGGTTTCTGCCATCAAACCTCAGTCACGTTCCCGGGCCACAGGGTTCTTGAATCAAGCCTCAGTCATTTTGCCAGGCCAGAGTGTTCCACCATCAAACCTCAGTCATGATCCCAGGCCACATGTTTCCACAATGAAACCTCAGTCATTTTCTCAGGCCAAAGGTTTCCACAATCAAACCTCAGTCATATTCCCAGGACACATGGTTCCAGAATCAAACCTGAGTCATGTTCGCAGGCCACAGGTTTCAACAATCAAACATCACTCATGTTCCCAGGACACAGGTGTCCTGAATCAAACCTCAGTCATGTACCCAGGGAACAGGCTTCCAGCAACAAACCTTTGTCATATTCCCAGGACACAGGGTTCCAGAATCAAACCTCAGTCTTGTTCCCAGGACAGAAGTTTCCAGAATCAACCCGATATCATGTTTCCTGGCCACAGTCTTCCAGTATCAAACCTCAGTCATGTTGCCAGGCCACAGGGTTCCACCATCAATCCTCACTCATGTTCCCAGGCCACAGGGTTCCAGAATCCACCGATGTCATGTTAAAGGCCACAGGGTTCCAGAATCAAACCGTTCTCATGTTCCCGGGCCACAGGGTTCCAGAATCAAGCCTCAGTCATTTTGCCAGGCCAGTGTTCCACCATCAAACCTCAGTCATGATCCCAGGCCACATGTTTCCACAATGAAACCTCAGTCATTTTCCCAGGCCAAAGGTTTCCAAAATCAAACCTCAGTCATGTTCCCAGGACACATGGTTCCAGAATCAAACCTGAGTCATGTTCGCGGGCCACAGGTTTCAACCATCAAACCTCAGTCATGTTCCCAGGACACAGGTGTCCAGAATCAAACCTCAGTCATGTTCCCAGGGCACAGGCTTCCAGAAACAAACCTCAGTCATGTTCCCAGGACACAAGTTTCCAGAATCAACCAGATATCATGCTTCCTGGCCACAGTCTTCCAGAATCAAACCTTAGTCATGTTGCCAAGCCACAGGTTTCCACCATCAAACCTCAGACATGTTCCCAGGCCACAGGGTTCTACAATCCACCGATATCATGTTCCCAGGCCACAGGGTTCGAGAATCAATCCTCAGTTATGTTTCCCGGCTACAGGGTTCTAGAATAAAACCTCAGTCATGTTCCCAATCCACAGGGTTCCAGAACCAAGGCTCAGTCAGGTTCCCGGGGCACAGTATTCCACAATCTAAACAGTTGCCACATGCCCAGTCCCCAGGGTTCCAGAATCCACCGGTATCATGTTCCCAGGCCACAGGGTTCCAGAATCAATCCTCAGTTATGTTCCCAGGCTACAGGGTTCCAGAATAAAACCTCAGTCATGTTCCCAGTCCACAGGGTTTCAGAACCAAGGCTCAGTCAGGTTCCCGGGGCACAGTATTCCACAATCTAAACAGATGTCATGTTCCCAGGCCACAGTTTTCCAGAATCACGCCTCAGTCATGTTCCCAGGCCACAGGGATCCAGAATCAAACGTCAGTCATGTTGCCAGGCCACAGGTTTCTGCCATCAAACCTCAGTCACGTTCCCGGGCCACAGGGTTCTTGAAACAAGCCTCAGTCATTTTGCCAGGCCAGAGTGTTCCACCATCAAACCTCAGTCATGATCCCAGGCCACATGTTTCCACAATGAAACCTCAGTCATTTTCTCAGGCCAAAGGTTTCCAGAATCAAACCTCAGTCATATTCCCAGGACACATGGTTCCAGAATCAAACCTGAGTCATGTTCGCAGGCCACAGGTTTCAACAATCAAACATCACTCATGTTCCCAGGACACAGGTGTCCTGAATCAAACCTCAGTCATGTACCCAGGGAACAGGCTTCCAGCAACAAACCTTTGTCATATTCCCAGGACACAGGGTTCCAGAATCAAACCTCAGTCTTGTTCCCAGGACAGAAGTTTCCAGAATCAACCCGATATCATGTTTCCTGGCCACAGTCTTCCAGTATCAAACCTCAGTCATGTTGCCAGGCCACAGGGTTCCACCAACAATCCTCACTCATGTTCCCAGGCCACAGGGTTCCAGAATCCACCGATGTCATGTTAAAGGCCACAGGGTTCCAGAATCAAACCGTTCTCATGTTCCCGGGCCACAGGGTTCCAGAATCAAGCCTCAGTCATTTTGCCAGGCCAGTGTTCCACCATCAAACCTCAGTCATGATCCCAGGCCACATGTTTCCACAATGAAACCTCAGTCATTTTCCCAGGCCAAAGGTTTCCAAAATCAAACCTCAGTCATGTTCCCAGGACACATGGTTCCAGAATCAAACCTGAGTCATGTTCGCGGGCCACAGGTTTCAACCATCAAACCTCAGTCATGTTCCCAGGACACAGGTGTCCAGAATCAAACCTCAGTCATGTTCCCAGGGCACAGGCTTCCAGAAACAAACCTCAGTCATGTTCCCAGGACACAAGTTTCCAGAATCAACCAGATATCATGCTTCCTGGCCACAGTCTTCCAGAATCAAACCTTAGTCATGTTGCCAAGCCACAGGTTTCCACCATCAAACCTCAGACATGTTCCCAGGCCACAGGGTTCTACAATCCACCGATATCATGTTCCCAGGCCACAGGGTTCGAGAATCAATCCTCAGTTATGTTTCCCGGCTACAGGGTTCTAGAATAAAACCTCAGTCATGTTCCCAATCCACAGGGTTCCAGAACCAAGGCTCAGTCAGGTTCCCGGGGCACAGTATTCCACAATCTAAACAGTTGCCACATGCCCAGTCCCCAGGGTTCCAGAATCCACCGGTATCATGTTCCCAGGCCACAGGGTTCCAGAATCAATCCTCAGTTATGTTCCCAGGCTACAGGGTTCCAGAATAAAACCTCAGTCATGTTCCCAGTCCACAGGGTTTCAGAACCAAGGCTCAGTCAGGTTCCCGGGGCACAGTATTCCACAATCTAAACAGATGTCATGTTCCCAGGCCACAGTTTTCCAGAATCACGCCTCAGTCATGTTCCCAGGCCACAGGGATCCAGAATCAAACGTCAGTCATGTTGCCAGGCCACAGGTTTCTGCCATCAAACCTCAGTCACGTTCCCGGGCCACAGGGTTCTTGAATCAAGCCTCAGTCATTTTGCCAGGCCAGAGTGTTCCACCATCAAACCTCAGTCATGATCCCAGGCCACATGTTTCCACAATGAAACCTCAGTCATTTTCTCAGGCCAAAGGTTTCCACAATCAAACCTCAGTCATATTCCCAGGACACATGGTTCCAGAATCAAACCTGAGTCATGTTCGCAGGCCACAGGTTTCAACAATCAAACATCACTCATGTTCCCAGGACACAGGTGTCCTGAATCAAACCTCAGTCATGTACCCAGGGAACAGGCTTCCAGCAACAAACCTTTGTCATATTCCCAGGACACAGGGTTCCAGAATCAAACCTCAGTCTTGTTCCCAGGACAGAAGTTTCCAGAATCAACCCGATATCATGTTTCCTGGCCACAGTCTTCCAGTATCAAACCTCAGTCATGTTGCCAGGCCACAGGGTTCCACCATCAATCCTCACTCATGTTCCCAGGCCACAGGGTTCCAGAATCCACCGATGTCATGTTAAAGGCCACAGGGTTCCAGAATCAAACCGTTCTCATGTTCCCGGGCCACAGGGTTCCAGAATCAAGCCTCAGTCATTTTGCCAGGCCAGTGTTCCACCATCAAACCTCAGTCATGATCCCAGGCCACATGTTTCCACAATGAAACCTCAGTCATTTTCCCAGGCCAAAGGTTTCCAAAATCAAACCTCAGTCATGTTCCCAGGACACATGGTTCCAGAATCAAACCTGAGTCATGTTCGCGGGCCACAGGTTTCAACCATCAAACCTCAGTCATGTTCC
Source organism: Balaenoptera physalus (assembly GCF_965194825.1). Taxonomy (NCBI): domain Eukaryota; kingdom Metazoa; phylum Chordata; class Mammalia; order Artiodactyla; family Balaenopteridae; genus Balaenoptera; species Balaenoptera physalus. The sequence continues at coordinate 1,334,544 of NW_028126442.1, read as the reverse complement.
CAGGACACAGGTGTCCAGAATCAAACCTCAGTCATGTTCCCAGGGCACAGGCTTCCAGAAACAAACCTCAGTCATGTTCCCAGGACACAAGTTTCCAGAATCAACCAGATATCATGCTTCCTGGCCACAGTCTTCCAGAATCAAACCTTAGTCATGTTGCCAAGCCACAGGTTTCCACCATCAAACCTCAGACATGTTCCCAGGCCACAGGGTTCTACAATCCACCGATATCATGTTCCCAGGCCACAGGGTTCGAGAATCAATCCTCAGTTATGTTTCCCGGCTACAGGGTTCTAGAATAAAACCTCAGTCATGTTCCCAATCCACAGGGTTCCAGAACCAAGGCTCAGTCAGGTTCCCGGGGCACAGTATTCCACAATCTAAACAGTTGCCACATGCCCAGTCCCCAGGGTTCCAGAATCCACCGGTATCATGTTCCCAGGCCACAGGGTTCCAGAATCAATCCTCAGTTATGTTCCCAGGCTACAGGGTTCCAGAATAAAACCTCAGTCATGTTCCCAGTCCACAGGGTTTCAGAACCAAGGCTCAGTCAGGTTCCCGGGGCACAGTATTCCACAATCTAAACAGATGTCATGTTCCCAGGCCACAGTTTTCCAGAATCACGCCTCAGTCATGTTCCCAGGCCACAGGGATCCAGAATCAAACGTCAGTCATGTTGCCAGGCCACAGGTTTCTGCCATCAAACCTCAGTCACGTTCCCGGGCCACAGGGTTCTTGAAACAAGCCTCAGTCATTTTGCCAGGCCAGAGTGTTCCACCATCAAACCTCAGTCATGATCCCAGGCCACATGTTTCCACAATGAAACCTCAGTCATTTTCTCAGGCCAAAGGTTTCCAGAATCAAACCTCAGTCATATTCCCAGGACACATGGTTCCAGAATCAAACCTGAGTCATGTTCGCAGGCCACAGGTTTCAACAATCAAACATCACTCATGTTCCCAGGACACAGGTGTCCTGAATCAAACCTCAGTCATGTACCCAGGGAACAGGCTTCCAGCAACAAACCTTTGTCATATTCCCAGGACACAGGGTTCCAGAATCAAACCTCAGTCTTGTTCCCAGGACAGAAGTTTCCAGAATCAACCCGATATCATGTTTCCTGGCCACAGTCTTCCAGTATCAAACCTCAGTCATGTTGCCAGGCCACAGGGTTCCACCAACAATCCTCACTCATGTTCCCAGGCCACAGGGTTCCAGAATCCACCGATGTCATGTTAAAGGCCACAGGGTTCCAGAATCAAACCGTTCTCATGTTCCCGGGCCACAGGGTTCCAGAATCAAGCCTCAGTCATTTTGCCAGGCCAGTGTTCCACCATCAAACCTCAGTCATGATCCCAGGCCACATGTTTCCACAATGAAACCTCAGTCATTTTCCCAGGCCAAAGGTTTCCAAAATCAAACCTCAGTCATGTTCCCAGGACACATGGTTCCAGAATCAAACCTGAGTCATGTTCGCGGGCCACAGGTTTCAACCATCAAACCTCAGTCATGTTCCCAGGACACAGGTGTCCAGAATCAAACCTCAGTCATGTTCCCAGGGCACAGGCTTCCAGAAACAAACCTCAGTCATGTTCCCAGGACACAAGTTTCCAGAATCAACCAGATATCATGCTTCCTGGCCACAGTCTTCCAGAATCAAACCTTAGTCATGTTGCCAAGCCACAGGTTTCCACCATCAAACCTCAGACATGTTCCCAGGCCACAGGGTTCTACAATCCACCGATATCATGTTCCCAGGCCACAGGGTTCGAGAATCAATCCTCAGTTATGTTTCCCGGCTACAGGGTTCTAGAATAAAACCTCAGTCATGTTCCCAATCCACAGGGTTCCAGAACCAAGGCTCAGTCAGGTTCCCGGGGCACAGTATTCCACAATCTAAACAGTTGCCACATGCCCAGTCCCCAGGGTTCCAGAATCCACCGGTATCATGTTCCCAGGCCACAGGGTTCCAGAATCAATCCTCAGTTATGTTCCCAGGCTACAGGGTTCCAGAATAAAACCTCAGTCATGTTCCCAGTCCACAGGGTTTCAGAACCAAGGCTCAGTCAGGTTCCCGGGGCACAGTATTCCACAATCTAAACAGATGTCATGTTCCCAGGCCACAGTTTTCCAGAATCACGCCTCAGTCATGTTCCCAGGCCACAGGGATCCAGAATCAAACGTCAGTCATGTTGCCAGGCCACAGGTTTCTGCCATCAAACCTCAGTCACGTTCCCGGGCCACAGGGTTCTTGAATCAAGCCTCAGTCATTTTGCCAGGCCAGAGTGTTCCACCATCAAACCTCAGTCATGATCCCAGGCCACATGTTTCCACAATGAAACCTCAGTCATTTTCTCAGGCCAAAGGTTTCCAGAATCAAACCTCAGTCATATTCCCAGGACACATGGTTCCAGAATCAAACCTGAGTCATGTTCGCAGGCCACAGGTTTCAACAATCAAACATCACTCATGTTCCCAGGACACAGGTGTCCTGAATCAAACCTCAGTCATGTACCCAGGGAACAGGCTTCCAGCAACAAACCTTTGTCATATTCCCAGGACACAGGGTTCCAGAATCAAACCTCAGTCTTGTTCCCAGGACAGAAGTTTCCAGAATCAACCCGATATCATGTTTCCTGGCCACAGTCTTCCAGTATCAAACCTCAGTCATGTTGCCAGGCCACAGGGTTCCACCAACAATCCTCACTCATGTTCCCAGGCCACAGGGTTCCAGAATCCACCGATGTCATGTTAAAGGCCACAGGGTTCCAGAATCAAACCGTTCTCATGTTCCCGGGCCACAGGGTTCCAGAATCAAGCCTCAGTCATTTTGCCAGGCCAGTGTTCCACCATCAAACCTCAGTCATGATCCCAGGCCACATGTTTCCACAATGAAACCTCAGTCATTTTCCCAGGCCAAAGGTTTCCAAAATCAAACCTCAGTCATGTTCCCAGGACACATGGTTCCAGAATCAAACCTGAGTCATGTTCGCGGGCCACAGGTTTCAACCATCAAACCTCAGTCATGTTCCCAGGACACAGGTGTCCAGAATCAAACCTCAGTCATGTTCCCAGGGCACAGGCTTCCAGAAACAAACCTCAGTCATGTTCCCAGGACACAAGTTTCCAGAATCAACCAGATATCATGCTTCCTGGCCACAGTCTTCCAGAATCAAACCTTAGTCATGTTGCCAAGCCACAGGTTTCCACCATCAAACCTCAGACATGTTCCCAGGCCACAGGGTTCTACAATCCACCGATATCATGTTCCCAGGCCACAGGGTTCGAGAATCAATCCTCAGTTATGTTTCCCGGCTACAGGGTTCTAGAATAAAACCTCAGTCATGTTCCCAATCCACAGGGTTCCAGAACCAAGGCTCAGTCAGGTTCCCGGGGCACAGTATTCCACAATCTAAACAGTTGCCACATGCCCAGTCCCCAGGGTTCCAGAATCCACCGGTATCATGTTCCCAGGCCACAGGGTTCCAGAATCAATCCTCAGTTATGTTCCCAGGCTACAGGGTTCCAGAATAAAACCTCAGTCATGTTCCCAGTCCACAGGGTTTCAGAACCAAGGCTCAGTCAGGTTCCCGGGGCACAGTATTCCACAATCTAAACAGATGTCATGTTCCCAGGCCACAGTTTTCCAGAATCACGCCTCAGTCATGTTCCCAGGCCACAGGGATCCAGAATCAAACGTCAGTCATGTTGCCAGGCCACAGGTTTCTGCCATCAAACCTCAGTCACGTTCCCGGGCCACAGGGTTCTTGAATCAAGCCTCAGTCATTTTGCCAGGCCAGAGTGTTCCACCATCAAACCTCAGTCATGATCCCAGGCCACATGTTTCCACAATGAAACCTCAGTCATTTTCTCAGGCCAAAGGTTTCCAGAATCAAACCTCAGTCATATTCCCAGGACACATGGTTCCAGAATCAAACCTGAGTCATGTTCACAGGCCACAGGTTTCAACAATCAAACATCACTCATGTTCCCAGGACACAGGTGTCCTGAATCAAACCTCAGTCATGTACCCAGGGAACAGGCTTCCAGCAACAAACCTTTGTCATATTCCCAGGACACAGGGTTCCAGAATCAAACCTCAGTCTTGTTCCCAGGACAGAAGTTTCCAGAATCAACCCGATATCATGTTTCCTGGCCACAGTCTTCCAGTATCAAACCTCAGTCATGTTGCCAGGCCACAGGGTTCCACCAACAATCCTCACTCATGTTCCCAGGCCACAGGGTTCCAGAATCCACCGATGTCATGTTAAAGGCCACAGGGTTCCAGAATCAAACCGTTCTCATGTTCCCGGGCCACAGGGTTCCAGAATCAAGCCTCAGTCATTTTGCCAGGCCAGTGTTCCACCATCAAACCTCAGTCATGATCCCAGGCCACATGTTTCCACAATGAAACCTCAGTCATTTTCCCAGGCCAAAGGTTTCCAAAATCAAACCTCAGTCATGTTCCCAGGACACATGGTTCCAGAATCAAACCTGAGTCATGTTCGCGGGCCACAGGTTTCAACCATCAAACCTCAGTCATGTTCCCAGGACACAGGTGTCCAGAATCAAACCTCAGTCATGTTCCCAGGGCACAGGCTTCCAGAAACAAACCTCAGTCATGTTCCCAGGACACAAGTTTGCACAATCAACCAGATATCATGCTTCCTGGCCACAGTCTTCCAGAATCAAACCTTAGTCATGTTGCCAAGCCACAGGTTTCCACCATCAAACCTCAGACATGTTCCCAGGCCACAGTGTTCTAGAATCCACCGATGTCATGTTCCCAGGCCACAGGGTTCGAGAATCAATCCTCAGTTATGTTTCCAGGCTACAGGGTTCTAGAATAAAACCTCAGTCATGTTCCCAATCCACAGGGTTCCAGAACCAAGGCTCAGTCAGGTTCCCGGGGCACAGTATTCCACAATCTAAACAGATGTCACATGCCCAGTCCCCAGGGTTCCAGAATCCACCGGTATCATGTTCCCAGGCCACAGGGTTCCAGAATCAATCCTCAGTTATGTTCCCAGGCTACAGGGTTCCAGAATAAAACCTCAGTCATGTTCCCAGTCCACAGGGTTTCAGAACCAAGGCTCAGTCAGGTTCCCGGGGCACAGTATTCCACAATCTAAACAGATGTCATGTTCCCAGGCCACAGTTTTCCAGAATCACGCCTCAGTCATGTTCCCAGGCCACAGGGATCCAGAATCAAACGTCAGTCATGTTGCCAGGCCACAGGTTTCTGCCATCAAACCTCAGTCACGTTCCCGGGCCACAGGGTTCCGGAATCAAGCCTCAGTCATTTTGCCAGGCCAGAGTGTTCCACCATCAAACCTCAGTCATGATCCCAGGCCACATGTTTCCACAATGAAACCTCAGTCATTTTCTCAGGCCAAAGGTTTCCAGAATCAAACCTCAGTCATATTCCCAGGACACATGGTTCCAGAATCAAACCTGAGTCATGTTCGCAGGCCACAGGTTTCAACAATCAAACATCACTCATGTTCCCAGGACACAGGTGTCCAGAATCAAACCTCAGTCATGTACCCAGGGAACAGGCTTCCAGCAACAAACCTTTGTCATATTCCCAGGACACAGGGTTCCAGAATCAAACCTCAGTCTTGTTCCCAGGACAGAAGTTTCCAGAATCAACCCGATATCATGTTTCCTGGCCACAGTCTTCCAGTATCAAACCTCAGTCATGTTGCCAGGCCACAGGGTTCCACCATCAATCCTCACTCATGTTCCCAGGCCACAGGATTCCAGAATGAAACCGTTCCCATGTTCCCAGGCCACAGGGTTCCAGAATCCACCGATGTCATGTTAAAGGCCACAGGGTTCCAGAATCAAACCGTTCTCATGTTCCCGGGCCACAGGGTTCCAGAATCAAGCCTCAGTCATTTTGCCAGGCCAGTGTTCCACCATCAAACCTCAGTCATGATCCCAGGCCACATGTTTCCACAATGAAACCTCAGTCATTTTCCCAGGCCAAAGGTTTCCAAAATCAAACCTCAGTCATGTTCCCAGGACACATGGTTCCAGAATCAAACCTGAGTCATGTTCGCGGGCCACAGGTTTCAACCATCAAACCTCAGTCATGTTCCCAGGACACAGGTGTCCAGAATCAAACCTCAGTCATGTTCCCAGGGCACAGGCTTCCAGAAACAAACCTCAGTCATGTTCCCAGGACACAAGTTTGCACAATCAACCAGATATCATGCTTCCTGGCCACAGTCTTCCAGAATCAAACCTTAGTCATGTTGCCAAGCCACAGGTTTCCACCATCAAACCTCAGACATGTTCCCAGGCCACAGTGTTCTAGAATCCACCGATGTCATGTTCCCAGGCCACAGGGTTCGAGAATCAATCCTCAGTTATGTTTCCAGGCTACAGGGTTCTAGAATAAAACCTCAGTCATGTTCCCAATCCACAGGGTTCCAGAACCAAGGCTCAGTCAGGTTCCCGGGGCACAGTATTCCACAATCTAAACAGATGTCACATGCCCAGTCCCCAGGGTTCCAGAATCCACCGGTATCATGTTCCCAGGCCACAGGGTTCCAGAATCAATCCTCAGTTATGTTCCCAGGCTACAGGGTTCCAGAATAAAACCTCAGTCATGTTCCCAGTCCACAGGGTTTCAGAACCAAGGCTCAGTCAGGTTCCCGGGGCACAGTATTCCACAATCTAAACAGATGTCATGTTCCCAGGCCACAGTTTTCCAGAATCACGCCTCAGTCATGTTCCCAGGCCACAGGGATCCAGAATCAAACGTCAGTCATGTTGCCAGGCCACAGGTTTCTGCCATCAAACCTCAGTCACGTTCCCGGGCCACAGGGTTCCGGAATCAAGCCTCAGTCATTTTGCCAGGCCAGAGTGTTCCACCATCAAACCTCAGTCATGATCCCAGCTCACATGTTTCCACAATGAAACCTCAGTCATTTTCTCAGGCCAAAGGTTTCCAGAATCAAACCTCAGTCATATTCCCAGGACACATGGTTCCAGAATCAAACCTGAGTCATGTTCGCAGGCCACAGGTTTCAACAATCAAACATCACTCATGTTCCCAGGACACAGGTGTCCAGAATCAAACCTCAGTCATGTACCCAGGGAACAGGCTTCCAGCAACAAACCTTTGTCATATTCCCAGGACACAGGGTTCCAGAATCAAACCTCAGTCTTGTTCCCAGGACAGAAGTTTCCAGAATCAACCCGATATCATGTTTCCTGGCCACAGTCTTCCAGTATCAAACCTCAGTCATGTTGCCAGGCCACAGGGTTCCACCATCAATCCTCACTCATGTTCCCAGGCCACAGGGTTCCAGAATGAAACCGTTCCCATGTTCCCAGGCCACAGGGTTCCAGAATCCACCGATGTCATGTTAAAGGCCACAGGGTTCCAGAATCAAACCGTTCTCATGTTCCCGGGCCACAGGGTTCCAGAATCAAGCCTCAGTCATTTTGCCAGGCCAGTGTTCCACCATCAAACCTCAGTCATGATCCCAGGCCACATGTTTCCACAATGAAACCTCAGTCATTTTCCCAGGCCAAAGGTTTCCAAAATCAAACCTCAGTCATGTTCCCAGGACACATGGTTCCAGAATCAAACCTGAGTCATGTTCGCGGGCCACAGGTTTCAACCATCAAACCTCAGTCATGTTCCCAGGACACAGGTGTCCAGAATCAAACCTCAGTCATGTTCCCAGGGCACAGGCTTCCAGAAACAAACCTCAGTCATGTTCCCAGGACACAAGTTTCCAGAATCAACCAGATATCATGCTTCCTGGCCACAGTCTTCCAGAATCAAACCTTAGTCATGTTGCCAAGCCACAGGTTTCCACCATCAAACCTCAGACATGTTCCCAGGCCACAGGGTTCTAGAATCCACCGATGTCATGTTCCCAGGCCACAGGGTTCGAGAATCAATCCTCAGTTATGTTTCCCGGCTACAGGGTTCTAGAATAAAACCTCAGTCATGTTCCCAATCCACAGGGTTCCAGAACCAAGGCTCAGTCAGGTTCCCGGGGCACAGTATTCCACAATCTAAACAGATGTCACATGCCCAGTCCCCAGGGTTCCAGAATCCACCGGTATCATGTTCCCAGGCCACAGGGTTCCAGAATCAATCCTCAGTTATGTTCCCAGGCTACAGGGTTCCAGAATAAAACCTCAGTCATGTTCCCAGTCCACAGGGTTTCAGAACCAAGGCTCAGTCAGGTTCCCGGGGCACAGTATTCCACAATCTAAACAGATGTCATGTTCCCAGCCCACAGTTTTCCAGAATCACGCCTCAGTCATGTTCCCAGGCCACAGGGATCCAGAATCAAACGTCAGTCATGTTGCCAGGCCACAGGTTTCTGTCATCAAACCTCAGTCACGTTCCCGGGCCACAGGGTTCCTGAATCAAGCCTCAGTCATTTTGCCAGGCCAGAGTGTTCCACCATCAAACCTCAGTCATGATCCCAGGCCACATGTTTCCACAATGAAACCTCAGTCATTTTCTCAGGCCAAAGGTTTCCAGAATCAAACCTCAGTCATATTCCCAGGACACATGGTTCCAGAATCAAACCTGAGTCATGTTCGCAGGCCACAGGTTTCAACAATCAAACATCACTCATGTTCCCAGGACACAGGTGTCCTGAATCAAACCTCAGTCATGTACCCAGGGAACAGGCTTCCAGCAACAAACCTTTGTCATATTCCCAGGACACAGGGTTCCAGAATCAAACCTCAGTCTTGTTCCCAGGACAGAAGTTTCCAGAATCAACCCGATATCATGTTTCCTGGCCACAGTCTTCCAGTATCAAACCTCAGTCATGTTGCCAGGCCACAGGGTTCCACCATCAATCCTCACTCATGTTCCCAGGCCACAGGGTTCCAGAATCCACCGATGTCATGTTAAAGGCCACAGGGTTCCAGAATCAAACCGTTCTCATGTTCCCGGGCCACAGGGTTCCAGAATCAAGCCTCAGTCATTTTGCCAGGCCAGAGTGTTCCACCATCAAACCTCAGTCATGATCCCAGGCCACATGTTTCCACAATGAAACCTCAGTCATTTTCCCAGGCCAAAGGTTTCCAAAATCAAACCTCAGTCATGTTCCCAGGACACATGGTTCCAGAATCAAACCTGAGTCATGTTCGCGGGCCACAGGTTTCAACCATCAAACCTCAGTCATGTTCCCAGGACACAGGTGTCCAGAATCAAACCTCAGTCATGTTCCCAGGGCACAGGCTTCCAGAAACAAACCTCAGTCATATTCCCAGGACACAAGTTTCCAGAATCAACCAGATATCATGCTTCCTGGCCACAGTCTTCCAGAATCAAACCTTAGTCATGTGGCCAAGCCACAGGTTTCCACCATCAAACCTCAGACATGTTCCCAGGCCACAGGGTTCTAGAATCCACCGATGTCATGTTCCCAGGCCACAGGGTTCGAGAATCAATCCTCAGTTATGTTTCCCGGCTACAGGGTTCTAGAATAAAACCTCAGTCATGTTCCCAATCCACAGGGTTCCAGAACCAAGGCTCAGTCAGGTTCCCGGGGCACAGTATTCCACAATCTAAACAGATGTCACATGCCCAGTCCCCAGGGTTCCAGAATCCACCGGTATCATGTTCCCAGGCCACAGGGTTCCAGAATCAATCCTCAGTTATGTTCCCAGGCTACAGGGTTCCAGAATAAAACCTCAGTCATGTTCCCAGTCCACAGGGTTTCAGAACCAAGGCTCAGTCAGGTTCCCGGGGCACAGTATTCCACAATCTAAACAGATGTCATGTTCCCAGGCCACAGTTTTCCAGAATCACGCCTCAGTCATGTTCCCAGGCCACAGGGATCCAGAATCAAACGTCAGTCATGTTGCCAGGCCACAGGTTTCTGCCATCAAACCTCAGTCACGTTCCCGGGCCACAGGGTTCCTGAATCAAGCCTCAGTCATTTTGCCAGGCCAGAGTGTTCCACCATCAAACCTCAGTCATGATCCCAGGCCACATGTTTCCACAATGAAACCTCAGTCATTTTCCCAGGCCAAAGGTTTCCAAAATCAAACCTCAGTCATGTTCCCAGGACACATGGTTCCAGAATCAAACCTGAGTCATGTTCGCGGGCCACAGGTTTCAACCATCAAACCTCAGTCATGTTCCCAGGACACAGGTGTCCAGAATCAAACCTCAGTCATGTTCCCAGGGCACAGGCTTCCAGAAACAAACCTCAGTCATGTTCCCAGGACACAAGTTTCCAGAATCAACCAGATATCATGCTTCCTGGCCACAGTCTTCCAGAATCAAACCTTAGTCATGTTGCCAAGCCACAGGTTTCCACCATCAAACCTCAGACATGTTCCCAGGCCACAGGGTTCTAGAATCCACCGATGTCATGTTCCCAGGCCACAGGGTTCGAGAATCAATCCTCAGTTATGTTTCCCGGCTACAGGGTTCTAGAATAAAACCTCAGTCATGTTCCCAATCCACAGGGTTCCAGAACCAAGGCTCAGTCAGGTTCCCGGGGCACAGTATTCCACAATCTAAACAGTTGCCACATGCCCAGTCCCCAGGGTTCCAGAATCCACCGGTATCATGTTCCCAGGCCACAGGGTTCCAGAATCAATCCTCAGTTATGTTCCCAGGCTACAGGGTTCCAGAATAAAACCTCAGTCATGTTCCCAGTCCACAGGGTTTCAGAACCAAGGCTCAGTCAGGTTCCCGGGGCACAGTATTCCACAATCTAAACAGATGTCATGTTCCCAGGCCACAGTTTTCCAGAATCACGCCTCAGTCATTTTCCCAGGCCACAGGGATCCAGAATCAAACGTCAGTCATGTTGCCAGGCCACAGGTTTCTGCCATCAAACCTCAGTCACGTTCCCGGGCCACAGGGTTCTTGAATCAAGCCTCAGTCATTTTGCCAGGCCAGAGTGTTCCACCATCAAACCTCAGTCATGATCCCAGGCCACATGTTTCCACAATGAAACCTCAGTCATTTTCTCAGGCCAAAGGTTTCCAGAATCAAACCTCAGTCATATTCCCAGGACACATGGTTCCAGAATCAAACCTGAGTCATGTTCGCAGGCCACAGGTTTCAACAATCAAACATCACTCATGTTCCCAGGACACAGGTGTCCTGAATCAAACCTCAGTCATGTACCCAGGGAACAGGCTTCCAGCAACAAACCTTTGTCATATTCCCAGGACACAGGGTTCCAGAATCAAACCTCAGTCTTGTTCCCAGGACAGAAGTTTCCAGAATCAACCCGATATCATGTTTCCTGGCCACAGTCTTCCAGTATCAAACCTCAGTCATGTTGCCAGGCCACAGGGTTCCACCAACAATCCTCACTCATGTTCCCAGGCCACAGGGTTCCAGAATCCACCGATGTCATGTTAAAGGCCACAGGGTTCCAGAATCAAACCGTTCTCATGTTCCCGGGCCACAGGGTTCCAGAATCAAGCCTCAGTCATTTTGCCAGGCCAGTGTTCCACCATCAAACCTCAGTCATGATCCCAGGCCACATGTTTCCACAATGAAACCTCAGTCATTTTCCCAGGCCAAAGGTTTCCAAAATCAAACCTCAGTCATGTTCCCAGGACACATGGTTCCAGAATCAAACCTGAGTCATGTTCGCGGGCCACAGGTTTCAACCATCAAACCTCAGTCATGTTCCCAGGACACAGGTGTCCAGAATCAAACCTCAGTCATGTTCCCAGGGCACAGGCTTCCAGAAACAAACCTCAGTCATGTTCCCAGGACACAAGTTTGCACAATCAACCAGATATCATGCTTCCTGGCCACAGTCTTCCAGAATCAAACCTTAGTCATGTTGCCAAGCCACAGGTTTCCACCATCAAACCTCAGACATGTTCCCAGGCCACAGTGTTCTAGAATCCACCGATGTCATGTTCCCAGGCCACAGGGTTCGAGAATCAATCCTCAGTTATGTTTCCAGGCTACAGGGTTCTAGAATAAAACCTCAGTCATGTTCCCAATCCACAGGGTTCCAGAACCAAGGCTCAGTCAGGTTCCCGGGGCACAGTATTCCACAATCTAAACAGATGTCACATGCCCAGTCCCCAGGGTTCCAGAATCCACCGGTATCATGTTCCCAGGCCACAGGGTTCCAGAATCAATCCTCAGTTATGTTCCCAGGCTACAGGGTTCCAGAATAAAACCTCAGTCATGTTCCCAGTCCACAGGGTTTCAGAACCAAGGCTCAGTCAGGTTCCCGGGGCACAGTATTCCACAATCTAAACAGATGTCATGTTCCCAGGCCACAGTTTTCCAGAATCACGCCTCAGTCATGTTCCCAGGCCACAGGGATCCAGAATCAAACGTCAGTCATGTTGCCAGGCCACAGGTTTCTGCCATCAAACCTCAGTCACGTTCCCGGGCCACAGGGTTCCGGAATCAAGCCTCAGTCATTTTGCCAGGCCAGAGTGTTCCACCATCAAACCTCAGTCATGATCCCAGGCCACATGTTTCCACAATGAAACCTCAGTCATTTTCTCAGGCCAAAGGTTTCCAGAATCAAACCTCAGTCATATTCCCAGGACACATGGTTCCAGAATCAAACCTGAGTCATGTTCGCAGGCCACAGGTTTCAACAATCAAACATCACTCATGTTCCCAGGACACAGGTGTCCAGAATCAAACCTCAGTCATGTACCCAGGGAACAGGCTTCCAGCAACAAACCTTTGTCATATTCCCAGGACACAGGGTTCCAGAATCAAACCTCAGTCTTGTTCCCAGGACAGAAGTTTCCAGAATCAACCCGATATCATGTTTCCTGGCCACAGTCTTCCAGTATCAAACCTCAGTCATGTTGCCAGGCCACAGGGTTCCACCATCAATCCTCACTCATGTTCCCAGGCCACAGGATTCCAGAATGAAACCGTTCCCATGTTCCCAGGCCACAGGGTTCCAGAATCCACCGATGTCATGTTAAAGGCCACAGGGTTCCAGAATCAAACCGTTCTCATGTTCCCGGGCCACAGGGTTCCAGAATCAAGCCTCAGTCATTTTGCCAGGCCAGTGTTCCACCATCAAACCTCAGTCATGATCCCAGGCCACATGTTTCCACAATGAAACCTCAGTCATTTTCCCAGGCCAAAGGTTTCCAAAATCAAACCTCAGTCATGTTCCCAGGACACATGCTTCCAGAATCAAACCTGAGTCATGTTCGCGGGCCACAGGTTTCAACCATCAAACCTCAGTCATGTTCCCAGGACACAGGTGTCCAGAATCAAACCTCAGTCATGTTCCCAGGGCACAGGCTTCCAGAAACAAACCTCAGTCATGTTCCCAGGACACAAGTTTCCAGAATCAACCAGATATCATGCTTCCTGGCCACAGTCTTCCAGAATCAAACCTTAGTCATGTTGCCAAGCCACAGGTTTCCACCATCAAACCTCAGACATGTTCCCAGGCCACAGGGTTCTAGAATCCACCGATGTCATGTTCCCAGGCCACAGGGTTCGAGAATCAATCCTCAGTTATGTTTCCAGGCTACAGGGTTCTAGAATAAAACCTCAGTCATGTTCCCAATCCACAGGGTTCCAGAACCAAGGCTCAGTCAGGTTCCCGGGGCACAGTATTCCACAATCTAAACAGATGTCACATGCCCAGTCCCCAGGGTTCCAGAATCCACCGGTATCATGTTCCCAGGCCACAGGGTTCCAGAATCAATCCTCAGTTATGTTCCCAGGCTACAGGGTTCCAGAATAAAACCTCAGTCATGTTCCCAGTCCACAGGGTTTCAGAACCAAGGCTCAGTCAGGTTCCCGGGGCACAGTATTCCACAATCTAAACAGATGTCATGTTCCCAGGCCACAGTTTTCCAGAATCACGCCTCAGTCATGTTCCCAGGCCACAGGGATCCAGAATCAAACGTCAGTCATGTTGCCAGGCCACAGGTTTCTGCCATCAAACCTCAGTCACGTTCCCGGGCCACAGGGTTCCTGAATCAAGCCTCAGTCATTTTGCCAGGCCAGAGTGTTCCACCATCAAACCTCAGTCATGATCCCAGGCCACATGTTTCCACAATGAAACCTCAGTCATTTTCCCAGGCCAAAGGTTTCCAAAATCAAACCTCAGTCATGTTCCCAGGACACATGGTTCCAGAATCAAACCTGAGTCATGTTCGCGGGCCACAGGTTTCAACCATCAAACCTCAGTCATGTTCCCAGGACACAGGTGTCCAGAATCAAACCTCAGTCATGTTCCCAGGGCACAGGCTTCCAGAAACAAACCTCAGTCATGTTCCCAGGACACAAGTTTCCAGAATCAACCAGATATCATGCTTCCTGGCCACAGTCTTCCAGAATCAAACCTTAGTCATGTTGCCAAGCCACAGGTTTCCACCATCAAACCTCAGACATGTTCCCAGGCCACAGGGTTCTAGAATCCACCGATGTCATGTTCCCAGGCCACAGGGTTCGAGAATCAATCCTCAGTTATGTTTCCCGGCTACAGGGTTCTAGAATAAAACCTCAGTCATGTTCCCAATCCACAGGGTTCCAGAACCAAGGCTCAGTCAGGTTCCCGGGGCACAGTATTCCACAATCTAAACAGTTGCCACATGCCCAGTCCCCAGGGTTCCAGAATCCACCGGTATCATGTTCCCAGGCCACAGGGTTCCAGAATCAATCCTCAGTTATGTTCCCAGGCTACAGGGTTCCAGAATAAAACCTCAGTCATGTTCCCAGTCCACAGGGTTTCAGAACCAAGGCTCAGTCAGGTTCCCGGGGCACAGTATTCCACAATCTAAACAGATGTCATGTTCCCAGGCCACAGTTTTCCAGAATCACGCCTCAGTCATGTTCCCAGGCCACAGGGATCCAGAATCAAACGTCAGTCATGTTGCCAGGCCACAGGTTTCTGCCATCAAACCTCAGTCACGTTCCCGGGCCACAGGGTTCTTGAATCAAGCCTCAGTCATTTTGCCAGGCCAGAGTGTTCCACCATCAAACCTCAGTCATGATCCCAGGCCACATGTTTCCACAATGAAACCTCAGTCATTTTCTCAGGCCAAAGGTTTCCAGAATCAAACCTCAGTCATATTCCCAGGACACATGGTTCCAGAATCAAACCTGAGTCATGTTCGCAGGCCACAGGTTTCAACAATCAAACATCACTCATGTTCCCAGGACACAGGTGTCCTGAATCAAACCTCAGTCATGTACCCAGGGAACAGGCTTCCAGCAACAAACCTTTGTCATATTCCCAGGACACAGGGTTCCAGAATCAAACCTCAGTCTTGTTCCCAGGACAGAAGTTTCCAGAATCAACCCGATATCATGTTTCCTGGCCACAGTCTTCCAGTATCAAACCTCAGTCATGTTGCCAGGCCACAGGGTTCCACCAACAATCCTCACTCATGTTCCCAGGCCACAGGGTTCCAGAATCCACCGATGTCATGTTAAAGGCCACAGGGTTCCAGAATCAAACCGTTCTCATGTTCCCGGGCCACAGGGTTCCAGAATCAAGCCTCAGTCATTTTGCCAGGCCAGTGTTCCACCATCAAACCTCAGTCATGATCCCAGGCCACATGTTTCCACAATGAAACCTCAGTCATTTTCCCAGGCCAAAGGTTTCCAAAATCAAACCTCAGTCATGTTCCCAGGACACATGGTTCCAGAATCAAACCTGAGTCATGTTCGCGGGCCACAGGTTTCAACCATCAAACCTCAGTCATGTTCCCAGGACACAGGTGTCCAGAATCAAACCTCAGTCATGTTCCCAGGGCACAGGCTTCCAGAAACAAACCTCAGTCATGTTCCCAGGACACAAGTTTGCACAATCAACCAGATATCATGCTTCCTGGCCACAGTCTTCCAGAATCAAACCTTAGTCATGTTGCCAAGCCACAGGTTTCCACCATCAAACCTCAGACATGTTCCCAGGCCACAGTGTTCTAGAATCCACCGATGTCATGTTCCCAGGCCACAGGGTTCGAGAATCAATCCTCAGTTATGTTTCCAGGCTACAGGGTTCTAGAATAAAACCTCAGTCATGTTCCCAATCCACAGGGTTCCAGAACCAAGGCTCAGTCAGGTTCCCGGGGCACAGTATTCCACAATCTAAACAGATGTCACATGCCCAGTCCCCAGGGTTCCAGAATCCACCGGTATCATGTTCCCAGGCCACAGGGTTCCAGAATCAATCCTCAGTTATGTTCCCAGGCTACAGGGTTCCAGAATAAAACCTCAGTCATGTTCCCAGTCCACAGGGTTTCAGAACCAAGGCTCAGTCAGGTTCCCGGGGCACAGTATTCCACAATCTAAACAGATGTCATGTTCCCAGGCCACAGTTTTCCAGAATCACGCCTCAGTCATGTTCCCAGGCCACAGGGATCCAGAATCAAACGTCAGTCATGTTGCCAGGCCACAGGTTTCTGCCATCAAACCTCAGTCACGTTCCCGGGCCACAGGGTTCCGGAATCAAGCCTCAGTCATTTTGCCAGGCCAGAGTGTTCCACCATCAAACCTCAGTCATGATCCCAGGCCACATGTTTCCACAATGAAACCTCAGTCATTTTCTCAGGCCAAAGGTTTCCAGAATCAAACCTCAGTCATATTCCCAGGACACATGGTTCCAGAATCAAACCTGAGTCATGTTCGCAGGCCACAGGTTTCAACAATCAAACATCACTCATGTTCCCAGGACACAGGTGTCCAGAATCAAACCTCAGTCATGTACCCAGGGAACAGGCTTCCAGCAACAAACCTTTGTCATATTCCCAGGACACAGGGTTCCAGAATCAAACCTCAGTCTTGTTCCCAGGACAGAAGTTTCCAGAATCAACCCGATATCATGTTTCCTGGCCACAGTCTTCCAGTATCAAACCTCAGTCATGTTGCCAGGCCACAGGGTTCCACCATCAATCCTCACTCATGTTCCCAGGCCACAGGATTCCAGAATGAAACCGTTCCCATGTTCCCAGGCCACAGGGTTCCAGAATCCACCGATGTCATGTTAAAGGCCACAGGGTTCCAGAATCAAACCGTTCTCATGTTCCCGGGCCACAGGGTTCCAGAATCAAGCCTCAGTCATTTTGCCAGGCCAGTGTTCCACCATCAAACCTCAGTCATGATCCCAGGCCACATGTTTCCACAATGAAACCTCAGTCATTTTCCCAGGCCAAAGGTTTCCAAAATCAAACCTCAGTCATGTTCCCAGGACACATGGTTCCAGAATCAAACCTGAGTCATGTTCGCGGGCCACAGGTTTCAACCATCAAACCTCAGTCATGTTCCCAGGACACAGGTGTCCAGAATCAAACCTCAGTCATGTTCCCAGGGCACAGGCTTCCAGAAACAAACCTCAGTCATGTTCCCAGGACACAAGTTTGCACAATCAACCAGATATCATGCTTCCTGGCCACAGTCTTCCAGAATCAAACCTTAGTCATGTTGCCAAGCCACAGGTTTCCACCATCAAACCTCAGACATGTTCCCAGGCCACAGGGTTCTAGAATCCACCGATGTCATGTTCCCAGGCCACAGGGTTCGAGAATCAATCCTCAGTTATGTTTCCCGGCTACAGGGTTCTAGAATAAAACCTCAGTCATGTTCCCAATCCACAGGGTTCCAGAACCAAGGCTCAGTCAGGTTCCCGGGGCACAGTATTCCACAATCTAAACAGATGTCACATGCCCAGTCCCCAGGGTTCCAGAATCCACCGGTATCATGTTCCCAGGCCACAGGGTTCCAGAATCAATCCTCAGTTATGTTCCCAGGCTACAGGGTTCCAGAATAAAACCTCAGTCATGTTCCCAGTCCACAGGGTTTCAGAACCAAGGCTCAGTCAGGTTCCCGGGGCACAGTATTCCACAATCTAAACAGATGTCATGTTCCCAGGCCACAGTTTTCCAGAATCACGCCTCAGTCATGTTCCCAGGCCACAGGGATCCAGAATCAAACGTCAGTCATGTTGCCAGGCCACAGGTTTCTGCCATCAAACCTCAGTCACGTTCCCGGGCCACAGGGTTCCTGAATCAAGCCTCAGTCATTTTGCCAGGCCAGAGTGTTCCACCATCAAACCTCAGTCATGATCCCAGGCCACATGTTTCCACAATGAAACCTCAGTCATTTTCCCAGGCCAAAGGTTTCCAAAATCAAACCTCAGTCATGTTCCCAGGACACATGGTTCCAGAATCAAACCTGAGTCATGTTCGCGGGCCACAGGTTTCAACCATCAAACCTCAGTCATGTTCCCAGGACACAGGTGTCCAGAATCAAACCTCAGTCATGTTCCCAGGGCACAGGCTTCCAGAAACAAACCTCAGTCATGTTCCCAGGACACAAGTTTCCAGAATCAACCAGATATCATGCTTCCTGGCCACAGTCTTCCAGAATCAAACCTTAGTCATGTTGCCAAGCCACAGGTTTCCACCATCAAACCTCAGACATGTTCCCAGGCCACAGGGTTCTAGAATCCACCGATGTCATGTTCCCAGGCCACAGGGTTCGAGAATCAATCCTCAGTTATGTTTCCCGGCTACAGGGTTCTAGAATAAAACCTCAGTCATGTTCCCAATCCACAGGGTTCCAGAACCAAGGCTCAGTCAGGTTCCCGGGGCACAGTATTCCACAATCTAAACAGTTGCCACATGCCCAGTCCCCAGGGTTCCAGAATCCACCGGTATCATGTTCCCAGGCCACAGGGTTCCAGAATCAATCCTCAGTTATGTTCCCAGGCTACAGGGTTCCAGAATAAAACCTCAGTCATGTTCCCAGTCCACAGGGTTTCAGAACCAAGGCTCAGTCAGGTTCCCGGGGCACAGTATTCCACAATCTAAACAGATGTCATGTTCCCAGGCCACAGTTTTCCAGAATCACGCCTCAGTCATGTTCCCAGGCCACAGGGATCCAGAATCAAACGTCAGTCATGTTGCCAGGCCACAGGTTTCTGCCATCAAACCTCAGTCACGTTCCCGGGCCACAGGGTTCTTGAATCAAGCCTCAGTCATTTTGCCAGGCCAGAGTGTTCCACCATCAAACCTCAGTCATGATCCCAGGCCACATGTTTCCACAATGAAACCTCAGTCATTTTCTCAGGCCAAAGGTTTCCAGAATCAAACCTCAGTCATATTCCCAGGACACATGGTTCCAGAATCAAACCTGAGTCATGTTCGCAGGCCACAGGTTTCAACAATCAAACATCACTCATGTTCCCAGGACACAGGTGTCCTGAATCAAACCTCAGTCATGTACCCAGGGAACAGGCTTCCAGCAACAAACCTTTGTCATATTCCCAGGACACAGGGTTCCAGAATCAAACCTCAGTCTTGTTCCCAGGACAGAAGTTTCCAGAATCAACCCGATATCATGTTTCCTGGCCACAGTCTTCCAGTATCAAACCTCAGTCATGTTGCCAGGCCACAGGGTTCCACCAACAATCCTCACTCATGTTCCCAGGCCACAGTGTTCCAGAATCCACCGATGTCATGTTAAAGGCCACAGGGTTCCAGAATCAAACCGTTCTCATGTTCCCGGGCCACAGGGTTCCAGAATCAAGCCTCAGTCATTTTGCCAGGCCAGTGTTCCACCATCAAACCTCAGTCATGATCCCAGGCCACATGTTTCCACAATGAAACCTCAGTCATTTTCCCAGGCCAAAGGTTTCCAAAATCAAACCTCAGTCATGTTCCCAGGACACATGGTTCCAGAATCAAACCTGAGTCATGTTCGCGGGCCACAGGTTTCAACCATCAAACCTCAGTCATGTTCCCAGGACACAGGTGTCCAGAATCAAACCTCAGTCATGTTCCCAGGGCACAGGCTTCCAGAAACAAACCTCAGTCATGTTCCCAGGACACAAGTTTGCACAATCAACCAGATATCATGCTTCCTGGCCACAGTCTTCCAGAATCAAACCTTAGTCATGTTGCCAAGCCACAGGTTTCCACCATCAAACCTCAGACATGTTCCCAGGCCACAGTGTTCTAGAATCCACCGATGTCATGTTCCCAGGCCACAGGGTTCGAGAATCAATCCTCAGTTATGTTTCCAGGCTACAGGGTTCTAGAATAAAACCTCAGTCATGTTCCCAATCCACAGGGTTCCAGAACCAAGGCTCAGTCAGGTTCCCGGGGCACAGTATTCCACAATCTAAACAGATGTCACATGCCCAGTCCCCAGGGTTCCAGAATCCACCGGTATCATGTTCCCAGGCCACAGGGTTCCAGAATCAATCCTCAGTTATGTTCCCAGGCTACAGGGTTCCAGAATAAAACCTCAGTCATGTTCCCAGTCCACAGGGTTTCAGAACCAAGGCTCAGTCAGGTTCCCGGGGCACAGTATTCCACAATCTAAACAGATGTCATGTTCCCAGGCCACAGTTTTCCAGAATCACGCCTCAGTCATGTTCCCAGGCCACAGGGATCCAGAATCAAACGTCAGTCATGTTGCCAGGCCACAGGTTTCTGCCATCAAACCTCAGTCACGTTCCCGGGCCACAGGGTTCCGGAATCAAGCCTCAGTCATTTTGCCAGGCCAGAGTGTTCCACCATCAAACCTCAGTCATGATCCCAGGCCACATGTTTCCACAATGAAACCTCAGTCATTTTCTCAGGCCAAAGGTTTCCAGAATCAAACCTCAGTCATATTCCCAGGACACATGGTTCCAGAATCAAACCTGAGTCATGTTCGCAGGCCACAGGTTTCAACAATCAAACATCACTCATGTTCCCAGGACACAGGTGTCCAGAATCAAACCTCAGTCATGTACCCAGGGAACAGGCTTCCAGCAACAAACCTTTGTCATATTCCCAGGACACAGGGTTCCAGAATCAAACCTCAGTCTTGTTCCCAGGACAGAAGTTTCCAGAATCAACCCGATATCATGTTTCCTGGCCACAGTCTTCCAGTATCAAACCTCAGTCATGTTGCCAGGCCACAGGGTTCCACCATCAATCCTCACTCATGTTCCCAGGCCACAGGATTCCAGAATGAAACCGTTCCCATGTTCCCAGGCCACAGGGTTCCAGAATCCACCGATGTCATGTTAAAGGCCACAGGGTTCCAGAATCAAACCGTTCTCATGTTCCCGGGCCACAGGGTTCCAGAATCAAGCCTCAGTCATTTTGCCAGGCCAGTGTTCCACCATCAAACCTCAGTCATGATCCCAGGCCACATGTTTCCACAATGAAACCTCAGTCATTTTCCCAGGCCAAAGGTTTCCAAAATCAAACCTCAGTCATGTTCCCAGGACACATGGTTCCAGAATCAAACCTGAGTCATGTTCGCGGGCCACAGGTTTCAACCATCAAACCTCAGTCATGTTCCCAGGACACAGGTGTCCAGAATCAAACCTCAGTCATGTTCCCAGGGCACAGGCTTCCAGAAACAAACCTCAGTCATGTTCCCAGGACACAAGTTTGCACAATCAACCAGATATCATGCTTCCTGGCCACAGTCTTCCAGAATCAAACCTTAGTCATGTTGCCAAGCCACAGGTTTCCACCATCAAACCTCAGACATGTTCCCAGGCCACAGTGTTCTAGAATCCACCGATGTCATGTTCCCAGGCCACAGGGTTCGAGAATCAATCCTCAGTTATGTTTCCAGGCTACAGGGTTCTAGAATAAAACCTCAGTCATGTTCCCAATCCACAGGGTTCCAGAACCAAGGCTCAGTCAGGTTCCCGGGGCACAGTATTCCACAATCTAAACAGATGTCACATGCCCAGTCCCCAGGGTTCCAGAATCCACCGGTATCATGTTCCCAGGCCACAGGGTTCCAGAATCAATCCTCAGTTATGTTCCCAGGCTACAGGGTTCCAGAATAAAACCTCAGTCATGTTCCCAGTCCACAGGGTTTCAGAACCAAGGCTCAGTCAGGTTCCCGGGGCACAGTATTCCACAATCTAAACAGATGTCATGTTCCCATGCCACAGTTTTCCAGAATCACGCCTCAGTCATGTTCCCAGGCCACAGGGATCCAGAATCAAACGTCAGTCATGTTGCCAGGCCACAGGTTTCTGCCATCAAACCTCAGTCACGTTCCCGGGCCACAGGGTTCCGGAATCAAGCCTCAGTCATTTTGCCAGGCCAGAGTGTTCCACCATCAAACCTCAGTCATGATCCCAGCTCACATGTTTCCACAATGAAACCTCAGTCATTTTCTCAGGCCAAAGGTTTCCAGAATCAAACCTCAGTCATATTCCCAGGACACATGGTTCCAGAATCAAACCTGAGTCATGTTCGCAGGCCACAGGTTTCAACAATCAAACATCACTCATGTTCCCAGGACACAGGTGTCCAGAATCAAACCTCAGTCATGTACCCAGGGAACAGGCTTCCAGCAACAAACCTTTGTCATATTCCCAGGACACAGGGTTCCAGAATCAAACCTCAGTCTTGTTCCCAGGACAGAAGTTTCCAGAATCAACCCGATATCATGTTTCCTGGCCACAGTCTTCCAGTATCAAACCTCAGTCATGTTGCCAGGCCACAGGGTTCCACCATCAATCCTCACTCATGTTCCCAGGCCACAGGGTTCCAGAATGAAACCGTTCCCATGTTCCCAGGCCACAGGGTTCCAGAATCCACCGATGTCATGTTAAAGGCCACAGGGTTCCAGAATCAAACCGTTCTCATGTTCCCGGGCCACAGGGTTCCAGAATCAAGCCTCAGTCATTTTGCCAGGCCAGTGTTCCACCATCAAACCTCAGTCATGATCCCAGGCCACATGTTTCCACAATGAAACCTCAGTCATTTTCCCAGGCCAAAGGTTTCCAAAATCAAACCTCAGTCATGTTCCCAGGACACATGGTTCCAGAATCAAACCTGAGTCATGTTCGCGGGCCACAGGTTTCAACCATCAAACCTCAGTCATGTTCCCAGGACACAGGTGTCCAGAATCAAACCTCAGTCATGTTCCCAGGGCACAGGCTTCCAGAAACAAACCTCAGTCATGTTCCCAGGACACAAGTTTCCAGAATCAACCAGATATCATGCTTCCTGGCCACAGTCTTCCAGAATCAAACCTTAGTCATGTTGCCAAGCCACAGGTTTCCACCATCAAACCTCAGACATGTTCCCAGGCCACAGGGTTCTAGAATCCACCGATGTCATGTTCCCAGGCCACAGGGTTCGAGAATCAATCCTCAGTTATGTTTCCCGGCTACAGGGTTCTAGAATAAAACCTCAGTCATGTTCCCAATCCACAGGGTTCCAGAACCAAGGCTCAGTCAGGTTCCCGGGGCACAGTATTCCACAATCTAAACAGATGTCACATGCCCAGTCCCCAGGGTTCCAGAATCCACCGGTATCATGTTCCCAGGCCACAGGGTTCCAGAATCAATCCTCAGTTATGTTCCCAGGCTACAGGGTTCCAGAATAAAACCTCAGTCATGTTCCCAGTCCACAGGGTTTCAGAAGCAAGGCTCAGTCAGGTTCCCGGGGCACAGTATTCCACAATCTAAACAGATGTCATGTTCCCAGCCCACAGTTTTCCAGAATCACGCCTCAGTCATGTTCCCAGGCCACAGGGATCCAGAATCAAACGTCAGTCATGTTGCCAGGCCACAGGTTTCTGTCATCAAACCTCAGTCACGTTCCCGGGCCACAGGGTTCCTGAATCAAGCCTCAGTCATTTTGCCAGGCCAGAGTGTTCCACCATCAAACCTCAGTCATGATCCCAGGCCACATGTTTCCACAATGAAACCTCAGTCATTTTCTCAGGCCAAAGGTTTCCAGAATCAAACCTCAGTCATATTCCCAGGACACATGGTTCCAGAATCAAACCTGAGTCATGTTCGCAGGCCACAGGTTTCAACAATCAAACATCACTCATGTTCCCAGGACACAGGTGTCCTGAATCAAACCTCAGTCATGTACCCAGGGAACAGGCTTCCAGCAACAAACCTTTGTCATATTCCCAGGACACAGGGTTCCAGAATCAAACCTCAGTCTTGTTCCCAGGACAGAAGTTTCCAGAATCAACCCGATATCATGTTTCCTGGCCACAGTCTTCCAGTATCAAACCTCAGTCATGTTGCCAGGCCACAGGGTTCCACCATCAATCCTCACTCATGTTCCCAGGCCACAGGGTTCCAGAATCCACCGATGTCATGTTAAAGGCCACAGGGTTCCAGAATCAAACCGTTCTCATGTTCCCGGGCCACAGGGTTCCAGAATCAAGCCTCAGTCATTTTGCCAGGCCAGAGTGTTCCACCATCAAACCTCAGTCATGATCCCAGGCCACATGTTTCCACAATGAAACCTCAGTCATTTTCCCAGGCCAAAGGTTTCCAAAATCAAACCTCAGTCATGTTCCCAGGACACATGGTTCCAGAATCAAACCTGAGTCATGTTCGCGGGCCACAGGTTTCAACCATCAAACCTCAGTCATGTTCCCAGGACACAGGTGTCCAGAATCAAACCTCAGTCATGTTCCCAGGGCACAGGCTTCCAGAAACAAACCTCAGTCATATTCCCAGGACACAAGTTTCCAGAATCAACCAGATATCATGCTTCCTGGCCACAGTCTTCCAGAATCAAACCTTAGTCATGTGGCCAAGCCACAGGTTTCCACCATCAAACCTCAGACATGTTCCCAGGCCACAGGGTTCTAGAATCCACCGATGTCATGTTCCCAGGCCACAGGGTTCGAGAATCAATCCTCAGTTATGTTTCCCGGCTACAGGGTTCTAGAATAAAACCTCAGTCATGTTCCCAATCCACAGGGTTCCAGAACCAAGGCTCAGTCAGGTTCCCGGGGCACAGTATTCCACAATCTAAACAGATGTCACATGCCCAGTCCCCAGGGTTCCAGAATCCACCGGTATCATGTTCCCAGGCCACAGGGTTCCAGAATCAATCCTCAGTTATGTTCCCAGGCTACAGGGTTCCAGAATAAAACCTCAGTCATGTTCCCAGTCCACAGGGTTTCAGAACCAAGGCTCAGTCAGGTTCCCCGGGCACAGTATTCCACAATCTAAACAGATGTCATGTTCCCAGGCCGCAGATTCCAAGAATCACGCCTCAGTCATTTTCCCAGGCCACAGGGATCCAGAATCAAACGTCAGTCAAGTTGCCAGGCCACAGGTTTCTGCCATCAATCCTCAGTCACGTTCCCGGGCCACAGGGTTCCTGAATCAAGCCTCAGTCATTTTGCCAGGCCAGAGTGTTCCACCATCAAACCTCAGTCATGATCCCAGGCCACATGTTTCCACAATGAAACCTCAGTCATTTTCTCAGGCCAAAGGTTTCCAGAATCAAACCTCAGTCATATTCCCAGGACACATGGTTCCAGAATCAAACCTGAGTCATGTTCGCAGGCCACAGGTTTCAACAATCAAACATCACTCATGTTCCCAGGACACAGGTGTCCTGAATCAAACCTCAGTCATGTACCCAGGGAACAGGCTTCCAGCAACAAACCTTTTTCATATTCCCAGGACACAGGGTTCCAGAATCAAACCTCAGTCTTGTTCCCAGGACAGAAGTTTCCAGAATCAACCCGATATCATGTTTCCTGGCCACAGTCTTCCAGTATCAAACCTCAGTCATGTTGCCAGGCCACAGGGTTCCACCATCAATCCTCACTCATGTTCCCAGGCCACAGGGTTCCAGAATCCACCGATGTCATGTTAAAGGCCACAGGGTTCCAGAATCAAACCGTTCTCATGTTCCCGGGCCACAGGGTTCCAGAATCAAGCCTCAGTCATTTTGCCAAGCCAGAGTGTTCCACCATCAAACCTCAGTCATGATCCCAGGCCACATGTTTCCACAATGAAACCTCAGTCATTTTCCCAGGCCAAAGGTTTCCAAAATCAAACCTCAGTCATGTTCCCAGGACACATGGTTCCAGAATCAAACCTGAGTCATGTTCGCGGGCCACAGGTTTCAACCATCAAACCTCAGTCATGTTCCCAGGACACAGGTGTCCAGAATCAAACCTCAGTCATGTTCCCAGGGCACAGGCTTCCAGAAACAAACCTCAGTCATGTTCCCAGGACACAAGTTTGCACAATCAACCAGATATCATGCTTCCTGGCCACAGTCTTCCAGAATCAAACCTTAGTCATGTTGCCAAGCCACAGGTTTCCACCATCAAACCTCAGACATGTTCCCAGGCCACAGGGTTCTAGAATCCACCGATGTCATGTTCCCAGGCCACAGGGTTCGAGAATCAATCCTCAGTTATGTTTCCAGGCTACAGGGTTCTAGAATAAAACCTCAGTCATGTTCCCAATCCACAGGGTTCCAGAACCAAGGCTCAGTCAGGTTCCCGGGGCACAGTATTCCACAATCTAAACAGATGTCACATGCCCAGTCCCCAGGGTTCCAGAATCCACCGGTATCATGTTCCCAGGCCACAGGGTTCCAGAATCAATCCTCAGTTATGTTCCCAGGCTACAGGGTTCCAGAATAAAACCTCAGTCATGTTCCCAGTCCACAGGGTTTCAGAACCAAGGCTCAGTCAGGTTCCCGGGGCACAGTATTCCACAATCTAAACAGATGTCATGTTCCCAGGCCACAGTTTTCCAGAATCACGCCTCAGTCATGTTCCCAGGCCACAGGGATCCAGAATCAAACGTCAGTCATGTTGCCAGGCCACAGGTTTCTGCCATCAAACCTCAGTCACGTTCCCGGGCCACAGGGTTCCGGAATCAAGCCTCAGTCATTTTGCCAGGCCAGAGTGTTCCACCATCAAACCTCAGTCATGATCCCAGGCCACATGTTTCCACAATGAAACCTCAGTCATTTTCTCAGGCCAAAGGTTTCCAGAATCAAACCTCAGTCATATTCCCAGGACACATGGTTCCAGAATCAAACCTGAGTCATGTTCGCAGGCCACAGGTTTCAACAATCAAACATCACTCATGTTCCCAGGACACAGGTGTCCAGAATCAAACCTCAGTCATGTACCCAGGGAACAGGCTTCCAGCAACAAACCTTTGTCATATTCCCAGGACACAGGGTTCCAGAATCAAACCTCAGTCTTGTTCCCAGGACAGAAGTTTCCAGAATCAACCCGATATCATGTTTCCTGGCCACAGTCTTCCAGTATCAAACCTCAGTCATGTTGCCAGGCCACAGGGTTCCACCATCAATCCTCACTCATGTTCCCAGGCCACAGGATTCCAGAATGAAACCGTTCCCATGTTCCCAGGCCACAGGGTTCCAGAATCCACCGATGTCATGTTAAAGGCCACAGGGTTCCAGAATCAAACCGTTCTCATGTTCCCGGGCCACAGGGTTCCAGAATCAAGCCTCAGTCATTTTGCCAGGCCAGTGTTCCACCATCAAACCTCAGTCATGATCCCAGGCCACATGTTTCCACAATGAAACCTCAGTCATTTTCCCAGGCCAAAGGTTTCCAAAATCAAACCTCAGTCATGTTCCCAGGACACATGGTTCCAGAATCAAACCTGAGTCATGTTCGCGGGCCACAGGTTTCAACCATCAAACCTCAGTCATGTTCCCAGGACACAGGTGTCCAGAATCAAACCTCAGTCATGTTCCCAGGGCACAGGCTTCCAGAAACAAACCTCAGTCATGTTCCCAGGACACAAGTTTGCACAATCAACCAGATATCATGCTTCCTGGCCACAGTCTTCCAGAATCAAACCTTAGTCATGTTGCCAAGCCACAGGTTTCCACCATCAAACCTCAGACATGTTCCCAGGCCACAGTGTTCTAGAATCCACCGATGTCATGTTCCCAGGCCACAGGGTTCGAGAATCAATCCTCAGTTATGTTTCCAGGCTACAGGGTTCTAGAATAAAACCTCAGTCATGTTCCCAATCCACAGGGTTCCAGAACCAAGGCTCAGTCAGGTTCCCGGGGCACAGTATTCCACAATCTAAACAGATGTCACATGCCCAGTCCCCAGGGTTCCAGAATCCACCGGTATCATGTTCCCAGGCCACAGGGTTCCAGAATCAATCCTCAGTTATGTTCCCAGGCTACAGGGTTCCAGAATAAAACCTCAGTCATGTTCCCAGTCCACAGGGTTTCAGAACCAAGGCTCAGTCAGGTTCCCGGGGCACAGTATTCCACAATCTAAACAGATGTCATGTTCCCATGCCACAGTTTTCCAGAATCACGCCTCAGTCATGTTCCCAGGCCACAGGGATCCAGAATCAAACGTCAGTCATGTTGCCAGGCCACAGGTTTCTGCCATCAAACCTCAGTCACGTTCCCGGGCCACAGGGTTCCGGAATCAAGCCTCAGTCATTTTGCCAGGCCAGAGTGTTCCACCATCAAACCTCAGTCATGATCCCAGCTCACATGTTTCCACAATGAAACCTCAGTCATTTTCTCAGGCCAAAGGTTTCCAGAATCAAACCTCAGTCATATTCCCAGGACACATGGTTCCAGAATCAAACCTGAGTCATGTTCGCAGGCCACAGGTTTCAACAATCAAACATCACTCATGTTCCCAGGACACAGGTGTCCAGAATCAAACCTCAGTCATGTACCCAGGGAACAGGCTTCCAGCAACAAACCTTTGTCATATTCCCAGGACACAGGGTTCCAGAATCAAACCTCAGTCTTGTTCCCAGGACAGAAGTTTCCAGAATCAACCCGATATCATGTTTCCTGGCCACAGTCTTCCAGTATCAAACCTCAGTCATGTTGCCAGGCCACAGGGTTCCACCATCAATCCTCACTCATGTTCCCAGGCCACAGGGTTCCAGAATGAAACCGTTCCCATGTTCCCAGGCCACAGGGTTCCAGAATCCACCGATGTCATGTTAAAGGCCACAGGGTTCCAGAATCAAACCGTTCTCATGTTCCCGGGCCACAGGGTTCCAGAATCAAGCCTCAGTCATTTTGCCAGGCCAGTGTTCCACCATCAAACCTCAGTCATGATCCCAGGCCACATGTTTCCACAATGAAACCTCAGTCATTTTCCCAGGCCAAAGGTTTCCAAAATCAAACCTCAGTCATGTTCCCAGGACACATGGTTCCAGAATCAAACCTGAGTCATGTTCGCGGGCCACAGGTTTCAACCATCAAACCTCAGTCATGTTCCCAGGACACAGGTGTCCAGAATCAAACCTCAGTCATGTTCCCAGGGCACAGGCTTCCAGAAACAAACCTCAGTCATGTTCCCAGGACACAAGTTTCCAGAATCAACCAGATATCATGCTTCCTGGCCACAGTCTTCCAGAATCAAACCTTAGTCATGTTGCCAAGCCACAGGTTTCCACCATCAAACCTCAGACATGTTCCCAGGCCACAGGGTTCTAGAATCCACCGATGTCATGTTCCCAGGCCACAGGGTTCGAGAATCAATCCTCAGTTATGTTTCCCGGCTACAGGGTTCTAGAATAAAACCTCAGTCATGTTCCCAATCCACAGGGTTCCAGAACCAAGGCTCAGTCAGGTTCCCGGGGCACAGTATTCCACAATCTAAACAGATGTCACATGCCCAGTCCCCAGGGTTCCAGAATCCACCGGTATCATGTTCCCAGGCCACAGGGTTCCAGAATCAATCCTCAGTTATGTTCCCAGGCTACAGGGTTCCAGAATAAAACCTCAGTCATGTTCCCAGTCCACAGGGTTTCAGAAGCAAGGCTCAGTCAGGTTCCCGGGGCACAGTATTCCACAATCTAAACAGATGTCATGTTCCCAGCCCACAGTTTTCCAGAATCACGCCTCAGTCATGTTCCCAGGCCACAGGGATCCAGAATCAAACGTCAGTCATGTTGCCAGGCCACAGGTTTCTGTCATCAAACCTCAGTCACGTTCCCGGGCCACAGGGTTCCTGAATCAAGCCTCAGTCATTTTGCCAGGCCAGAGTGTTCCACCATCAAACCTCAGTCATGATCCCAGGCCACATGTTTCCACAATGAAACCTCAGTCATTTTCTCAGGCCAAAGGTTTCCAGAATCAAACCTCAGTCATATTCCCAGGACACATGGTTCCAGAATCAAACCTGAGTCATGTTCGCAGGCCACAGGTTTCAACAATCAAACATCACTCATGTTCCCAGGACACAGGTGTCCTGAATCAAACCTCAGTCATGTACCCAGGGAACAGGCTTCCAGCAACAAACCTTTGTCATATTCCCAGGACACAGGGTTCCAGAATCAAACCTCAGTCTTGTTCCCAGGACAGAAGTTTCCAGAATCAACCCGATATCATGTTTCCTGGCCACAGTCTTCCAGTATCAAACCTCAGTCATGTTGCCAGGCCACAGGGTTCCACCATCAATCCTCACTCATGTTCCCAGGCCACAGGGTTCCAGAATCCACCGATGTCATGTTAAAGGCCACAGGGTTCCAGAATCAAACCGTTCTCATGTTCCCGGGCCACAGGGTTCCAGAATCAAGCCTCAGTCATTTTGCCAGGCCAGAGTGTTCCACCATCAAACCTCAGTCATGATCCCAGGCCACATGTTTCCACAATGAAACCTCAGTCATTTTCCCAGGCCAAAGGTTTCCAAAATCAAACCTCAGTCATGTTCCCAGGACACATGGTTCCAGAATCAAACCTGAGTCATGTTCGCGGGCCACAGGTTTCAACCATCAAACCTCAGTCATGTTCCCAGGACACAGGTGTCCAGAATCAAACCTCAGTCATGTTCCCAGGGCACAGGCTTCCAGAAACAAACCTCAGTCATATTCCCAGGACACAAGTTTCCAGAATCAACCAGATATCATGCTTCCTGGCCACAGTCTTCCAGAATCAAACCTTAGTCATGTGGCCAAGCCACAGGTTTCCACCATCAAACCTCAGACATGTTCCCAGGCCACAGGGTTCTAGAATCCACCGATGTCATGTTCCCAGGCCACAGGGTTCGAGAATCAATCCTCAGTTATGTTTCCCGGCTACAGGGTTCTAGAATAAAACCTCAGTCATGTTCCCAATCCACAGGGTTCCAGAACCAAGGCTCAGTCAGGTTCCCGGGGCACAGTATTCCACAATCTAAACAGATGTCACATGCCCAGTCCCCAGGGTTCCAGAATCCACCGGTATCATGTTCCCAGGCCACAGGGTTCCAGAATCAATCCTCAGTTATGTTCCCAGGCTACAGGGTTCCAGAATAAAACCTCAGTCATGTTCCCAGTCCACAGGGTTTCAGAACCAAGGCTCAGTCAGGTTCCCCGGGCACAGTATTCCACAATCTAAACAGATGTCATGTTCCCAGGCCGCAGATTCCAAGAATCACGCCTCAGTCATTTTCCCAGGCCACAGGGATCCAGAATCAAACGTCAGTCAAGTTGCCAGGCCACAGGTTTCTGCCATCAATCCTCAGTCACGTTCCCGGGCCACAGGGTTCCTGAATCAAGCCTCAGTCATTTTGCCAGGCCAGAGTGTTCCACCATCAAACCTCAGTCATGATCCCAGGCCACATGTTTCCACAATGAAACCTCAGTCATTTTCTCAGGCCAAAGGTTTCCAGAATCAAACCTCAGTCATATTCCCAGGACACATGGTTCCAGAATCAAACCTGAGTCATGTTCGCAGGCCACAGGTTTCAACAATCAAACATCACTCATGTTCCCAGGACACAGGTGTCCTGAATCAAACCTCAGTCATGTACCCAGGGAACAGGCTTCCAGCAACAAACCTTTGTCATATTCCCAGGACACAGGGTTCCAGAATCAAACCTCAGTCTTGTTCCCAGGACAGAAGTTTCCAGAATCAACCCGATATCATGTTTCCTGGCCACAGTCTTCCAGTATCAAACCTCAGTCATGTTGCCAGGCCACAGGGTTCCACCATCAATCCTCACTCATGTTCCCAGGCCACAGGGTTCCAGAATCCACCGATGTCATGTTAAAGGCCACAGGGTTCCAGAATCAAACCGTTCTCATGTTCCCGGGCCACAGGGTTCCAGAATCAAGCCTCAGTCATTTTGCCAAGCCAGAGTGTTCCACCATCAAACCTCAGTCATGATCCCAGGCCACATGTTTCCACAATGAAACCTCAGTCATTTTCCCAGGCCAAAGGTTTCCAAAATCAAACCTCAGTCATGTTCCCAGGACACATGGTTCCAGAATCAAACCTGAGTCATGTTCGCGGGCCACAGGTTTCAACCATCAAACCTCAGTCATGTTCCCAGGACACAGGTGTCCAGAATCAAACCTCAGTCATGTTCCCAGGGCACAGGCTTCCAGAAACAAACCTCAGTCATGTTCCCAGGACACAAGTTTCCAGAATCAACCAGATATCATGCTTCCTGGCCACAGTCTTCCAGAATCAAACCTTAGTCATGTTGCCAAGCCACAGGTTTCCACCATCAAACCTCAGACATGTTCCCAGGCCACAGGGTTCTAGAATCCACCGATGTCATGTTCCCAGGCCACAGGGTTCGAGAATCAATCCTCAGTTATGTTTCCCGGCTACAGGGTTCTAGAATAAAACCTCAGTCATGTTCCCAATCCACAGGGTTCCAGAACCAAGGCTCAGTCAGGTTCCCGGGGCACAGTATTCCACAATCTAAACAGATGTCACATGCCCAGTCCCCAGGGTTCCAGAATCCACCGGTATCATGTTCCCAGGCCACAGGGT
Source organism: Balaenoptera physalus (assembly GCF_965194825.1). Classification (NCBI taxonomy): domain Eukaryota; kingdom Metazoa; phylum Chordata; class Mammalia; order Artiodactyla; family Balaenopteridae; genus Balaenoptera; species Balaenoptera physalus. The sequence continues at coordinate 1,302,078 of NW_028126442.1, read as the reverse complement.
TCCAGAATCAATCCTCATTTATGTTCCCAGGCTACAGGGTTCCAGAATAAAACCTCAGTCATGTTCCCAGTCCACAGGGTTTCAGAACCAAGGCTCAGTCAGGTTCCCGGGGCACAGTATTCCACAATCTAAACAGATGTCATGTTCCCAGGCCACAGTTTTCCAGAATCACGCCTCAGTCATGTTCCCAGGCCACAGGGATCCAGAATCAAACGTCAGTCATGTTGCCAGGCCACAGGTTTCTGCCATCAAACCTCAGTCACGTTCCCGGGCCACAGGGTTCCTGAATCAAGCCTCAGTCATTTTGCCAGGCCAGAGTGTTCCACCATCAAACCTCAGTCATGATCCCAGGCCACATGTTTCCACAATGAAACCTCAGTCATTTTCTCAGGCCAAAGGTTTCCAGAATCAAACCTCAGTCATATTCCCAGGACACATGGTTCCAGAATCAAACCTGAGTCATGTTCGCAGGCCACAGGTTTCAACAATCAAACATCACTCATGTTCCCAGGACACAGGTGTCCTGAATCAAACCTCAGTCATGTACCCAGGGAACAGGCTTCCAGCAACAAACCTTTGTCATATTCCCAGGACACAGGGTTCCAGAATCAAACCTCAGTCTTGTTCCCAGGACAGAAGTTTCCAGAATCAACCCGATATCATGTTTCCTGGCCACAGTCTTCCAGTATCAAACCTCAGTCATGTTGCCAGGCCACAGGGTTCCACCATCAATCCTCACTCATGTTCCCAGGCCACAGGGTTCCAGAATCCACCGATGTCATGTTAAAGGCCACAGGGTTCCAGAATCAAACCGTTCTCATGTTCCCGGGCCACAGGGTTCCAGAATCAAGCCTCAGTCATTTTGCCAGGCCAGTGTTCCACCATCAAACCTCAGTCATGATCCCAGGCCACATGTTTCCACAATGAAACCTCAGTCATTTTCCCAGGCCAAAGGTTTCCAAAATCAAACCTCAGTCATGTTCCCAGGACACATGGTTCCAGAATCAAACCTGAGTCATGTGCGCGGGCCACAGGTTTCAACCATCAAACCTCAGTCATGTTCCCAGGACACAGGTGTCCAGAATCAAACCTCAGTCATGTTCCCAGGGCACAGGCTTCCAGAAACAAACCTCAGTCATGTTCACAGGACACAAGTTTCCACAATCAACCAGATATCATGCTTCCTGGCCACAGTCTTCCAGAATCAAACCTTAGTCATGTTGCCAAGCCACAGGTTTCCACCATCAAACCTCAGACATGTTCCCAGGCCACAGGGTTCTAGAATCCACCGATGTCATGTTCCCAGGCCACAGGGTTCGAGAATCAATCCTCAGTTATGTTTCCCGGCTACAGGGTTCTAGAATAAAACCTCAGTCATGTTCCCAATCCACAGGGTTCCAGAACCAAGGCTCAGTCAGGTTCCCGGGGCACAGTATTCCACAATCTAAACAGATGTCACATGCCCAGTCCCCAGGGTTCCAGAATCCACCGGTATCATGTTCCCAGGCCACAGGGTTCCAGAATCAATCCTCAGTTATGTTCCCAGGCTACAGGGTTCAAGAATAAAACCTCAGTCATGTTCCCAGTCCACAGGGTTTCAGAACCAAGGCTCAGTCAGGTTCCCGGGGCACAGTATTCCACAATCTAAACAGATGTCATGTTCCCAGGCCACAGTTTTCCAGAATCACGCCTCAGTCATGTTCCCAGGCCACAGGGATCCAGAATCAAACGTCAGTCATGTTGCCAGGCCACAGGTTTCTGCCATCAAACCTCAGTCACGTTCCCGGGCCACAGGGTTCCTGAATCAAGCCTCAGTCATTTTGCCAGGCCAGAGTGTTCCACCATCAAACCTCAGTCATGATCCCAGGCCACATGTTTCCACAATGAAACCTCAGTCATTTTCTCAGGCCAAAGGTTTCCAGAATCAAACCTCAGTCATATTCCCAGGACACATGGTTCCAGAATCAAACCTGAGTCATGTTCGCAGGCCACAGGTTTCAACAATCAAACATCACTCATGTTCCCAGGACACAGGTGTCCAGAATCAAACCTCAGTCATGTACCCAGGGAACAGGCTTCCAGCAACAAACCTTTGTCATATTCCCAGGACACAGGGTTCCAGAATCAAACCTCAGTCTTGTTCCCAGGACAGAAGTTTCCAGAATCAACCCGATATCATGTTTCCTGGCCACAGTCTTCCAGTATCAAACTTCAGTCATGTTGCCAGGCCACAGGGTTCCACCATCAATCCTCACTCATGTTCCCAGGCCACAGGGTTCCAGAATCAAACCGTTCCCATGTTCCCAGGCCACAGGGTTCCAGAATCCACCGATGTCATGTTAAAGGCCACAGGGTTCCAGAATCAAACCGTTCTCATGTTCCCGGGCCACAGGGTTCCAGAATCAAGCCTCAGTCATTTTGCCAGGCCAGTGTTCCACCATCAAACCTCAGTCATGATCCCAGGCCACATGTTTCCACAATGAAACCTCAGTCATTTTCCCAGGCCAAAGGTTTCCAAAATCAAACCTCAGTCATGTTCCCAGGACACATGGTTCCAGAATCAAACCTGAGTCATGTTCGCGGGCCACAGGTTTCAACCATCAAACCTCAGTCATGTTCCCAGGACACAGGTGTCCAGAATCAAACCTCAGTCATGTTCCCAGGGCACAGGCTTCCAGAAACAAACCTCAGTCATGTTCCCAGGACACAAGTTTCCAGAATCAACCAGATATCATGCTTCCTGGCCACAGTCTTCCAGAATCAAACCTTAGTCATGTTGCCAAGCCACAGGTTTCCACCATCAAACCTCAGACATGTTCCCAGGCCACAGGGTTCTAGAATCCACCGATGTCATGTTCCCAGGCCACAGGGTTCGAGAATCAATCCTCAGTTATGTTTCCCGGCTACAGGGTTCTAGAATAAAACCTCAGTCATGTTCCCAATCCACAGGGTTCCAGAACCAAGGCTCAGTCAGGTTCCCGGGGCACAGTATTCCACAATCTAAACAGATGTCACATGCCCAGTCCCCAGGGTTCCAGAATCCACCGGTATCATGTTCCCAGGCCACAGGGTTCCAGAATCAATCCTCAGTTATGTTCCCAGGCTACAGGGTTCCAGAATAAAACCTCAGTCATGTTCCCAGTCCACAGGGTTTCAGAACCAAGGCTCAGTCAGGTTCCCGGGGCACAGTATTCCACAATCTAAACAGATGTCATGTTCCCAGGCCACAGTTTTCCAGAATCACGCCTCAGTCATGTTCCCAGGCCACAGGGATCCAGAATCAAACGTCAGTCATGTTGCCAGGCCACAGGTTTCTGCCATCAAACCTCAGTCACGTTCCCGGGCCACAGGGTTCCTGAATCAAGCCTCAGTCATTTTGCCAGGCCAGAGTGTTCCACCATCAAACCTCAGTCATGATCCCAGGCCACATGTTTCCACAATGAAACCTCAGTCATTTTCTCAGGCCAAAGGTTTCCAGAATCAAACCTCAGTCATATTCCCAGGACACATGGTTCCAGAATCAAACCGTTCTCATGTTCCCAGGCCACAGGGTTCCAGAATCCACCGATGTCATGTTAAAGGCCACAGGGTTCGAGAATCAATCCTCAGTTATGTTTCCAGGCTACAGGGTTCTAGAATAAAACCTCAGTCATGTTCCCAATCCACAGGGTTCCAGAACCAAGGCTCAGTCAGGTTCCCGGGGCACAGTATTCCACAATCTAAACAGATGTCACATGCCCAGTCCCCAGGGTTCCAGAATCCACCGGTATCATGTTCCCAGGCCACAGGGTTCCAGAATCAATCCTCAGTTATGTTCCCAGGCTACAGGGTTCCAGAATAAAACCTCAGTCATGTTCCCAGTCCACAGGGTTTCAGAACCAAGGCTCAGTCAGGTTCCCGGGGCACAGTATTCCACAATCTAAACAGATGTCATGTTCCCAGGCCACAGTTTTCCAGAATCACGCCTCAGTCATGTTCCCAGGCCACAGGGATCCAGAATCAAACGTCAGTCATGTTGCCAGGCCACAGGTTTCTGCCATCAAACCTCAGTCACGTTCCCGGGCCACAGGGTTCTTGAATCAAGCCTCAGTCATTTTGCCAGGCCAGAGTGTTCCACCATCAAACCTCAGTCATGATCCCAGGCCACATGTTTCCACAATGAAACCTCAGTCATTTTCTCAGGCCAAAGGTTTCCACAATCAAACCTCAGTCATATTCCCAGGACACATGGTTCCAGAATCAAACCTGAGTCATGTTCGCAGGCCACAGGTTTCAACAATCAAACATCACTCATGTTCCCAGGACACAGGTGTCCTGAATCAAACCTCAGTCATGTACCCAGGGAACAGGCTTCCAGCAACAAACCTTTGTCATATTCCCAGGACACAGGGTTCCAGAATCAAACCTCAGTCTTGTTCCCAGGACAGAAGTTTCCAGAATCAACCCGATATCATGTTTCCTGGCCACAGTCTTCCAGTATCAAACTTCAGTCATGTTGCCAGGCCACAGGGTTCCACCATCAATCCTCACTCATGTTCCCAGGCCACAGGGTTCCAGAATCCACCGATGTCATGTTAAAGGCCACAGGGTTCCAGAATCAAACCGTTCTCATGTTCCCGGGCCACAGGGTTCCAGAATCAAGCCTCAGTCATTTTGCCAGGCCAGTGTTCCACCATCAAACCTCAGTCATGATCCCAGGCCACATGTTTCCACAATGAAACCTCAGTCATTTTCCCAGGCCAAAGGTTTCCAAAATCAAACCTCAGTCATGTTCCCAGGACACATGGTTCCAGAATCAAACCTGAGTCATGTTCGCGGGCCACAGGTTTCAACCATCAAACCTCAGTCATGTTCCCAGGACACAGGTGTCCAGAATCAAACCTCAGTCATGTTCCCAGGGCACAGGCTTCCAGAAACAAACCTCAGTCATGTTCCCAGGACACAAGTTTCCAGAATCAACCAGATATCATGCTTCCTGGCCACAGTCTTCCAGAATCAAACCTTAGTCATGTTGCCAAGCCACAGGTTTCCACCATCAAACCTCAGACATGTTCCCAGGCCACAGGGTTCTAGAATCCACCGATGTCATGTTCCCAGGCCACAGGGTTCGAGAATCAATCCTCAGTTATGTTTCCCGGCTACAGGGTTCTAGAATAAAACCTCAGTCATGTTCCCAATCCACAGGGTTCCAGAACCAAGGCTCAGTCAGGTTCCCGGGGCACAGTATTCCACAATCTAAACAGTTGCCACATGCCCAGTCCCCAGGGTTCCAGAATCCACCGGTATCATGTTCCCAGGCCACAGGGTTCCAGAATCAATCCTCAGTTATGTTCCCAGGCTACAGGGTTCCAGAATAAAACCTCAGTCATGTTCCCAGTCCACAGGGTTTCAGAACCAAGGCTCAGTCAGGTTCCCGGGGCACAGTATTCCACAATCTAAACAGATGTCATGTTCCCAGGCCACAGTTTTCCAGAATCACGCCTCAGTCATGTTCCCAGGCCACAGGGATCCAGAATCAAACGTCAGTCATGTTGCCAGGCCACAGGTTTCTGCCATCAAACCTCAGTCACGTTCCCGGGCCACAGGGTTCCTGAATCAAGCCTCAGTCATTTTGCCAGGCCAGAGTGTTCCACCATCAAACCTCAGTCATGATCCCAGGCCACATGTTTCCACAATGAAACCTCAGTCATTTTCCCAGGCCAAAGGTTTCCAAAATCAAACCTCAGTCATGTTCCCAGGACACATGGTTCCAGAATCAAACCTGAGTCATGTTCGCGGGCCACAGGTTTCAACCATCAAACCTCAGTCATGTTCCCAGGACACAGGTGTCCAGAATCAAACCTCAGTCATGTTCCCAGGGCACAGGCTTCCAGAAACAAACCTCAGTCATGTTCCCAGGACACAAGTTTCCAGAATCAACCAGATATCATGCTTCCTGGCCACAGTCTTCCAGAATCAAACCTTAGTCATGTTGCCAAGCCACAGGTTTCCACCATCAAACCTCAGACATGTTCCCAGGCCACAGGGTTCTAGAATCCACCGATGTCATGTTCCCAGGCCACAGGGTTCGAGAATCAATCCTCAGTTATGTTTCCCGGCTACAGGGTTCTAGAATAAAACCTCAGTCATGTTCCCAATCCACAGGGTTCCAGAACCAAGGCTCAGTCAGGTTCCCGGGGCACAGTATTCCACAATCTAAACAGTTGCCACATGCCCAGTCCCCAGGGTTCCAGAATCCACCGGTATCATGTTCCCAGGCCACAGGGTTCCAGAATCAATCCTCAGTTATGTTCCCAGGCTACAGGGTTCCAGAATAAAACCTCAGTCATGTTCCCAGTCCACAGGGTTTCAGAACCAAGGCTCAGTCAGGTTCCCGGGGCACAGTATTCCACAATCTAAACAGATGTCATGTTCCCAGGCCACAGTTTTCCAGAATCACGCCTCAGTCATGTTCCCAGGCCACAGGGATCCAGAATCAAACGTCAGTCATGTTGCCAGGCCACAGGTTTCTGCCATCAAACCTCAGTCACGTTCCCGGGCCACAGGGTTCTTGAATCAAGCCTCAGTCATTTTGCCAGGCCAGAGTGTTCCACCATCAAACCTCAGTCATGATCCCAGGCCACATGTTTCCACAATGAAACCTCAGTCATTTTCTCAGGCCAAAGGTTTCCAGAATCAAACCTCAGTCATATTCCCAGGACACATGGTTCCAGAATCAAACCTGAGTCATGTTCGCAGGCCACAGGTTTCAACAATCAAACATCACTCATGTTCCCAGGACACAGGTGTCCTGAATCAAACCTCAGTCATGTACCCAGGGAACAGGCTTCCAGCAACAAACCTTTGTCATATTCCCAGGACACAGGGTTCCAGAATCAAACCTCAGTCTTGTTCCCAGGACAGAAGTTTCCAGAATCAACCCGATATCATGTTTCCTGGCCACAGTCTTCCAGTATCAAACCTCAGTCATGTTGCCAGGCCACAGGGTTCCACCAACAATCCTCACTCATGTTCCCAGGCCACAGTGTTCCAGAATCCACCGATGTCATGTTAAAGGCCACAGGGTTCCAGAATCAAACCGTTCTCATGTTCCCGGGCCACAGGGTTCCAGAATCAAGCCTCAGTCATTTTGCCAGGCCAGTGTTCCACCATCAAACCTCAGTCATGATCCCAGGCCACATGTTTCCACAATGAAACCTCAGTCATTTTCCCAGGCCAAAGGTTTCCAAAATCAAACCTCAGTCATGTTCCCAGGACACATGGTTCCAGAATCAAACCTGAGTCATGTTCGCGGGCCACAGGTTTCAACCATCAAACCTCAGTCATGTTCCCAGGACACAGGTGTCCAGAATCAAACCTCAGTCATGTTCCCAGGGCACAGGCTTCCAGAAACAAACCTCAGTCATGTTCCCAGGACACAAGTTTGCACAATCAACCAGATATCATGCTTCCTGGCCACAGTCTTCCAGAATCAAACCTTAGTCATGTTGCCAAGCCACAGGTTTCCACCATCAAACCTCAGACATGTTCCCAGGCCACAGTGTTCTAGAATCCACCGATGTCATGTTCCCAGGCCACAGGGTTCGAGAATCAATCCTCAGTTATGTTTCCAGGCTACAGGGTTCTAGAATAAAACCTCAGTCATGTTCCCAATCCACAGGGTTCCAGAACCAAGGCTCAGTCAGGTTCCCGGGGCACAGTATTCCACAATCTAAACAGATGTCACATGCCCAGTCCCCAGGGTTCCAGAATCCACCGGTATCATGTTCCCAGGCCACAGGGTTCCAGAATCAATCCTCAGTTATGTTCCCAGGCTACAGGGTTCCAGAATAAAACCTCAGTCATGTTCCCAGTCCACAGGGTTTCAGAACCAAGGCTCAGTCAGGTTCCCGGGGCACAGTATTCCACAATCTAAACAGATGTCATGTTCCCAGGCCACAGTTTTCCAGAATCACGCCTCAGTCATGTTCCCAGGCCACAGGGATCCAGAATCAAACGTCAGTCATGTTGCCAGGCCACAGGTTTCTGCCATCAAACCTCAGTCACGTTCCCGGGCCACAGGGTTCCGGAATCAAGCCTCAGTCATTTTGCCAGGCCAGAGTGTTCCACCATCAAACCTCAGTCATGATCCCAGGCCACATGTTTCCACAATGAAACCTCAGTCATTTTCTCAGGCCAAAGGTTTCCAGAATCAAACCTCAGTCATATTCCCAGGACACATGGTTCCAGAATCAAACCTGAGTCATGTTCGCAGGCCACAGGTTTCAACAATCAAACATCACTCATGTTCCCAGGACACAGGTGTCCAGAATCAAACCTCAGTCATGTACCCAGGGAACAGGCTTCCAGCAACAAACCTTTGTCATATTCCCAGGACACAGGGTTCCAGAATCAAACCTCAGTCTTGTTCCCAGGACAGAAGTTTCCAGAATCAACCCGATATCATGTTTCCTGGCCACAGTCTTCCAGTATCAAACCTCAGTCATGTTGCCAGGCCACAGGGTTCCACCATCAATCCTCACTCATGTTCCCAGGCCACAGGATTCCAGAATGAAACCGTTCCCATGTTCCCAGGCCACAGGGTTCCAGAATCCACCGATGTCATGTTAAAGGCCACAGGGTTCCAGAATCAAACCGTTCTCATGTTCCCGGGCCACAGGGTTCCAGAATCAAGCCTCAGTCATTTTGCCAGGCCAGTGTTCCACCATCAAACCTCAGTCATGATCCCAGGCCACATGTTTCCACAATGAAACCTCAGTCATTTTCCCAGGCCAAAGGTTTCCAAAATCAAACCTCAGTCATGTTCCCAGGACACATGGTTCCAGAATCAAACCTGAGTCATGTTCGCGGGCCACAGGTTTCAACCATCAAACCTCAGTCATGTTCCCAGGACACAGGTGTCCAGAATCAAACCTCAGTCATGTTCCCAGGGCACAGGCTTCCAGAAACAAACCTCAGTCATGTTCCCAGGACACAAGTTTGCACAATCAACCAGATATCATGCTTCCTGGCCACAGTCTTCCAGAATCAAACCTTAGTCATGTTGCCAAGCCACAGGTTTCCACCATCAAACCTCAGACATGTTCCCAGGCCACAGTGTTCTAGAATCCACCGATGTCATGTTCCCAGGCCACAGGGTTCGAGAATCAATCCTCAGTTATGTTTCCAGGCTACAGGGTTCTAGAATAAAACCTCAGTCATGTTCCCAATCCACAGGGTTCCAGAACCAAGGCTCAGTCAGGTTCCCGGGGCACAGTATTCCACAATCTAAACAGATGTCACATGCCCAGTCCCCAGGGTTCCAGAATCCACCGGTATCATGTTCCCAGGCCACAGGGTTCCAGAATCAATCCTCAGTTATGTTCCCAGGCTACAGGGTTCCAGAATAAAACCTCAGTCATGTTCCCAGTCCACAGGGTTTCAGAACCAAGGCTCAGTCAGGTTCCCGGGGCACAGTATTCCACAATCTAAACAGATGTCATGTTCCCATGCCACAGTTTTCCAGAATCACGCCTCAGTCATGTTCCCAGGCCACAGGGATCCAGAATCAAACGTCAGTCATGTTGCCAGGCCACAGGTTTCTGCCATCAAACCTCAGTCACGTTCCCGGGCCACAGGGTTCCGGAATCAAGCCTCAGTCATTTTGCCAGGCCAGAGTGTTCCACCATCAAACCTCAGTCATGATCCCAGCTCACATGTTTCCACAATGAAACCTCAGTCATTTTCTCAGGCCAAAGGTTTCCAGAATCAAACCTCAGTCATATTCCCAGGACACATGGTTCCAGAATCAAACCTGAGTCATGTTCGCAGGCCACAGGTTTCAACAATCAAACATCACTCATGTTCCCAGGACACAGGTGTCCAGAATCAAACCTCAGTCATGTACCCAGGGAACAGGCTTCCAGCAACAAACCTTTGTCATATTCCCAGGACACAGGGTTCCAGAATCAAACCTCAGTCTTGTTCCCAGGACAGAAGTTTCCAGAATCAACCCGATATCATGTTTCCTGGCCACAGTCTTCCAGTATCAAACCTCAGTCATGTTGCCAGGCCACAGGGTTCCACCATCAATCCTCACTCATGTTCCCAGGCCACAGGGTTCCAGAATGAAACCGTTCCCATGTTCCCAGGCCACAGGGTTCCAGAATCCACCGATGTCATGTTAAAGGCCACAGGGTTCCAGAATCAAACCGTTCTCATGTTCCCGGGCCACAGGGTTCCAGAATCAAGCCTCAGTCATTTTGCCAGGCCAGTGTTCCACCATCAAACCTCAGTCATGATCCCAGGCCACATGTTTCCACAATGAAACCTCAGTCATTTTCCCAGGCCAAAGGTTTCCAAAATCAAACCTCAGTCATGTTCCCAGGACACATGGTTCCAGAATCAAACCTGAGTCATGTTCGCGGGCCACAGGTTTCAACCATCAAACCTCAGTCATGTTCCCAGGACACAGGTGTCCAGAATCAAACCTCAGTCATGTTCCCAGGGCACAGGCTTCCAGAAACAAACCTCAGTCATGTTCCCAGGACACAAGTTTCCAGAATCAACCAGATATCATGCTTCCTGGCCACAGTCTTCCAGAATCAAACCTTAGTCATGTTGCCAAGCCACAGGTTTCCACCATCAAACCTCAGACATGTTCCCAGGCCACAGGGTTCTAGAATCCACCGATGTCATGTTCCCAGGCCACAGGGTTCGAGAATCAATCCTCAGTTATGTTTCCCGGCTACAGGGTTCTAGAATAAAACCTCAGTCATGTTCCCAATCCACAGGGTTCCAGAACCAAGGCTCAGTCAGGTTCCCGGGGCACAGTATTCCACAATCTAAACAGATGTCACATGCCCAGTCCCCAGGGTTCCAGAATCCACCGGTATCATGTTCCCAGGCCACAGGGTTCCAGAATCAATCCTCAGTTATGTTCCCAGGCTACAGGGTTCCAGAATAAAACCTCAGTCATGTTCCCAGTCCACAGGGTTTCAGAAGCAAGGCTCAGTCAGGTTCCCGGGGCACAGTATTCCACAATCTAAACAGATGTCATGTTCCCAGCCCACAGTTTTCCAGAATCACGCCTCAGTCATGTTCCCAGGCCACAGGGATCCAGAATCAAACGTCAGTCATGTTGCCAGGCCACAGGTTTCTGTCATCAAACCTCAGTCACGTTCCCGGGCCACAGGGTTCCTGAATCAAGCCTCAGTCATTTTGCCAGGCCAGAGTGTTCCACCATCAAACCTCAGTCATGATCCCAGGCCACATGTTTCCACAATGAAACCTCAGTCATTTTCTCAGGCCAAAGGTTTCCAGAATCAAACCTCAGTCATATTCCCAGGACACATGGTTCCAGAATCAAACCTGAGTCATGTTCGCAGGCCACAGGTTTCAACAATCAAACATCACTCATGTTCCCAGGACACAGGTGTCCTGAATCAAACCTCAGTCATGTACCCAGGGAACAGGCTTCCAGCAACAAACCTTTGTCATATTCCCAGGACACAGGGTTCCAGAATCAAACCTCAGTCTTGTTCCCAGGACAGAAGTTTCCAGAATCAACCCGATATCATGTTTCCTGGCCACAGTCTTCCAGTATCAAACCTCAGTCATGTTGCCAGGCCACAGGGTTCCACCATCAATCCTCACTCATGTTCCCAGGCCACAGGGTTCCAGAATCCACCGATGTCATGTTAAAGGCCACAGGGTTCCAGAATCAAACCGTTCTCATGTTCCCGGGCCACAGGGTTCCAGAATCAAGCCTCAGTCATTTTGCCAGGCCAGAGTGTTCCACCATCAAACCTCAGTCATGATCCCAGGCCACATGTTTCCACAATGAAACCTCAGTCATTTTCCCAGGCCAAAGGTTTCCAAAATCAAACCTCAGTCATGTTCCCAGGACACATGGTTCCAGAATCAAACCTGAGTCATGTTCGCGGGCCACAGGTTTCAACCATCAAACCTCAGTCATGTTCCCAGGACACAGGTGTCCAGAATCAAACCTCAGTCATGTTCCCAGGGCACAGGCTTCCAGAAACAAACCTCAGTCATATTCCCAGGACACAAGTTTCCAGAATCAACCAGATATCATGCTTCCTGGCCACAGTCTTCCAGAATCAAACCTTAGTCATGTGGCCAAGCCACAGGTTTCCACCATCAAACCTCAGACATGTTCCCAGGCCACAGGGTTCTAGAATCCACCGATGTCATGTTCCCAGGCCACAGGGTTCGAGAATCAATCCTCAGTTATGTTTCCCGGCTACAGGGTTCTAGAATAAAACCTCAGTCATGTTCCCAATCCACAGGGTTCCAGAACCAAGGCTCAGTCAGGTTCCCGGGGCACAGTATTCCACAATCTAAACAGATGTCACATGCCCAGTCCCCAGGGTTCCAGAATCCACCGGTATCATGTTCCCAGGCCACAGGGTTCCAGAATCAATCCTCAGTTATGTTCCCAGGCTACAGGGTTCCAGAATAAAACCTCAGTCATGTTCCCAGTCCACAGGGTTTCAGAACCAAGGCTCAGTCAGGTTCCCCGGGCACAGTATTCCACAATCTAAACAGATGTCATGTTCCCAGGCCGCAGATTCCAAGAATCACGCCTCAGTCATTTTCCCAGGCCACAGGGATCCAGAATCAAACGTCAGTCAAGTTGCCAGGCCACAGGTTTCTGCCATCAATCCTCAGTCACGTTCCCGGGCCACAGGGTTCCTGAATCAAGCCTCAGTCATTTTGCCAGGCCAGAGTGTTCCACCATCAAACCTCAGTCATGATCCCAGGCCACATGTTTCCACAATGAAACCTCAGTCATTTTCTCAGGCCAAAGGTTTCCAGAATCAAACCTCAGTCATATTCCCAGGACACATGGTTCCAGAATCAAACCTGAGTCATGTTCGCAGGCCACAGGTTTCAACAATCAAACATCACTCATGTTCCCAGGACACAGGTGTCCTGAATCAAACCTCAGTCATGTACCCAGGGAACAGGCTTCCAGCAACAAACCTTTTTCATATTCCCAGGACACAGGGTTCCAGAATCAAACCTCAGTCTTGTTCCCAGGACAGAAGTTTCCAGAATCAACCCGATATCATGTTTCCTGGCCACAGTCTTCCAGTATCAAACCTCAGTCATGTTGCCAGGCCACAGGGTTCCACCATCAATCCTCACTCATGTTCCCAGGCCACAGGGTTCCAGAATCCACCGATGTCATGTTAAAGGCCACAGGGTTCCAGAATCAAACCGTTCTCATGTTCCCGGGCCACAGGGTTCCAGAATCAAGCCTCAGTCATTTTGCCAAGCCAGAGTGTTCCACCATCAAACCTCAGTCATGATCCCAGGCCACATGTTTCCACAATGAAACCTCAGTCATTTTCCCAGGCCAAAGGTTTCCAAAATCAAACCTCAGTCATGTTCCCAGGACACATGGTTCCAGAATCAAACCTGAGTCATGTTCGCGGGCCACAGGTTTCAACCATCAAACCTCAGTCATGTTCCCAGGACACAGGTGTCCAGAATCAAACCTCAGTCATGTTCCCAGGGCACAGGCTTCCAGAAACAAACCTCAGTCATGTTCCCAGGACACAAGTTTCCAGAATCAACCAGATATCATGCTTCCTGGCCACAGTCTTCCAGAATCAAACCTTAGTCATGTTGCCAAGCCACAGGTTTCCACCATCAAACCTCAGACATGTTCCCAGGCCACAGGGTTCTAGAATCCACCGATGTCATGTTCCCAGGCCACAGGGTTCGAGAATCAATCCTCAGTTATGTTTCCCGGCTACAGGGTTCTAGAATAAAACCTCAGTCATGTTCCCAATCCACAGGGTTCCAGAACCAAGGCTCAGTCAGGTTCCCGGGGCACAGTATTCCACAATCTAAACAGATGTCACATGCCCAGTCCCCAGGGTTCCAGAATCCACCGGTATCATGTTCCCAGGCCACAGGGTTCCAGAATCAATCCTCAGTTATGTTCCCAGGCTACAGGGTTCCAGAATAAAACCTCAGTCATGTTCCCAGTCCACAGGGTTTCAGAAGCAAGGCTCAGTCAGGTTCCCGGGGCACAGTATTCCACAATCTAAACAGATGTCATGTTCCCAGCCCACAGTTTTCCAGAATCACGCCTCAGTCATGTTCCCAGGCCACAGGGATCCAGAATCAAACGTCAGTCATGTTGCCAGGCCACAGGTTTCTGTCATCAAACCTCAGTCACGTTCCCGGGCCACAGGGTTCCTGAATCAAGCCTCAGTCATTTTGCCAGGCCAGAGTGTTCCACCATCAAACCTCAGTCATGATCCCAGGCCACATGTTTCCACAATGAAACCTCAGTCATTTTCTCAGGCCAAAGGTTTCCAGAATCAAACCTCAGTCATATTCCCAGGACACATGGTTCCAGAATCAAACCTGAGTCATGTTCGCAGGCCACAGGTTTCAACAATCAAACATCACTCATGTTCCCAGGACACAGGTGTCCTGAATCAAACCTCAGTCATGTACCCAGGGAACAGGCTTCCAGCAACAAACCTTTGTCATATTCCCAGGACACAGGGTTCCAGAATCAAACCTCAGTCTTGTTCCCAGGACAGAAGTTTCCAGAATCAACCCGATATCATGTTTCCTGGCCACAGTCTTCCAGTATCAAACCTCAGTCATGTTGCCAGGCCACAGGGTTCCACCATCAATCCTCACTCATGTTCCCAGGCCACAGGGTTCCAGAATCCACCGATGTCATGTTAAAGGCCACAGGGTTCCAGAATCAAACCGTTCTCATGTTCCCGGGCCACAGGGTTCCAGAATCAAGCCTCAGTCATTTTGCCAGGCCAGAGTGTTCCACCATCAAACCTCAGTCATGATCCCAGGCCACATGTTTCCACAATGAAACCTCAGTCATTTTCCCAGGCCAAAGGTTTCCAAAATCAAACCTCAGTCATGTTCCCAGGACACATGGTTCCAGAATCAAACCTGAGTCATGTTCGCGGGCCACAGGTTTCAACCATCAAACCTCAGTCATGTTCCCAGGACACAGGTGTCCAGAATCAAACCTCAGTCATGTTCCCAGGGCACAGGCTTCCAGAAACAAACCTCAGTCATATTCCCAGGACACAAGTTTCCAGAATCAACCAGATATCATGCTTCCTGGCCACAGTCTTCCAGAATCAAACCTTAGTCATGTGGCCAAGCCACAGGTTTCCACCATCAAACCTCAGACATGTTCCCAGGCCACAGGGTTCTAGAATCCACCGATGTCATGTTCCCAGGCCACAGGGTTCGAGAATCAATCCTCAGTTATGTTTCCCGGCTACAGGGTTCTAGAATAAAACCTCAGTCATGTTCCCAATCCACAGGGTTCCAGAACCAAGGCTCAGTCAGGTTCCCGGGGCACAGTATTCCACAATCTAAACAGATGTCACATGCCCAGTCCCCAGGGTTCCAGAATCCACCGGTATCATGTTCCCAGGCCACAGGGTTCCAGAATCAATCCTCAGTTATGTTCCCAGGCTACAGGGTTCCAGAATAAAACCTCAGTCATGTTCCCAGTCCACAGGGTTTCAGAACCAAGGCTCAGTCAGGTTCCCCGGGCACAGTATTCCACAATCTAAACAGATGTCATGTTCCCAGGCCGCAGATTCCAAGAATCACGCCTCAGTCATTTTCCCAGGCCACAGGGATCCAGAATCAAACGTCAGTCAAGTTGCCAGGCCACAGGTTTCTGCCATCAATCCTCAGTCACGTTCCCGGGCCACAGGGTTCCTGAATCAAGCCTCAGTCATTTTGCCAGGCCAGAGTGTTCCACCATCAAACCTCAGTCATGATCCCAGGCCACATGTTTCCACAATGAAACCTCAGTCATTTTCTCAGGCCAAAGGTTTCCAGAATCAAACCTCAGTCATATTCCCAGGACACATGGTTCCAGAATCAAACCTGAGTCATGTTCGCAGGCCACAGGTTTCAACAATCAAACATCACTCATGTTCCCAGGACACAGGTGTCCTGAATCAAACCTCAGTCATGTACCCAGGGAACAGGCTTCCAGCAACAAACCTTTTTCATATTCCCAGGACACAGGGTTCCAGAATCAAACCTCAGTCTTGTTCCCAGGACAGAAGTTTCCAGAATCAACCCGATATCATGTTTCCTGGCCACAGTCTTCCAGTATCAAACCTCAGTCATGTTGCCAGGCCACAGGGTTCCACCATCAATCCTCACTCATGTTCCCAGGCCACAGGGTTCCAGAATCCACCGATGTCATGTTAAAGGCCACAGGGTTCCAGAATCAAACCGTTCTCATGTTCCCGGGCCACAGGGTTCCAGAATCAAGCCTCAGTCATTTTGCCAAGCCAGAGTGTTCCACCATCAAACCTCAGTCATGATCCCAGGCCACATGTTTCCACAATGAAACCTCAGTCATTTTCCCAGGCCAAAGGTTTCCAAAATCAAACCTCAGTCATGTTCCCAGGACACATGGTTCCAGAATCAAACCTGAGTCATGTTCGCGGGCCACAGGTTTCAACCATCAAACCTCAGTCATGTTCCCAGGACACAGGTGTCCAGAATCAAACCTCAGTCATGTTCCCAGGGCACAGGCTTCCAGAAACAAACCTCAGTCATGTTCCCAGGACACAAGTTTGCACAATCAACCAGATATCATGCTTCCTGGCCACAGTCTTCCAGAATCAAACCTTAGTCATGTTGCCAAGCCACAGGTTTCCACCATCAAACCTCAGACATGTTCCCAGGCCACAGTGTTCTAGAATCCACCGATGTCATGTTCCCAGGCCACAGGGTTCGAGAATCAATCCTCAGTTATGTTTCCAGGCTACAGGGTTCTAGAATAAAACCTCAGTCATGTTCCCAATCCACAGGGTTCCAGAACCAAGGCTCAGTCAGGTTCCCGGGGCACAGTATTCCACAATCTAAACAGATGTCACATGCCCAGTCCCCAGGGTTCCAGAATCCACCGGTATCATGTTCCCAGGCCACAGGGTTCCAGAATCAATCCTCAGTTATGTTCCCAGGCTACAGGGTTCCAGAATAAAACCTCAGTCATGTTCCCAGTCCACAGGGTTTCAGAACCAAGGCTCAGTCAGGTTCCCGGGGCACAGTATTCCACAATCTAAACAGATGTCATGTTCCCAGGCCACAGTTTTCCAGAATCACGCCTCAGTCATGTTCCCAGGCCACAGGGATCCAGAATCAAACGTCAGTCATGTTGCCAGGCCACAGGTTTCTGCCATCAAACCTCAGTCACGTTCCCGGGCCACAGGGTTCCGGAATCAAGCCTCAGTCATTTTGCCAGGCCAGAGTGTTCCACCATCAAACCTCAGTCATGATCCCAGGCCACATGTTTCCACAATGAAACCTCAGTCATTTTCTCAGGCCAAAGGTTTCCAGAATCAAACCTCAGTCATATTCCCAGGACACATGGTTCCAGAATCAAACCTGAGTCATGTTCGCAGGCCACAGGTTTCAACAATCAAACATCACTCATGTTCCCAGGACACAGGTGTCCAGAATCAAACCTCAGTCATGTACCCAGGGAACAGGCTTCCAGCAACAAACCTTTGTCATATTCCCAGGACACAGGGTTCCAGAATCAAACCTCAGTCTTGTTCCCAGGACAGAAGTTTCCAGAATCAACCCGATATCATGTTTCCTGGCCACAGTCTTCCAGTATCAAACCTCAGTCATGTTGCCAGGCCACAGGGTTCCACCATCAATCCTCACTCATGTTCCCAGGCCACAGGATTCCAGAATGAAACCGTTCCCATGTTCCCAGGCCACAGGGTTCCAGAATCCACCGATGTCATGTTAAAGGCCACAGGGTTCCAGAATCAAACCGTTCTCATGTTCCCGGGCCACAGGGTTCCAGAATCAAGCCTCAGTCATTTTGCCAGGCCAGTGTTCCACCATCAAACCTCAGTCATGATCCCAGGCCACATGTTTCCACAATGAAACCTCAGTCATTTTCCCAGGCCAAAGGTTTCCAAAATCAAACCTCAGTCATGTTCCCAGGACACATGGTTCCAGAATCAAACCTGAGTCATGTTCGCGGGCCACAGGTTTCAACCATCAAACCTCAGTCATGTTCCCAGGACACAGGTGTCCAGAATCAAACCTCAGTCATGTTCCCAGGGCACAGGCTTCCAGAAACAAACCTCAGTCATGTTCCCAGGACACAAGTTTGCACAATCAACCAGATATCATGCTTCCTGGCCACAGTCTTCCAGAATCAAACCTTAGTCATGTTGCCAAGCCACAGGTTTCCACCATCAAACCTCAGACATGTTCCCAGGCCACAGTGTTCTAGAATCCACCGATGTCATGTTCCCAGGCCACAGGGTTCGAGAATCAATCCTCAGTTATGTTTCCAGGCTACAGGGTTCTAGAATAAAACCTCAGTCATGTTCCCAATCCACAGGGTTCCAGAACCAAGGCTCAGTCAGGTTCCCGGGGCACAGTATTCCACAATCTAAACAGATGTCACATGCCCAGTCCCCAGGGTTCCAGAATCCACCGGTATCATGTTCCCAGGCCACAGGGTTCCAGAATCAATCCTCAGTTATGTTCCCAGGCTACAGGGTTCCAGAATAAAACCTCAGTCATGTTCCCAGTCCACAGGGTTTCAGAACCAAGGCTCAGTCAGGTTCCCGGGGCACAGTATTCCACAATCTAAACAGATGTCATGTTCCCATGCCACAGTTTTCCAGAATCACGCCTCAGTCATGTTCCCAGGCCACAGGGATCCAGAATCAAACGTCAGTCATGTTGCCAGGCCACAGGTTTCTGCCATCAAACCTCAGTCACGTTCCCGGGCCACAGGGTTCCGGAATCAAGCCTCAGTCATTTTGCCAGGCCAGAGTGTTCCACCATCAAACCTCAGTCATGATCCCAGCTCACATGTTTCCACAATGAAACCTCAGTCATTTTCTCAGGCCAAAGGTTTCCAGAATCAAACCTCAGTCATATTCCCAGGACACATGGTTCCAGAATCAAACCTGAGTCATGTTCGCAGGCCACAGGTTTCAACAATCAAACATCACTCATGTTCCCAGGACACAGGTGTCCAGAATCAAACCTCAGTCATGTACCCAGGGAACAGGCTTCCAGCAACAAACCTTTGTCATATTCCCAGGACACAGGGTTCCAGAATCAAACCTCAGTCTTGTTCCCAGGACAGAAGTTTCCAGAATCAACCCGATATCATGTTTCCTGGCCACAGTCTTCCAGTATCAAACCTCAGTCATGTTGCCAGGCCACAGGGTTCCACCATCAATCCTCACTCATGTTCCCAGGCCACAGGGTTCCAGAATGAAACCGTTCCCATGTTCCCAGGCCACAGGGTTCCAGAATCCACCGATGTCATGTTAAAGGCCACAGGGTTCCAGAATCAAACCGTTCTCATGTTCCCGGGCCACAGGGTTCCAGAATCAAGCCTCAGTCATTTTGCCAGGCCAGTGTTCCACCATCAAACCTCAGTCATGATCCCAGGCCACATGTTTCCACAATGAAACCTCAGTCATTTTCCCAGGCCAAAGGTTTCCAAAATCAAACCTCAGTCATGTTCCCAGGACACATGGTTCCAGAATCAAACCTGAGTCATGTTCGCGGGCCACAGGTTTCAACCATCAAACCTCAGTCATGTTCCCAGGACACAGGTGTCCAGAATCAAACCTCAGTCATGTTCCCAGGGCACAGGCTTCCAGAAACAAACCTCAGTCATGTTCCCAGGACACAAGTTTCCAGAATCAACCAGATATCATGCTTCCTGGCCACAGTCTTCCAGAATCAAACCTTAGTCATGTTGCCAAGCCACAGGTTTCCACCATCAAACCTCAGACATGTTCCCAGGCCACAGGGTTCTAGAATCCACCGATGTCATGTTCCCAGGCCACAGGGTTCGAGAATCAATCCTCAGTTATGTTTCCCGGCTACAGGGTTCTAGAATAAAACCTCAGTCATGTTCCCAATCCACAGGGTTCCAGAACCAAGGCTCAGTCAGGTTCCCGGGGCACAGTATTCCACAATCTAAACAGATGTCACATGCCCAGTCCCCAGGGTTCCAGAATCCACCGGTATCATGTTCCCAGGCCACAGGGTTCCAGAATCAATCCTCAGTTATGTTCCCAGGCTACAGGGTTCCAGAATAAAACCTCAGTCATGTTCCCAGTCCACAGGGTTTCAGAAGCAAGGCTCAGTCAGGTTCCCGGGGCACAGTATTCCACAATCTAAACAGATGTCATGTTCCCAGCCCACAGTTTTCCAGAATCACGCCTCAGTCATGTTCCCAGGCCACAGGGATCCAGAATCAAACGTCAGTCATGTTGCCAGGCCACAGGTTTCTGTCATCAAACCTCAGTCACGTTCCCGGGCCACAGGGTTCCTGAATCAAGCCTCAGTCATTTTGCCAGGCCAGAGTGTTCCACCATCAAACCTCAGTCATGATCCCAGGCCACATGTTTCCACAATGAAACCTCAGTCATTTTCTCAGGCCAAAGGTTTCCAGAATCAAACCTCAGTCATATTCCCAGGACACATGGTTCCAGAATCAAACCTGAGTCATGTTCGCAGGCCACAGGTTTCAACAATCAAACATCACTCATGTTCCCAGGACACAGGTGTCCTGAATCAAACCTCAGTCATGTACCCAGGGAACAGGCTTCCAGCAACAAACCTTTGTCATATTCCCAGGACACAGGGTTCCAGAATCAAACCTCAGTCTTGTTCCCAGGACAGAAGTTTCCAGAATCAACCCGATATCATGTTTCCTGGCCACAGTCTTCCAGTATCAAACCTCAGTCATGTTGCCAGGCCACAGGGTTCCACCATCAATCCTCACTCATGTTCCCAGGCCACAGGGTTCCAGAATCCACCGATGTCATGTTAAAGGCCACAGGGTTCCAGAATCAAACCGTTCTCATGTTCCCGGGCCACAGGGTTCCAGAATCAAGCCTCAGTCATTTTGCCAGGCCAGAGTGTTCCACCATCAAACCTCAGTCATGATCCCAGGCCACATGTTTCCACAATGAAACCTCAGTCATTTTCCCAGGCCAAAGGTTTCCAAAATCAAACCTCAGTCATGTTCCCAGGACACATGGTTCCAGAATCAAACCTGAGTCATGTTCGCGGGCCACAGGTTTCAACCATCAAACCTCAGTCATGTTCCCAGGACACAGGTGTCCAGAATCAAACCTCAGTCATGTTCCCAGGGCACAGGCTTCCAGAAACAAACCTCAGTCATATTCCCAGGACACAAGTTTCCAGAATCAACCAGATATCATGCTTCCTGGCCACAGTCTTCCAGAATCAAACCTTAGTCATGTGGCCAAGCCACAGGTTTCCACCATCAAACCTCAGACATGTTCCCAGGCCACAGGGTTCTAGAATCCACCGATGTCATGTTCCCAGGCCACAGGGTTCGAGAATCAATCCTCAGTTATGTTTCCCGGCTACAGGGTTCTAGAATAAAACCTCAGTCATGTTCCCAATCCACAGGGTTCCAGAACCAAGGCTCAGTCAGGTTCCCGGGGCACAGTATTCCACAATCTAAACAGATGTCACATGCCCAGTCCCCAGGGTTCCAGAATCCACCGGTATCATGTTCCCAGGCCACAGGGTTCCAGAATCAATCCTCAGTTATGTTCCCAGGCTACAGGGTTCCAGAATAAAACCTCAGTCATGTTCCCAGTCCACAGGGTTTCAGAACCAAGGCTCAGTCAGGTTCCCCGGGCACAGTATTCCACAATCTAAACAGATGTCATGTTCCCAGGCCGCAGATTCCAAGAATCACGCCTCAGTCATTTTCCCAGGCCACAGGGATCCAGAATCAAACGTCAGTCAAGTTGCCAGGCCACAGGTTTCTGCCATCAATCCTCAGTCACGTTCCCGGGCCACAGGGTTCCTGAATCAAGCCTCAGTCATTTTGCCAGGCCAGAGTGTTCCACCATCAAACCTCAGTCATGATCCCAGGCCACATGTTTCCACAATGAAACCTCAGTCATTTTCTCAGGCCAAAGGTTTCCAGAATCAAACCTCAGTCATATTCCCAGGACACATGGTTCCAGAATCAAACCTGAGTCATGTTCGCAGGCCACAGGTTTCAACAATCAAACATCACTCATGTTCCCAGGACACAGGTGTCCTGAATCAAACCTCAGTCATGTACCCAGGGAACAGGCTTCCAGCAACAAACCTTTGTCATATTCCCAGGACACAGGGTTCCAGAATCAAACCTCAGTCTTGTTCCCAGGACAGAAGTTTCCAGAATCAACCCGATATCATGTTTCCTGGCCACAGTCTTCCAGTATCAAACCTCAGTCATGTTGCCAGGCCACAGGGTTCCACCATCAATCCTCACTCATGTTCCCAGGCCACAGGGTTCCAGAATCCACCGATGTCATGTTAAAGGCCACAGGGTTCCAGAATCAAACCGTTCTCATGTTCCCGGGCCACAGGGTTCCAGAATCAAGCCTCAGTCATTTTGCCAAGCCAGAGTGTTCCACCATCAAACCTCAGTCATGATCCCAGGCCACATGTTTCCACAATGAAACCTCAGTCATTTTCCCAGGCCAAAGGTTTCCAAAATCAAACCTCAGTCATGTTCCCAGGACACATGGTTCCAGAATCAAACCTGAGTCATGTTCGCGGGCCACAGGTTTCAACCATCAAACCTCAGTCATGTTCCCAGGACACAGGTGTCCAGAATCAAACCTCAGTCATGTTCCCAGGGCACAGGCTTCCAGAAACAAACCTCAGTCATGTTCCCAGGACACAAGTTTCCAGAATCAACCAGATATCATGCTTCCTGGCCACAGTCTTCCAGAATCAAATCTTAGTCATGTTGCCAAGCCACAGGTTTCCACCATCAAACCTCAGACATGTTCCCAGGCCACAGGGTTCTAGAATCCACCGATGTCATGTTCCCAGGCCACAGGGTTCGAGAATCAATCCTCAGTTATGTTTCCAGGCTACAGGGTTCTAGAATAAAACCTCAGTCATGTTCCCAATCCACAGGGTTCCAGAACCAAGGCTCAGTCAGGTTCCCGGGGCACAGTATTCCACAATCTAAACAGATGTCACATGCCCAGTCCCCAGGGTTCCAGAATCCACCGGTATCATGTTCCCAGGCCACAGGGTTCCAGAATCAATCCTCATTTATGTTCCCAGGCTACAGGGTTCCAGAATAAAACCTCAGTCATGTTCCCAGTCCACAGGGTTTCAGAACCAAGGCTCAGTCAGGTTCCCGGGGCACAGTATTCCACAATCTAAACAGATGTCATGTTCCCAGGCCACAGTTTTCCAGAATCACGCCTCAGTCATGTTCCCAGGCCACAGGGATCCAGAATCAAACGTCAGTCATGTTGCCAGGCCACAGGTTTCTGCCATCAAACCTCAGTCACGTTCCCGGGCCACAGGGTTCCTGAATCAAGCCTCAGTCATTTTGCCAGGCCAGAGTGTTCCACCATCAAACCTCAGTCATGATCCCAGGCCACATGTTTCCACAATGAAACCTCAGTCATTTTCTCAGGCCAAAGGTTTCCAGAATCAAACCTCAGTCATATTCCCAGGACACATGGTTCCAGAATCAAACCTGAGTCATGTTCGCAGGCCACAGGTTTCAACAATCAAACATCACTCATGTTCCCAGGACACAGGTGTCCTGAATCAAACCTCAGTCATGTACCCAGGGAACAGGCTTCCAGCAACAAACCTTTGTCATATTCCCAGGACACAGGGTTCCAGAATCAAACCTCAGTCTTGTTCCCAGGACAGAAGTTTCCAGAATCAACCCGATATCATGTTTCCTGGCCACAGTCTTCCAGTATCAAACCTCAGTCATGTTGCCAGGCCACAGGGTTCCACCATCAATCCTCACTCATGTTCCCAGGCCACAGGGTTCCAGAATCCACCGATGTCATGTTAAAGGCCACAGGGTTCCAGAATCAAACCGTTCTCATGTTCCCGGGCCACAGGGTTCCAGAATCAAGCCTCAGTCATTTTGCCAGGCCAGTGTTCCACCATCAAACCTCAGTCATGATCCCAGGCCACATGTTTCCACAATGAAACCTCAGTCATTTTCCCAGGCCAAAGGTTTCCAAAATCAAACCTCAGTCATGTTCCCAGGACACATGGTTCCAGAATCAAACCTGAGTCATGTGCGCGGGCCACAGGTTTCAACCATCAAACCTCAGTCATGTTCCCAGGACACAGGTGTCCAGAATCAAACCTCAGTCATGTTCCCAGGGCACAGGCTTCCAGAAACAAACCTCAGTCATGTTCACAGGACACAAGTTTCCACAATCAACCAGATATCATGCTTCCTGGCCACAGTCTTCCAGAATCAAACCTTAGTCATGTTGCCAAGCCACAGGTTTCCACCATCAAACCTCAGACATGTTCCCAGGCCACAGGGTTCTAGAATCCACCGATGTCATGTTCCCAGGCCACAGGGTTCGAGAATCAATCCTCAGTTATGTTTCCCGGCTACAGGGTTCTAGAATAAAACCTCAGTCATGTTCCCAATCCACAGGGTTCCAGAACCAAGGCTCAGTCAGGTTCCCGGGGCACAGTATTCCACAATCTAAACAGATGTCACATGCCCAGTCCCCAGGGTTCCAGAATCCACCGGTATCATGTTCCCAGGCCACAGGGTTCCAGAATCAATCCTCAGTTATGTTCCCAGGCTACAGGGTTCAAGAATAAAACCTCAGTCATGTTCCCAGTCCACAGGGTTTCAGAACCAAGGCTCAGTCAGGTTCCCGGGGCACAGTATTCCACAATCTAAACAGATGTCATGTTCCCAGGCCACAGTTTTCCAGAATCACGCCTCAGTCATGTTCCCAGGCCACAGGGATCCAGAATCAAACGTCAGTCATGTTGCCAGGCCACAGGTTTCTGCCATCAAACCTCAGTCACGTTCCCGGGCCACAGGGTTCCTGAATCAAGCCTCAGTCATTTTGCCAGGCCAGAGTGTTCCACCATCAAACCTCAGTCATGATCCCAGGCCACATGTTTCCACAATGAAACCTCAGTCATTTTCTCAGGCCAAAGGTTTCCAGAATCAAACCTCAGTCATATTCCCAGGACACATGGTTCCAGAATCAAACCTGAGTCATGTTCGCAGGCCACAGGTTTCAACAATCAAACATCACTCATGTTCCCAGGACACAGGTGTCCAGAATCAAACCTCAGTCATGTACCCAGGGAACAGGCTTCCAGCAACAAACCTTTGTCATATTCCCAGGACACAGGGTTCCAGAATCAAACCTCAGTCTTGTTCCCAGGACAGAAGTTTCCAGAATCAACCCGATATCATGTTTCCTGGCCACAGTCTTCCAGTATCAAACTTCAGTCATGTTGCCAGGCCACAGGGTTCCACCATCAATCCTCACTCATGTTCCCAGGCCACAGGGTTCCAGAATCAAACCGTTCCCATGTTCCCAGGCCACAGGGTTCCAGAATCCACCGATGTCATGTTAAAGGCCACAGGGTTCCAGAATCAAACCGTTCTCATGTTCCCGGGCCACAGGGTTCCAGAATCAAGCCTCAGTCATTTTGCCAGGCCAGTGTTCCACCATCAAACCTCAGTCATGATCCCAGGCCACATGTTTCCACAATGAAACCTCAGTCATTTTCCCAGGCCAAAGGTTTCCAAAATCAAACCTCAGTCATGTTCCCAGGACACATGGTTCCAGAATCAAACCTGAGTCATGTTCGCGGGCCACAGGTTTCAACCATCAAACCTCAGTCATGTTCCCAGGACACAGGTGTCCAGAATCAAACCTCAGTCATGTTCCCAGGGCACAGGCTTCCAGAAACAAACCTCAGTCATGTTCCCAGGACACAAGTTTCCAGAATCAACCAGATATCATGCTTCCTGGCCACAGTCTTCCAGAATCAAACCTTAGTCATGTTGCCAAGCCACAGGTTTCCACCATCAAACCTCAGACATGTTCCCAGGCCACAGGGTTCTAGAATCCACCGATGTCATGTTCCCAGGCCACAGGGTTCGAGAATCAATCCTCAGTTATGTTTCCCGGCTACAGGGTTCTAGAATAAAACCTCAGTCATGTTCCCAATCCACAGGGTTCCAGAACCAAGGCTCAGTCAGGTTCCCGGGGCACAGTATTCCACAATCTAAACAGATGTCACATGCCCAGTCCCCAGGGTTCCAGAATCCACCGGTATCATGTTCCCAGGCCACAGGGTTCCAGAATCAATCCTCAGTTATGTTCCCAGGCTACAGGGTTCCAGAATAAAACCTCAGTCATGTTCCCAGTCCACAGGGTTTCAGAACCAAGGCTCAGTCAGGTTCCCGGGGCACAGTATTCCACAATCTAAACAGATGTCATGTTCCCAGGCCACAGTTTTCCAGAATCACGCCTCAGTCATGTTCCCAGGCCACAGGGATCCAGAATCAAACGTCAGTCATGTTGCCAGGCCACAGGTTTCTGCCATCAAACCTCAGTCACGTTCCCGGGCCACAGGGTTCCTGAATCAAGCCTCAGTCATTTTGCCAGGCCAGAGTGTTCCACCATCAAACCTCAGTCATGATCCCAGGCCACATGTTTCCACAATGAAACCTCAGTCATTTTCTCAGGCCAAAGGTTTCCAGAATCAAACCTCAGTCATATTCCCAGGACACATGGTTCCAGAATCAAACCGTTCTCATTTTCCCAGGCCACAGGGTTCCAGAATCCACCGATGTCATGTTAAAGGCCACAGGGTTCGAGAATCAATCCTCAGTTATGTTTCCAGGCTACAGGGTTCTAGAATAAAACCTCAGTCATGTTCCCAAGCCACAGGGTTCCAGAACCAAGGCTCAGTCAGGTTCCCGGGGCACAGTATTCCACAATCTAAACAGATGTCACATGCCCAGTCCCCAGGGTTCCAGAATCCACCGGTATCATGTTCCCAGGCCACAGGGTTCCAGAATCAATCCTCAGTTATGTTCCCAGGCTACAGGGTTCCAGAATAAAACCTCAGTCATGTTCCCAGTCCACAGGGTTTCAGAACCAAGGCTCAGTCAGGTTCCCGGGGCACAGTATTCCACAATCTAAACAGATGTCATGTTCCCAGGCCACAGTTTTCCAGAATCACGCCTCAGTCATGTTCCCAGGCCACAGGGATCCAGAATCAAACGTCAGTCATGTTGCCAGGCCACAGGTTTCTGCCATCAAACCTCAGTCACGTTCCCGGGCCACAGGGTTCTTGAATCAAGCCTCAGTCATTTTGCCAGGCCAGAGTGTTCCACCATCAAACCTCAGTCATGATCCCAGGCCACATGTTTCCACAATGAAACCTCAGTCATTTTCTCAGGCCAAAGGTTTCCACAATCAAACCTCAGTCATATTCCCAGGACACATGGTTCCAGAATCAAACCTGAGTCATGTTCGCAGGCCACAGGTTTCAACAATCAAACATCACTCATGTTCCCAGGACACAGGTGTCCTGAATCAAACCTCAGTCATGTACCCAGGGAACAGGCTTCCAGCAACAAACCTTTGTCATATTCCCAGGACACAGGGTTCCAGAATCAAACCTCAGTCTTGTTCCCAGGACAGAAGTTTCCAGAATCAACCCGATATCATGTTTCCTGGCCACAGTCTTCCAGTATCAAACTTCAGTCATGTTGCCAGGCCACAGGGTTCCACCATCAATCCTCACTCATGTTCCCAGGCCACAGGGTTCCAGAATCCACCGATGTCATGTTAAAGGCCACAGGGTTCCAGAATCAAACCGTTCTCATGTTCCCGGGCCACAGGGTTCCAGAATCAAGCCTCAGTCATTTTGCCAGGCCAGTGTTCCACCATCAAACCTCAGTCATGATCCCAGGCCACATGTTTCCACAATGAAACCTCAGTCATTTTCCCAGGCCAAAGGTTTCCAAAATCAAACCTCAGTCATGTTCCCAGGACACATGGTTCCAGAATCAAACCTGAGTCATGTTCGCGGGCCACAGGTTTCAACCATCAAACCTCAGTCATGTTCCCAGGACACAGGTGTCCAGAATCAAACCTCAGTCATGTTCCCAGGGCACAGGCTTCCAGAAACAAACCTCAGTCATGTTCCCAGGACACAAGTTTCCAGAATCAACCAGATATCATGCTTCCTGGCCACAGTCTTCCAGAATCAAACCTTAGTCATGTTGCCAAGCCACAGGTTTCCACCATCAAACCTCAGACATGTTCCCAGGCCACAGGGTTCTAGAATCCACCGATGTCATGTTCCCAGGCCACAGGGTTCGAGAATCAATCCTCAGTTATGTTTCCCGGCTACAGGGTTCTAGAATAAAACCTCAGTCATGTTCCCAATCCACAGGGTTCCAGAACCAAGGCTCAGTCAGGTTCCCGGGGCACAGTATTCCACAATCTAAACAGTTGCCACATGCCCAGTCCCCAGGGTTCCAGAATCCACCGGTATCATGTTCCCAGGCCACAGGGTTCCAGAATCAATCCTCAGTTATGTTCCCAGGCTACAGGGTTCCAGAATAAAACCTCAGTCATGTTCCCAATCCACAGGGTTTCAGAACCAAGGCTCAGTCAGGTTCCCGGGGCACAGTATTCCACAATCTAAACAGATGTCATGTTCCCAGGCCACAGTTTTCCAGAATCACGCCTCAGTCATGTTCCCAGGCCACAGGGATCCAGAATCAAACGTCAGTCATGTTGCCAGGCCACAGGTTTCTGCCATCAAACCTCAGTCACGTTCCCGGGCCACAGGGTTCCGGAATCAAGCCTCAGTCATTTTGCCAGGCCAGAGTGTTCCACCATCAAACCTCAGTCATGATCCCAGGCCACATGTTTCCACAATGAAACCTCAGTCATTTTCTCAGGCCAAAGGTTTCCAGAATCAAACCTCAGTCATATTCCCAGGACACATGGTTCCAGAATCAAACCGTTCTCATGTTCCCAGGCCACAGGGTTCCAGAATCCACCGATGTCATGTTAAAGGCCACAGGGTTCGAGAATCAATCCTCAGTTATGTTTCCAGGCTACAGGGTTCTAGAATAAAACCTCAGTCATGTTCCCAATCCACAGGGTTCCAGAACCAAGGCTCAGTCAGGTTCCCGGGGCACAGTATTCCACAATCTAAACAGATGTCACATGCCCAGTCCCCAGGGTTCCAGAATCCACCGGTATCATGTTCCCAGGCCACAGGGTTCCAGAATCAATCCTCAGTTATGTTCCCAGGCTACAGGGTTCCAGAATAAAACCTCAGTCATGTTCCCAGTCCACAGGGTTTCAGAACCAAGGCTCAGTCAGGTTCCCGGGGCACAGTATTCCACAATCTAAACAGATGTCATGTTCCCAGGCCACAGTTTTCCAGAATCACGCCTCAGTCATGTTCCCAGGCCACAGGGATCCAGAATCAAACGTCAGTCATGTTGCCAGGCCACAGGTTTCTGCCATCAAACCTCAGTCACGTTCCCGGGCCACAGGGTTCTTGAATCAAGCCTCAGTCATTTTGCCAGGCCAGAGTGTTCCACCATCAAACCTCAGTCATGATCCCAGGCCACATGTTTCCACAATGAAACCTCAGTCATTTTCTCAGGCCAAAGGTTTCCACAATCAAACCTCAGTCATATTCCCAGGACACATGGTTCCAGAATCAAACCTGAGTCATGTTCGCAGGCCACAGGTTTCAACAATCAAACATCACTCATGTTCCCAGGACACAGGTGTCCTGAATCAAACCTCAGTCATGTACCCACGGAACAGGCTTCCAGCAACAAACCTTTGTCATATTCCCAGGACACAGGGTTCCAGAATCAAACCTCAGTCTTGTTCCCAGGACAGAAGTTTCCAGAATCAACCCGATATCATGTTTCCTGGCCACAGTCTTCCAGTATCAAACCTCAGTCATGTTGCCAGGCCACAGGGTTCCACCATCAATCCTCACTCATGTTCCCAGGCCACAGGGTTCCAGAATCCACCGATGTCATGTTAAAGGCCACAGGGTTCCAGAATCAAACCGTTCTCATGTTCCCGGGCCACAGGGTTCCAGAATCAAGCCTCAGTCATTTTCCCAGGCCAAAGGTTTCCAAAATCAAACCTCAGTCATGTTCCCAGGACACATGGTTCCAGAATAAAACCTGAGTCATGTTCGCGGGCCACAGGTTTCAACCATCAAACCTCAGTCATGTTCCCAGGACACAGGTGTCCAGAATCAAACCTCAGTCATGTTCCCAGGGCACAGGCTTCCAGAAACAAACCTCAGTCATGTTCCCAGGACACAAGTTTCCAGAATCAACCAGATATCATGCTTCCTGGCCACAGTCTTCCAGAATCAAACCTTAGTCATGTTGCCAAGCCACAGGTTTCCACCATCAAACCTCAGACATGTTCCCAGGCCACAGGGTTCTAGAATCCACCGATGTCATGTTCCCAGGCCACAGGGTTCGAGAATCAATCCTCAGTTATGTTTCCCGGCTACAGGGTTCTAGAATAAAACCTCAGTCATGTTCCCAATCCACAGGGTTCCAGAACCAAGGCTCAGTCAGGTTCCCGGGGCACAGTATTCCACAATCTAAACAGTTGCCACATGCCCAGTCCCCAGGGTTCCAGAATCCACCGGTATCATGTTCCCAGGCCACAGGGTTCCAGAATCAATCCTCAGTTATGTTCCCAGGCTACAGGGTTCCAGAATAAAACCTCAGTCATGTTCCCAGTCCACAGGGTTTCAGAACCAAGGCTCAGTCAGGTTCCCGGGGCACAGTATTCCACAATCTAAACAGATGTCATGTTCCCAGGCCACAGTTTTCCAGAATCACGCCTCAGTCATGTTCCCAGGCCACAGGGATCCAGAATCAAACGTCAGTCATGTTGCCAGGCCACAGGTTTCTGCCATCAAACCTCAGTCACGTTCCCGGGCCACAGGGTTCTTGAATCAAGCCTCAGTCATTTTGCCAGGCCAGAGTGTTCCACCATCAAACCTCAGTCATGATCCCAGGCCACATGTTTCCACAATGAAACCTCAGTCATTTTCTCAGGCCAAAGGTTTCCAGAATCAAACCTCAGTCATATTCCCAGGACACATGGTTCCAGAATCAAACCTGAGTCATGTTCGCAGGCCACAGGTTTCAACAATCAAACATCACTCATGTTCCCAGGACACAGGTGTCCTGAATCAAACCTCAGTCATGTACCCAGGGAACAGGCTTCCAGCAACAAACCTTTGTCATATTCCCAGGACACAGGGTTCCAGAATCAAACCTCAGTCTTGTTCCCAGGACAGAAGTTTCCAGAATCAACCCGATATCATGTTTCCTGGCCACAGTCTTCCAGTATCAAACCTCAGTCATGTTGCCAGGCCACAGGGTTCCACCAACAATCCTCACTCATGTTCCCAGGCCACAGGGTTCCAGAATCCACCGATGTCATGTTAAAGGCCACAGGGTTCCAGAATCAAACCGTTCTCATGTTCCCGGGCCACAGGGTTCCAGAATCAAGCCTCAGTCATTTTCCCAGGCCAAAGGTTTCCAAAATCAAACCTCAGTCATGTTCCCAGGACACATGGTTCCAGAATCAAACCTGAGTCATGTTCGCGGGCCACAGGTTTCAACCATCAAACCTCAGTCATGTTCCCAGGACACAGGTGTCCAGAATCAAACCTCAGTCATGTTCCCAGGGCACAGGCTTCCAGAAACAAACCTCAGTCATGTTCCCAGGACACAAGTTTCCAGAATCAACCAGATATCATGCTTCCTGGCCACAGTCTTCCAGAATCAAACCTTAGTCATGTTGCCAAGCCACAGGTTTCCACCATCAAACCTCAGACATGTTCCCAGGCCACAGGGTTCTAGAATCCACCGATGTCATGTTCCCAGGCCACAGGGTTCGAGAATCAATCCTCAGTTATGTTTCCCGGCTACAGGGTTCTAGAATAAAACCTCAGTCATGTTCCCAATCCACAGGGTTCCAGAACCAAGGCTCAGTCAGGTTCCCGGGGCACAGTATTCCACAATCTAAACAGTTGCCACATGCCCAGTCCCCAGGGTTCCAGAATCCACCGGTATCATGTTCCCAGGCCACAGGGTTCCAGAATCAATCCTCAGTTATGTTCCCAGGCTACAGGGTTCCAGAATAAAACCTCAGTCATGTTCCCAATCCACAGGGTTTCAGAACCAAGGCTCAGTCAGGTTCCCGGGGCACAGTATTCCACAATCTAAACAGATGTCATGTTCCCAGGCCACAGTTTTCCAGAATCACGCCTCAGTCATGTTCCCAGGCCACAGGGATCCAGAATCAAACGTCAGTCATGTTGCCAGGCCACAGGTTTCTGCCATCAAACCTCAGTCACGTTCCCGGGCCACAGGGTTCCGGAATCAAGCCTCAGTCATTTTGCCAGGCCAGAGTGTTCCACCATCAAACCTCAGTCATGATCCCAGGCCACATGTTTCCACAATGAAACCTCAGTCATTTTCTCAGGCCAAAGGTTTCCAGAATCAAACCTCAGTCATATTCCCAGGACACATGGTTCCAGAATCAAACCGTTCTCATGTTCCCAGGCCACAGGGTTCCAGAATCCACCGATGTCATGTTAAAGGCCACAGGGTTCGAGAATCAATCCTCAGTTATGTTTCCAGGCTACAGGGTTCTAGAATAAAACCTCAGTCATGTTCCCAATCCACAGGGTTCCAGAACCAAGGCTCAGTCAGGTTCCCGGGGCACAGTATTCCACAATCTAAACAGATGTCACATGCCCAGTCCCCAGGGTTCCAGAATCCACCGGTATCATGTTCCCAGGCCACAGGGTTCCAGAATCAATCCTCAGTTATGTTCCCAGGCTACAGGGTTCCAGAATAAAACCTCAGTCATGTTCCCAGTCCACAGGGTTTCAGAACCAAGGCTCAGTCAGGTTCCCGGGGCACAGTATTCCACAATCTAAACAGATGTCATGTTCCCAGGCCACAGTTTTCCAGAATCACGCCTCAGTCATGTTCCCAGGCCACAGGGATCCAGAATCAAACGTCAGTCATGTTGCCAGGCCACAGGTTTCTGCCATCAAACCTCAGTCACGTTCCCGGGCCACAGGGTTCTTGAATCAAGCCTCAGTCATTTTGCCAGGCCAGAGTGTTCCACCATCAAACCTCAGTCATGATCCCAGGCCACATGTTTCCACAATGAAACCTCAGTCATTTTCTCAGGCCAAAGGTTTCCACAATCAAACCTCAGTCATATTCCCAGGACACATGGTTCCAGAATCAAACCTGAGTCATGTTCGCAGGCCACAGGTTTCAACAATCAAACATCACTCATGTTCCCAGGACACAGGTGTCCTGAATCAAACCTCAGTCATGTACCCACGGAACAGGCTTCCAGCAACAAACCTTTGTCATATTCCCAGGACACAGGGTTCCAGAATCAAACCTCAGTCTTGTTCCCAGGACAGAAGTTTCCAGAATCAACCCGATATCATGTTTCCTGGCCACAGTCTTCCAGTATCAAACCTCAGTCATGTTGCCAGGCCACAGGGTTCCACCATCAATCCTCACTCATGTTCCCAGGCCACAGGGTTCCAGAATCCACCGATGTCATGTTAAAGGCCACAGGGTTCCAGAATCAAACCGTTCTCATGTTCCCGGGCCACAGGGTTCCAGAATCAAGCCTCAGTCATTTTCCCAGGCCAAAGGTTTCCAAAATCAAACCTCAGTCATGTTCCCAGGACACATGGTTCCAGAATAAAACCTGAGTCATGTTCGCGGGCCACAGGTTTCAACCATCAAACCTCAGTCATGTTCCCAGGACACAGGTGTCCAGAATCAAACCTCAGTCATGTTCCCAGGGCACAGGCTTCCAGAAACAAACCTCAGTCA
This sequence comes from Balaenoptera physalus, assembly GCF_965194825.1. Classification (NCBI taxonomy): domain Eukaryota; kingdom Metazoa; phylum Chordata; class Mammalia; order Artiodactyla; family Balaenopteridae; genus Balaenoptera; species Balaenoptera physalus. The sequence goes on along the minus strand of NW_028126442.1, from coordinate 1,268,282 downwards.
TGTTCCCAGGACACAAGTTTCCAGAATCAACCAGATATCATGCTTCCTGGCCACAGTCTTCCAGAATCAAACCTTAGTCATGTTGCCAAGCCACAGGTTTCCACCATCAAACCTCAGACATGTTCCCAGGCCACAGGGTTCTAGAATCCACCGATGTCATGTTCCCAGGCCACAGGGTTCGAGAATCAATCCTCAGTTATGTTTCCCGGCTACAGGGTTCTAGAATAAAACCTCAGTCATGTTCCCAATCCACAGGGTTCCAGAACCAAGGCTCAGTCAGGTTCCCGGGGCACAGTATTCCACAATCTAAACAGTTGCCACATGCCCAGTCCCCAGGGTTCCAGAATCCACCGGTATCATGTTCCCAGGCCACAGGGTTCCAGAATCAATCCTCAGTTATGTTCCCAGGCTACAGGGTTCCAGAATAAAACCTCAGTCATGTTCCCAGTCCACAGGGTTTCAGAACCAAGGCTCAGTCAGGTTCCCGGGGCACAGTATTCCACAATCTAAACAGATGTCATGTTCCCAGGCCACAGTTTTCCAGAATCACGCCTCAGTCATGTTCCCAGGCCACAGGGATCCAGAATCAAACGTCAGTCATGTTGCCAGGCCACAGGTTTCTGCCATCAAACCTCAGTCACGTTCCCGGGCCACAGGGTTCTTGAATCAAGCCTCAGTCATTTTGCCAGGCCAGAGTGTTCCACCATCAAACCTCAGTCATGATCCCAGGCCACATGTTTCCACAATGAAACCTCAGTCATTTTCTCAGGCCAAAGGTTTCCAGAATCAAACCTCAGTCATATTCCCAGGACACATGGTTCCAGAATCAAACCTGAGTCATGTTCGCAGGCCACAGGTTTCAACAATCAAACATCACTCATGTTCCCAGGACACAGGTGTCCTGAATCAAACCTCAGTCATGTACCCAGGGAACAGGCTTCCAGCAACAAACCTTTGTCATATTCCCAGGACACAGGGTTCCAGAATCAAACCTCAGTCTTGTTCCCAGGACAGAAGTTTCCAGAATCAACCCGATATCATGTTTCCTGGCCACAGTCTTCCAGTATCAAACCTCAGTCATGTTGCCAGGCCACAGGGTTCCACCAACAATCCTCACTCATGTTCCCAGGCCACAGGGTTCCAGAATCCACCGATGTCATGTTAAAGGCCACAGGGTTCCAGAATCAAACCGTTCTCATGTTCCCGGGCCACAGGGTTCCAGAATCAAGCCTCAGTCATTTTCCCAGGCCAAAGGTTTCCAAAATCAAACCTCAGTCATGTTCCCAGGACACATGGTTCCAGAATCAAACCTGAGTCATGTTCGCGGGCCACAGGTTTCAACCATCAAACCTCAGTCATGTTCCCAGGACACAGGTGTCCAGAATCAAACCTCAGTCATGTTCCCAGGGCACAGGCTTCCAGAAACAAACCTCAGTCATGTTCCCAGGACACAAGTTTCCAGAATCAACCAGATATCATGCTTCCTGGCCACAGTCTTCCAGAATCAAACCTTAGTCATGTTGCCAAGCCACAGGTTTCCACCATCAAACCTCAGACATGTTCCCAGGCCACAGGGTTCTAGAATCCACCGATGTCATGTTCCCAGGCCACAGGGTTCGAGAATCAATCCTCAGTTATGTTTCCCGGCTACAGGGTTCTAGAATAAAACCTCAGTCATGTTCCCAATCCACAGGGTTCCAGAACCAAGGCTCAGTCAGGTTCCCGGGGCACAGTATTCCACAATCTAAACAGTTGCCACATGCCCAGTCCCCAGGGTTCCAGAATCCACCGGTATCATGTTCCCAGGCCACAGGGTTCCAGAATCAATCCTCAGTTATGTTTCCAGGCTACAGGGTTCCAGAATAAAACCTCAGTCATGTTCCCAGTCCACAGGGTTTCAGAACCAAGGCTCAGTCAGGTTCCCGGGGCACAGTATTCCACAATCTAAACAGATGTCATGTTCCCAGGCCACAGTTTTCCAGAATCACGCCTCAGTCATGTTCCCAGGCCACAGGGATCCAGAATCAAACGTCAGTCATGTTGCCAGGCCACAGGTTTCTGCCATCAAACCTCAGTCACGTTCCCGGGCCACAGGGTTCTTGAATCAAGCCTCAGTCATTTTGCCAGGCCAGAGTGTTCCACCATCAAACCTCAGTCATGATCCCAGGCCACATGTTTCCACAATGAAACCTCAGTCATTTTCTCAGGCCAAAGGTTTCCAGAATCAAACCTCAGTCATATTCCCAGGACACATGGTTCCAGAATCAAACCTGAGTCATGTTCGCAGGCCACAGGTTTCAACAATCAAACATCACTCATGTTCCCAGGACACAGGTGTCCTGAATCAAACCTCAGTCATGTACCCAGGGAACAGGCTTCCAGCAACAAACCTTTGTCATATTCCCAGGACACAGGGTTCCAGAATCAAACCTCAGTCTTGTTCCCAGGACAGAAGTTTCCAGAATCAACCCGATATCATGTTTCCTGGCCACAGTCTTCCAGTATCAAACCTCAGTCATGTTGCCAGGCCACAGGGTTCCACCATCAATCCTCACTCATGTTCCCAGGCCACAGGGTTCCAGAATGAAACCGTTCCCATGTTCCCAGGCCACAGGGTTCCAGAATCCACCGATGTCATGTTAAAGGCCACAGGGTTCCAGAATCAAACCGTTCTCATGTTCCCGGGCCACAGGGTTCCAGAATCAAGCCTCAGTCATTTTGCCAGGCCAGTGTTCCACCATCAAACCTCAGTCATGATCCCAGGCCACATGTTTCCACAATGAAACCTCAGTCATTTTCCCAGGCCAAAGGTTTCCAAAATCAAACCTCAGTCATGTTCCCAGGACACATGGTTCCAGAATCAAACCTGAGTCATGTTCGCGGGCCACAGGTTTCAACCATCAAACCTCAGTCATGTTCCCAGGACACAGGTGTCCAGAATCAAACCTCAGTCATGTTCCCAGGGCACAGGCTTCCAGAAACAAACCTCAGTCATGTTCCCAGGACACAAGTTTCCAGAATCAACCAGATATCATGCTTCCTGGCCACAGTCTTCCAGAATCAAACCTTAGTCATGTTGCCAAGCCACAGGTTTCCACCATCAAACCTCAGACATGTTCCCAGGCCACAGGGTTCTAGAATCCACCGATGTCATGTTCCCAGGCCACAGGGTTCGAGAATCAATCCTCAGTTATGTTTCCCGGCTACAGGGTTCTAGAATAAAACCTCAGTCATGTTCCCAATCCACAGGGTTCCAGAACCAAGGCTCAGTCAGGTTCCCGGGGCACAGTATTCCACAATCTAAACAGATGTCACATGCCCAGTCCCCAGGGTTCCAGAATCCACCGGTATCATGTTCCCAGGCCACAGGGTTCCAGAATCAATCCTCAGTTATGTTCCCAGGCTACAGGGTTCCAGAATAAAACCTCAGTCATGTTCCCAGTCCACAGGGTTTCAGAACCAAGGCTCAGTCAGGTTCCCGGGGCACAGTATTCCACAATCTAAACAGATGTCATGTTCCCAGCCCACAGTTTTCCAGAATCACGCCTCAGTCATGTTCCCAGGCCACAGGGATCCAGAATCAAACGTCAGTCATGTTGCCAGGCCACAGGTTTCTGTCATCAAACCTCAGTCACGTTCCCGGGCCACAGGGTTCCTGAATCAAGCCTCAGTCATTTTGCCAGGCCAGAGTGTTCCACCATCAAACCTCAGTCATGATCCCAGGCCACATGTTTCCACAATGAAACCTCAGTCATTTTCTCAGGCCAAAGGTTTCCAGAATCAAACCTCAGTCATATTCCCAGGACACATGGTTCCAGAATCAAACCTGAGTCATGTTCGCAGGCCACAGGTTTCAACAATCAAACATCACTCATGTTCCCAGGACACAGGTGTCCTGAATCAAACCTCAGTCATGTACCCAGGGAACAGGCTTCCAGCAACAAACCTTTGTCATATTCCCAGGACACAGGGTTCCAGAATCAAACCTCAGTCTTGTTCCCAGGACAGAAGTTTCCAGAATCAACCCGATATCATGTTTCCTGGCCACAGTCTTCCAGTATCAAACCTCAGTCATGTTGCCAGGCCACAGGGTTCCACCATCAATCCTCACTCATGTTCCCAGGCCACAGGGTTCCAGAATCCACCGATGTCATGTTAAAGGCCACAGGGTTCCAGAATCAAACCGTTCTCATGTTCCCGGGCCACAGGGTTCCAGAATCAAGCCTCAGTCATTTTGCCAGGCCAGAGTGTTCCACCATCAAACCTCAGTCATGATCCCAGGCCACATGTTTCCACAATGAAACCTCAGTCATTTTCCCAGGCCAAAGGTTTCCAAAATCAAACCTCAGTCATGTTCCCAGGACACATGGTTCCAGAATCAAACCTGAGTCATGTTCGCGGGCCACAGGTTTCAACCATCAAACCTCAGTCATGTTCCCAGGACACAGGTGTCCAGAATCAAACCTCAGTCATGTTCCCAGGGCACAGGCTTCCAGAAACAAACCTCAGTCATATTCCCAGGACACAAGTTTCCAGAATCAACCAGATATCATGCTTCCTGGCCACAGTCTTCCAGAATCAAACCTTAGTCATGTGGCCAAGCCACAGGTTTCCACCATCAAACCTCAGACATGTTCCCAGGCCACAGGGTTCTAGAATCCACCGATGTCATGTTCCCAGGCCACAGGGTTCGAGAATCAATCCTCAGTTATGTTTCCCGGCTACAGGGTTCTAGAATAAAACCTCAGTCATGTTCCCAATCCACAGGGTTCCAGAACCAAGGCTCAGTCAGGTTCCCGGGGCACAGTATTCCACAATCTAAACAGATGTCACATGCCCAGTCCCCAGGGTTCCAGAATCCACCGGTATCATGTTCCCAGGCCACAGGGTTCCAGAATCAATCCTCAGTTATGTTCCCAGGCTACAGGGTTCCAGAATAAAACCTCAGTCATGTTCCCAGTCCACAGGGTTTCAGAACCAAGGCTCAGTCAGGTTCCCCGGGCACAGTATTCCACAATCTAAACAGATGTCATGTTCCCAGGCCGCAGATTCCAAGAATCACGCCTCAGTCATTTTCCCAGGCCACAGGGATCCAGAATCAAACGTCAGTCAAGTTGCCAGGCCACAGGTTTCTGCCATCAATCCTCAGTCACGTTCCCGGGCCACAGGGTTCCTGAATCAAGCCTCAGTCATTTTGCCAGGCCAGAGTGTTCCACCATCAAACCTCAGTCATGATCCCAGGCCACATGTTTCCACAATGAAACCTCAATCATTTTCTCAGGCCAAAGGTTTCCAGAATCAAACCTCAGTCATATTCCCAGGACACATGGTTCCAGAATCAAACCTGAGTCATGTTCGCAGGCCACAGGTTTCAACAATCAAACATCACTCATGTTCCCAGGACACAGGTGTCCTGAATCAAACCTCAGTCATGTACCCAGGGAACAGGCTTCCAGCAACAAACCTTTTTCATATTCCCAGGACACAGGGTTCCAGAATCAAACCTCAGTCTTGTTCCCAGGACAGAAGTTTCCAGAATCAACCCGATATCATGTTTCCTGGCCACAGTCTTCCAGTATCAAACCTCAGTCATGTTGCCAGGCCACAGGGTTCCACCATCAATCCTCACTCATGTTCCCAGGCCACAGGGTTCCAGAATCCACCGATGTCATGTTAAAGGCCACAGGGTTCCAGAATCAAACCGTTCTCATGTTCCCGGGCCACAGGGTTCCAGAATCAAGCCTCAGTCATTTTGCCAGGCCAGAGTGTTCCACCATCAAACCTCAGTCATGATCCCAGGCCACATGTTTCCACAATGAAACCTCAGTCATTTTCCCAGGCCAAAGGTTTCCAAAATCAAACCTCAGTCATGTTCCCAGGACACATGGTTCCAGAATCAAACCTGAGTCATGTTCGCGGGCCACAGGTTTCAACCATCAAACCTCAGTCATGTTCCCAGGACACAGGTGTCCAGAATCAAACCTCAGTCATGTTCCCAGGGCACAGGCTTCCAGAAACAAACCTCAGTCATGTTCCCAGGACACAAGTTTCCAGAATCAACCAGATATCATGCTTCCTGGCCACAGTCTTCCAGAATCAAACCTTAGTCATGTTGCCAAGCCACAGGTTTCCACCATCAAACCTCAGACATGTTCCCAGGCCACAGGGTTCTAGAATCCACCGATGTCATGTTCCCAGGCCACAGGGTTCGAGAATCAATCCTCAGTTATGTTTCCAGGCTACAGGGTTCTAGAATAAAACCTCAGTCATGTTCCCAATCCACAGGGTTCCAGAACCAAGGCTCAGTCAGGTTCCCGGGGCACAGTATTCCACAATCTAAACAGATGTCACATGCCCAGTCCCCAGGGTTCCAGAATCCACCGGTATCATGTTCCCAGGCCACAGGGTTCCAGAATCAATCCTCATTTATGTTCCCAGGCTACAGGGTTCCAGAATAAAACCTCAGTCATGTTCCCAGTCCACAGGGTTTCAGAACCAAGGCTCAGTCAGGTTCCCGGGGCACAGTATTCCACAATCTAAACAGATGTCATGTTCCCAGGCCACAGTTTTCCAGAATCACGCCTCAGTCATGTTCCCAGGCCACAGGGATCCAGAATCAAACGTCAGTCATGTTGCCAGGCCACAGGTTTCTGCCATCAAACCTCAGTCACGTTCCCGGGCCACAGGGTTCCTGAATCAAGCCTCAGTCATTTTGCCAGGCCAGAGTGTTCCACCATCAAACCTCAGTCATGATCCCAGGCCACATGTTTCCACAATGAAACCTCAGTCATTTTCTCAGGCCAAAGGTTTCCAGAATCAAACCTCAGTCATATTCCCAGGACACATGGTTCCAGAATCAAACCTGAGTCATGTTCGCAGGCCACAGGTTTCAACAATCAAACATCACTCATGTTCCCAGGACACAGGTGTCCTGAATCAAACCTCAGTCATGTACCCAGGGAACAGGCTTCCAGCAACAAACCTTTGTCATATTCCCAGGACACAGGGTTCCAGAATCAAACCTCAGTCTTGTTCCCAGGACAGAAGTTTCCAGAATCAACCCGATATCATGTTTCCTGGCCACAGTCTTCCAGTATCAAACCTCAGTCATGTTGCCAGGCCACAGGGTTCCACCAACAATCCTCACTCATGTTCCCAGGCCACAGGGTTCCAGAATCCACCGATGTCATGTTAAAGGCCACAGGGTTCCAGAATCAAACCGTTCTCATGTTCCCGGGCCACAGGGTTCCAGAATCAAGCCTCAGTCATTTTGCCAGGCCAGTGTTCCACCATCAAACCTCAGTCATGATCCCAGGCCACATGTTTCCACAATGAAACCTCAGTCATTTTCCCAGGCCAAAGGTTTCCAAAATCAAACCTCAGTCATGTTCCCAGGACACATGGTTCCAGAATCAAACCTGAGTCATGTTCGCGGGCCACAGGTTTCAACCATCAAACCTCAGTCATGTTCCCAGGACACAGGTGTCCAGAATCAAACCTCAGTCATGTTCCCAGGGCACAGGCTTCCAGAAACAAACCTCAGTCATGTTCCCAGGACACAAGTTTGCACAATCAACCAGATATCATGCTTCCTGGCCACAGTCTTCCAGAATCAAACCTTAGTCATGTTGCCAAGCCACAGGTTTCCACCATCAAACCTCAGACATGTTCCCAGGCCACAGTGTTCTAGAATCCACCGATGTCATGTTCCCAGGCCACAGGGTTTGAGAATCAATCCTCAGTTATGTTTCCAGGCTACAGGGTTCTAGAATAAAACCTCAGTCATGTTCCCAATCCACAGGGTTCCAGAACCAAGGCTCAGTCAGGTTCCCGGGGCACAGTATTCCACAATCTAAACAGATGTCACATGCCCAGTCCCCAGGGTTCCAGAATCCACCGGTATCATGTTCCCAGGCCACAGGGTTCCAGAATCAATCCTCAGTTATGTTCCCAGGCTACAGGGTTCCAGAATAAAACCTCAGTCATGTTCCCAGTCCACAGGGTTTCAGAACCAAGGCTCAGTCAGGTTCCCGGGGCACAGTATTCCACAATCTAAACAGATGTCATGTTCCCAGGCCACAGTTTTCCAGAATCACGCCTCAGTCATGTTCCCAGGCCACAGGGATCCAGAATCAAACGTCAGTCATGTTGCCAGGCCACAGGTTTCTGCCATCAAACCTCAGTCACGTTCCCGGGCCACAGGGTTCCGGAATCAAGCCTCAGTCATTTTGCCAGGCCAGAGTGTTCCACCATCAAACCTCAGTCATGATCCCAGGCCACATGTTTCCACAATGAAACCTCAGTCATTTTCTCAGGCCAAAGGTTTCCAGAATCAAACCTCAGTCATATTCCCAGGACACATGGTTCCAGAATCAAACCTGAGTCATGTTCGCAGGCCACAGGTTTCAACAATCAAACATCACTCATGTTCCCAGGACACAGGTGTCCAGAATCAAACCTCAGTCATGTACCCAGGGAACAGGCTTCCAGCAACAAACCTTTGTCATATTCCCAGGACACAGGGTTCCAGAATCAAACCTCAGTCTTGTTCCCAGGACAGAAGTTTCCAGAATCAACCCGATATCATGTTTCCTGGCCACAGTCTTCCAGTATCAAACCTCAGTCATGTTGCCAGGCCACAGGGTTCCACCATCAATCCTCACTCATGTTCCCAGGCCACAGGATTCCAGAATGAAACCGTTCCCATGTTCCCAGGCCACAGGGTTCCAGAATCCACCGATGTCATGTTAAAGGCCACAGGGTTCCAGAATCAAACCGTTCTCATGTTCCCGGGCCACAGGGTTCCAGAATCAAGCCTCAGTCATTTTGCCAGGCCAGTGTTCCACCATCAAACCTCAGTCATGATCCCAGGCCACATGTTTCCACAATGAAACCTCAGTCATTTTCCCAGGCCAAAGGTTTCCAAAATCAAACCTCAGTCATGTTCCCAGGACACATGGTTCCAGAATCAAACCTGAGTCATGTTCGCGGGCCACAGGTTTCAACCATCAAACCTCAGTCATGTTCCCAGGACACAGGTGTCCAGAATCAAACCTCAGTCATGTTCCCAGGGCACAGGCTTCCAGAAACAAACCTCAGTCATGTTCCCAGGACACAAGTTTGCACAATCAACCAGATATCATGCTTCCTGGCCACAGTCTTCCAGAATCAAACCTTAGTCATGTTGCCAAGCCACAGGTTTCCACCATCAAACCTCAGACATGTTCCCAGGCCACAGTGTTCTAGAATCCACCGATGTCATGTTCCCAGGCCACAGGGTTCGAGAATCAATCCTCAGTTATGTTTCCAGGCTACAGGGTTCTAGAATAAAACCTCAGTCATGTTCCCAATCCACAGGGTTCCAGAACCAAGGCTCAGTCAGGTTCCCGGGGCACAGTATTCCACAATCTAAACAGATGTCACATGCCCAGTCCCCAGGGTTCCAGAATCCACCGGTATCATGTTCCCAGGCCACAGGGTTCCAGAATCAATCCTCAGTTATGTTCCCAGGCTACAGGGTTCCAGAATAAAACCTCAGTCATGTTCCCAGTCCACAGGGTTTCAGAACCAAGGCTCAGTCAGGTTCCCGGGGCACAGTATTCCACAATCTAAACAGATGTCATGTTCCCAGGCCACAGTTTTCCAGAATCACGCCTCAGTCATGTTCCCAGGCCACAGGGATCCAGAATCAAACGTCAGTCATGTTGCCAGGCCACAGGTTTCTGCCATCAAACCTCAGTCACGTTCCCGGGCCACAGGGTTCCGGAATCAAGCCTCAGTCATTTTGCCAGGCCAGAGTGTTCCACCATCAAACCTCAGTCATGATCCCAGCTCACATGTTTCCACAATGAAACCTCAGTCATTTTCTCAGGCCAAAGGTTTCCAGAATCAAACCTCAGTCATATTCCCAGGACACATGGTTCCAGAATCAAACCTGAGTCATGTTCGCAGGCCACAGGTTTCAACAATCAAACATCACTCATGTTCCCAGGACACAGGTGTCCAGAATCAAACCTCAGTCATGTACCCAGGGAACAGGCTTCCAGCAACAAACCTTTGTCATATTCCCAGGACACAGGGTTCCAGAATCAAACCTCAGTCTTGTTCCCAGGACAGAAGTTTCCAGAATCAACCCGATATCATGTTTCCTGGCCACAGTCTTCCAGTATCAAACCTCAGTCATGTTGCCAGGCCACAGGGTTCCACCAACAATCCTCACTCATGTTCCCAGGCCACAGGGTTCCAGAATCCACCGATGTCATGTTAAAGGCCACAGGGTTCCAGAATCAAACCGTTCTCATGTTCCCGGGCCACAGGGTTCCAGAATCAAGCCTCAGTCATTTTGCCAGGCCAGAGTGTTCCACCATCAAACCTCAGTCATGATCCCAGGCCACATGTTTCCACAATGAAACCTCAGTCATTTTCCCAGGCCAAAGGTTTCCAAAATCAAACCTCAGTCATGTTCCCAGGACACATGGTTCCAGAATCAAACCTGAGTCATGTTCGCGGGCCACAGGTTTCAACCATCAAACCTCAGTCATGTTCCCAGGACACAGGTGTCCAGAATCAAACCTCAGTCATGTTCCCAGGGCACAGGCTTCCAGAAACAAACCTCAGTCATATTCCCAGGACACAAGTTTCCAGAATCAACCAGATATCATGCTTCCTGGCCACAGTCTTCCAGAATCAAACCTTAGTCATGTGGCCAAGCCACAGGTTTCCACCATCAAACCTCAGACATGTTCCCAGGCCACAGGGTTCTAGAATCCACCGATGTCATGTTCCCAGGCCACAGGGTTCGAGAATCAATCCTCAGTTATGTTTCCCGGCTACAGGGTTCTAGAATAAAACCTCAGTCATGTTCCCAATCCACAGGGTTCCAGAACCAAGGCTCAGTCAGGTTCCCGGGGCACAGTATTCCACAATCTAAACAGATGTCACATGCCCAGTCCCCAGGGTTCCAGAATCCACCGGTATCATGTTCCCAGGCCACAGGGTTCCAGAATCAATCCTCAGTTATGTTCCCAGGCTACAGGGTTCCAGAATAAAACCTCAGTCATGTTCCCAGTCCACAGGGTTTCAGAACCAAGGCTCAGTCAGGTTCCCCGGGCACAGTATTCCACAATCTAAACAGATGTCATGTTCCCAGGCCGCAGATTCCAAGAATCACGCCTCAGTCATTTTCCCAGGCCACAGGGATCCAGAATCAAACGTCAGTCAAGTTGCCAGGCCACAGGTTTCTGCCATCAATCCTCAGTCACGTTCCCGGGCCACAGGGTTCCTGAATCAAGCCTCAGTCATTTTGCCAGGCCAGAGTGTTCCACCATCAAACCTCAGTCATGATCCCAGGCCACATGTTTCCACAATGAAACCTCAGTCATTTTCTCAGGCCAAAGGTTTCCAGAATCAAACCTCAGTCATATTCCCAGGACACATGGTTCCAGAATCAAACCTGAGTCATGTTCGCAGGCCACAGGTTTCAACAATCAAACATCACTCATGTTCCCAGGACACAGGTGTCCTGAATCAAACCTCAGTCATGTACCCAGGGAACAGGCTTCCAGCAACAAACCTTTTTCATATTCCCAGGACACAGGGTTCCAGAATCAAACCTCAGTCTTGTTCCCAGGACAGAAGTTTCCAGAATCAACCCGATATCATGTTTCCTGGCCACAGTCTTCCAGTATCAAACCTCAGTCATGTTGCCAGGCCACAGGGTTCCACCATCAATCCTCACTCATGTTCCCAGGCCACAGGGTTCCAGAATCCACCGATGTCATGTTAAAGGCCACAGGGTTCCAGAATCAAACCGTTCTCATGTTCCCGGGCCACAGGGTTCCAGAATCAAGCCTCAGTCATTTTGCCAGGCCAGATTGTTCCACCATCAAACCTCAGTCATGATCCCAGGCCACATGTTTCCACAATGAAACCTCAGTCATTTTCCCAGGCCAAAGGTTTCCAAAATCAAACCTCAGTCATGTTCCCAGGACACATGGTTCCAGAATCAAACCTGAGTCATGTTCGCGGGCCACAGGTTTCAACCATCAAACCTCAGTCATGTTCCCAGGACACAGGTGTCCAGAATCAAACCTCAGTCATGTTCCCAGGGCACAGGCTTCCAGAAACAAACCTCAGTCATGTTCCCAGGACACAAGTTTCCAGAATCAACCAGATATCATGCTTCCTGGCCACAGTCTTCCAGAATCAAACCTTAGTCATGTTGCCAAGCCACAGGTTTCCACCATCAAACCTCAGACATGTTCCCAGGCCACAGGGTTCTAGAATCCACCGATGTCATGTTCCCAGGCCACAGGGTTCGAGAATCAATCCTCAGTTATGTTTCCAGGCTACAGGGTTCTAGAATAAAACCTCAGTCATGTTCCCAATCCACAGGGTTCCAGAACCAAGGCTCAGTCAGGTTCCCGGGGCACAGTATTCCACAATCTAAACAGATGTCACATGCCCAGTCCCCAGGGTTCCAGAATCCACCGGTATCATGTTCCCAGGCCACAGGGTTCCAGAATCAATCCTCATTTATGTTCCCAGGCTACAGGGTTCCAGAATAAAACCTCAGTCATGTTCCCAGTCCACAGGGTTTCAGAACCAAGGCTCAGTCAGGTTCCCGGGGCACAGTATTCCACAATCTAAACAGATGTCATGTTCCCAGGCCACAGTTTTCCAGAATCACGCCTCAGTCATGTTCCCAGGCCACAGGGATCCAGAATCAAACGTCAGTCATGTTGCCAGGCCACAGGTTTCTGCCATCAAACCTCAGTCACGTTCCCGGGCCACAGGGTTCCTGAATCAAGCCTCAGTCATTTTGCCAGGCCAGAGTGTTCCACCATCAAACCTCAGTCATGATCCCAGGCCACATGTTTCCACAATGAAACCTCAATCATTTTCTCAGGCCAAAGGTTTCCAGAATCAAACCTCAGTCATATTCCCAGGACACATGGTTCCAGAATCAAACCTGAGTCATGTTCGCAGGCCACAGGTTTCAACAATCAAACATCACTCATGTTCCCAGGACACAGGTGTCCTGAATCAAACCTCAGTCATGTACCCAGGGAACAGGCTTCCAGCAACAAACCTTTTTCATATTCCCAGGACACAGGGTTCCAGAATCAAACCTCAGTCTTGTTCCCAGGACAGAAGTTTCCAGAATCAACCCGATATCATGTTTCCTGGCCACAGTCTTCCAGTATCAAACCTCAGTCATGTTGCCAGGCCACAGGGTTCCACCATCAATCCTCACTCATGTTCCCAGGCCACAGGGTTCCAGAATCCACCGATGTCATGTTAAAGGCCACAGGGTTCCAGAATCAAACCGTTCTCATGTTCCCGGGCCACAGGGTTCCAGAATCAAGCCTCAGTCATTTTGCCAGGCCAGAGTGTTCCACCATCAAACCTCAGTCATGATCCCAGGCCACATGTTTCCACAATGAAACCTCAGTCATTTTCCCAGGCCAAAGGTTTCCAAAATCAAACCTCAGTCATGTTCCCAGGACACATGGTTCCAGAATCAAACCTGAGTCATGTTCGCGGGCCACAGGTTTCAACCATCAAACCTCAGTCATGTTCCCAGGACACAGGTGTCCAGAATCAAACCTCAGTCATGTTCCCAGGGCACAGGCTTCCAGAAACAAACCTCAGTCATGTTCCCAGGACACAAGTTTCCAGAATCAACCAGATATCATGCTTCCTGGCCACAGTCTTCCAGAATCAAACCTTAGTCATGTTGCCAAGCCACAGGTTTCCACCATCAAACCTCAGACATGTTCCCAGGCCACAGGGTTCTAGAATCCACCGATGTCATGTTCCCAGGCCACAGGGTTCGAGAATCAATCCTCAGTTATGTTTCCAGGCTACAGGGTTCTAGAATAAAACCTCAGTCATGTTCCCAATCCACAGGGTTCCAGAACCAAGGCTCAGTCAGGTTCCCGGGGCACAGTATTCCACAATCTAAACAGATGTCACATGCCCAGTCCCCAGGGTTCCAGAATCCACCGGTATCATGTTCCCAGGCCACAGGGTTCCAGAATCAATCCTCATTTATGTTCCCAGGCTACAGGTTTCCAGAATAAAACCTCAGTCATGTTCCCAGTCCACAGGGTTTCAGAACCAAGGCTCAGTCAGGTTCCCGGGGCACAGTATTCCACAATCTAAACAGATGTCATGTTCCCAGGCCACAGTTTTCCAGAATCACGCCTCAGTCATGTTCCCAGGCCACAGGGATCCAGAATCAAACGTCAGTCATGTTGCCAGGCCACAGGTTTCTGCCATCAAACCTCAGTCACGTTCCCGGGCCACAGGGTTCCTGAATCAAGCCTCAGTCATTTTGCCAGGCCAGAGTGTTCCACCATCAAACCTCAGTCATGATCCCAGGCCACATGTTTCCACAATGAAACCTCAGTCATTTTCTCAGGCCAAAGGTTTCCAGAATCAAACCTCAGTCATATTCCCAGGACACATGGTTCCAGAATCAAACCTGAGTCATGTTCGCAGGCCACAGGTTTCAACAATCAAACATCACTCATGTTCCCAGGACACAGGTGTCCTGAATCAAACCTCAGTCATGTACCCAGGGAACAGGCTTCCAGCAACAAACCTTTGTCATATTCCCAGGACACAGGGTTCCAGAATCAAACCTCAGTCTTGTTCCCAGGACAGAAGTTTCCAGAATCAACCCGATATCATGTTTCCTGGCCACAGTCTTCCAGTATCAAACCTCAGTCATGTTGCCAGGCCACAGGGTTCCACCAACAATCCTCACTCATGTTCCCAGGCCACAGGGTTCCAGAATCCACCGATGTCATGTTAAAGGCCACAGGGTTCCAGAATCAAACCGTTCTCATGTTCCCGGGCCACAGGGTTCCAGAATCAAGCCTCAGTCATTTTGCCAGGCCAGTGTTCCACCATCAAACCTCAGTCATGATCCCAGGCCACATGTTTCCACAATGAAACCTCAGTCATTTTCCCAGGCCAAAGGTTTCCAAAATCAAACCTCAGTCATGTTCCCAGGACACATGGTTCCAGAATCAAACCTGAGTCATGTTCGCGGGCCACAGGTTTCAACCATCAAACCTCAGTCATGTTCCCAGGACACAGGTGTCCAGAATCAAACCTCAGTCATGTTCCCAGGGCACAGGCTTCCAGAAACAAACCTCAGTCATGTTCCCAGGACACAAGTTTGCACAATCAACCAGATATCATGCTTCCTGGCCACAGTCTTCCAGAATCAAACCTTAGTCATGTTGCCAAGCCACAGGTTTCCACCATCAAACCTCAGACATGTTCCCAGGCCACAGTGTTCTAGAATCCACCGATGTCATGTTCCCAGGCCACAGGGTTTGAGAATCAATCCTCAGTTATGTTTCCAGGCTACAGGGTTCTAGAATAAAACCTCAGTCATGTTCCCAATCCACAGGGTTCCAGAACCAAGGCTCAGTCAGGTTCCCGGGGCACAGTATTCCACAATCTAAACAGATGTCACATGCCCAGTCCCCAGGGTTCCAGTATCCACCGGTATCATGTTCCCAGGCCACAGGGTTCCAGAATCAATCCTCAGTTATGTTCCCAGGCTACAGGGTTCCAGAATAAAACCTCAGTCATGTTCCCAGTCCACAGGGTTTCAGAACCAAGGCTCAGTCAGGTTCCCGGGGCACAGTATTCCACAATCTAAACAGATGTCATGTTCCCAGGCCACAGTTTTCCAGAATCACGCCTCAGTCATGTTCCCAGGCCACAGGGATCCAGAATCAAACGTCAGTCATGTTGCCAGGCCACAGGTTTCTGCCATCAAACCTCAGTCACGTTCCCGGGCCACAGGGTTCCGGAATCAAGCCTCAGTCATTTTGCCAGGCCAGAGTGTTCCACCATCAAACCTCAGTCATGATCCCAGGCCACATGTTTCCACAATGAAACCTCAGTCATTTTCTCAGGCCAAAGGTTTCCAGAATCAAACCTCAGTCATATTCCCAGGACACATGGTTCCAGAATCAAACCTGAGTCATGTTCGCAGGCCACAGGTTTCAACAATCAAACATCACTCATGTTCCCAGGACACAGGTGTCCAGAATCAAACCTCAGTCATGTACCCAGGGAACAGGCTTCCAGCAACAAACCTTTGTCATATTCCCAGGACACAGGGTTCCAGAATCAAACCTCAGTCTTGTTCCCAGGACAGAAGTTTCCAGAATCAACCCGATATCATGTTTCCTGGCCACAGTCTTCCAGTATCAAACCTCAGTCATGTTGCCAGGCCACAGGGTTCCACCATCAATCCTCACTCATGTTCCCAGGCCACAGGATTCCAGAATGAAACCGTTCCCATGTTCCCAGGCCACAGGGTTCCAGAATCCACCGATGTCATGTTAAAGGCCACAGGGTTCCAGAATCAAACCGTTCTCATGTTCCCGGGCCACAGGGTTCCAGAATCAAGCCTCAGTCATTTTGCCAGGCCAGTGTTCCACCATCAAACCTCAGTCATGATCCCAGGCCACATGTTTCCACAATGAAACCTCAGTCATTTTCCCAGGCCAAAGGTTTCCAAAATCAAACCTCAGTCATGTTCCCAGGACACATGGTTCCAGAATCAAACCTGAGTCATGTTCGCGGGCCACAGGTTTCAACCATCAAACCTCAGTCATGTTCCCAGGACACAGGTGTCCAGAATCAAACCTCAGTCATGTTCCCAGGGCACAGGCTTCCAGAAACAAACCTCAGTCATGTTCCCAGGACACAAGTTTGCACAATCAACCAGATATCATGCTTCCTGGCCACAGTCTTCCAGAATCAAACCTTAGTCATGTTGCCAAGCCACAGGTTTCCACCATCAAACCTCAGACATGTTCCCAGGCCACAGTGTTCTAGAATCCACCGATGTCATGTTCCCAGGCCACAGGGTTCGAGAATCAATCCTCAGTTATGTTTCCAGGCTACAGGGTTCTAGAATAAAACCTCAGTCATGTTCCCAATCCACAGGGTTCCAGAACCAAGGCTCAGTCAGGTTCCCGGGGCACAGTATTCCACAATCTAAACAGATGTCACATGCCCAGTCCCCAGGGTTCCAGAATCCACCGGTATCATGTTCCCAGGCCACAGGGTTCCAGAATCAATCCTCAGTTATGTTCCCAGGCTACAGGGTTCCAGAATAAAACCTCAGTCATGTTCCCAGTCCACAGGGTTTCAGAACCAAGGCTCAGTCAGGTTCCCGGGGCACAGTATTCCACAATCTAAACAGATGTCATGTTCCCAGGCCACAGTTTTCCAGAATCACGCCTCAGTCATGTTCCCAGGCCACAGGGATCCAGAATCAAACGTCAGTCATGTTGCCAGGCCACAGGTTTCTGCCATCAAACCTCAGTCACGTTCCCGGGCCACAGGGTTCCGGAATCAAGCCTCAGTCATTTTGCCAGGCCAGAGTGTTCCACCATCAAACCTCAGTCATGATCCCAGCTCACATGTTTCCACAATGAAACCTCAGTCATTTTCTCAGGCCAAAGGTTTCCAGAATCAAACCTCAGTCATATTCCCAGGACACATGGTTCCAGAATCAAACCTGAGTCATGTTCGCAGGCCACAGGTTTCAACAATCAAACATCACTCATGTTCCCAGGACACAGGTGTCCAGAATCAAACCTCAGTCATGTACCCAGGGAACAGGCTTCCAGCAACAAACCTTTGTCATATTCCCAGGACACAGGGTTCCAGAATCAAACCTCAGTCTTGTTCCCAGGACAGAAGTTTCCAGAATCAACCCGATATCATGTTTCCTGGCCACAGTCTTCCAGTATCAAACCTCAGTCATGTTGCCAGGCCACAGGGTTCCACCAACAATCCTCACTCATGTTCCCAGGCCACAGGGTTCCAGAATCCACCGATGTCATGTTAAAGGCCACAGGGTTCCAGAATCAAACCGTTCTCATGTTCCCGGGCCACAGGGTTCCAGAATCAAGCCTCAGTCATTTTGCCAGGCCAGAGTGTTCCACCATCAAACCTCAGTCATGATCCCAGGCCACATGTTTCCACAATGAAACCTCAGTCATTTTCCCAGGCCAAAGGTTTCCAAAATCAAACCTCAGTCATGTTGCCAGGCCACAGGGTTCCACCATCAATCCTCACTCATGTTCCCAGGCCACAGGGTTCCAGAATCCACCGATGTCATGTTAAAGGCCACAGGGTTCCAGAATCAAACCGTTCTCATGTTCCCGGGCCACAGGGTTCCAGAATCAAGCCTCAGTCATTTTGCCAGGCCAGATTGTTCCACCATCAAACCTCAGACATGTTCCCAGGCCACAGGGTTCTAGAATCCACCGATGTCATGTTCCCAGGCCACAGGGTTCGAGAATCAATCCTCAGTTATGTTTCCAGGCTACAGGGTTCTAGAATAAAACCTCAGTCATGTTCCCAATCCACAGGGTTCCAGAACCAAGGCTCAGTCAGGTTCCCGGGGCACAGTATTCCACAATCTAAACAGATGTCACATGCCCAGTCCCCAGGGTTCCAGAATCCACCGGTATCATGTTCCCAGGCCACAGGGTTCCAGAATCAATCCTCAGTTATGTTCCCAGGCTACAGGGTTCCAGAATAAAACCTCAGTCATGTTCCCAGTCCACAGGGTTTCAGAACCAAGGCTCAGTCAGGTTCCCGGGGCACAGTATTCCACAATCTAAACAGATGTCATGTTCCCAGGCCACAGTTTTCCAGAATCACGCCTCAGTCATGTTCCCAGGCCACAGGGATCCAGAATCAAACGTCAGTCATGTTGCCAGGCCACAGGTTTCTGCCATCAAACCTCAGTCACGTTCCCGGGCCACAGGGTTCCTGAATCAAGCCTCAGTCATTTTGCCAGGCCAGAGTGTTCCACCATCAAACCTCAGTCATGATCCCAGGCCACATGTTTCCACAATGAAACCTCAGTCATTTTCCCAGGCCAAAGGTTTCCAAAATCAAACCTCAGTCATGTTCCCAGGACACATGGTTCCAGAATCAAACCTGAGTCATGTTCGCGGGCCACAGGTTTCAACCATCAAACCTCAGTCATGTTCCCAGGACACAGGTGTCCAGAATCAAACCTCAGTCATGTTCCCAGGGCACAGGCTTCCAGAAACAAACCTCAGTCATGTTCCCAGGAC
This sequence comes from Balaenoptera physalus, assembly GCF_965194825.1. Taxonomy (NCBI): domain Eukaryota; kingdom Metazoa; phylum Chordata; class Mammalia; order Artiodactyla; family Balaenopteridae; genus Balaenoptera; species Balaenoptera physalus. Next base: position 1,249,146 of record NW_028126442.1, on the reverse strand, counting down.
ACAAGTTTCCAGAATCAACCAGATATCATGCTTCCTGGCCACAGTCTTCCAGAATCAAACCTTAGTCATGTTGCCAAGCCACAGGTTTCCACCATCAAACCTCAGACATGTTCCCAGGCCACAGGGTTCTAGAATCCACCGATGTCATGTTCCCAGGCCACAGGGTTCGAGAATCAATCCTCAGTTATGTTTCCCGGCTACAGGGTTCTAGAATAAAACCTCAGTCATGTTCCCAATCCACAGGGTTCCAGAACCAAGGCTCAGTCAGGTTCCCGGGGCACAGTATTCCACAATCTAAACAGTTGCCACATGCCCAGTCCCCAGGGTTCCAGAATCCACCGGTATCATGTTCCCAGGCCACAGGGTTCCAGAATCAATCCTCAGTTATGTTCCCAGGCTACAGGGTTCCAGAATAAAACCTCAGTCATGTTCCCAGTCCACAGGGTTTCAGAACCAAGGCTCAGTCAGGTTCCCGGGGCACAGTATTCCACAATCTAAACAGATGTCATGTTCCCAGGCCACAGTTTTCCAGAATCACGCCTCAGTCATGTTCCCAGGCCACAGGGATCCAGAATCAAACGTCAGTCATGTTGCCAGGCCACAGGTTTCTGCCATCAAACCTCAGTCACGTTCCCGGGCCACAGGGTTCTTGAATCAAGCCTCAGTCATTTTGCCAGGCCAGAGTGTTCCACCATCAAACCTCAGTCATGATCCCAGGCCACATGTTTCCACAATGAAACCTCAGTCATTTTCTCAGGCCAAAGGTTTCCAGAATCAAACCTCAGTCATATTCCCAGGACACATGGTTCCAGAATCAAACCTGAGTCATGTTCGCAGGCCACAGGTTTCAACAATCAAACATCACTCATGTTCCCAGGACACAGGTGTCCTGAATCAAACCTCAGTCATGTACCCAGGGAACAGGCTTCCAGCAACAAACCTTTGTCATATTCCCAGGACACAGGGTTCCAGAATCAAACCTCAGTCTTGTTCCCAGGACAGAAGTTTCCAGAATCAACCCGATATCATGTTTCCTGGCCACAGTCTTCCAGTATCAAACCTCAGTCATGTTGCCAGGCCACAGGGTTCCACCAACAATCCTCACTCATGTTCCCAGGCCACAGGGTTCCAGAATCCACCGATGTCATGTTAAAGGCCACAGGGTTCCAGAATCAAACCGTTCTCATGTTCCCGGGCCACAGGGTTCCAGAATCAAGCCTCAGTCATTTTGCCAGGCCAGTGTTCCACCATCAAACCTCAGTCATGATCCCAGGCCACATGTTTCCACAATGAAACCTCAGTCATTTTCCCAGGCCAAAGGTTTCCAAAATCAAACCTCAGTCATGTTCCCAGGACACATGGTTCCAGAATCAAACCTGAGTCATGTTCGCGGGCCACAGGTTTCAACCATCAAACCTCAGTCATGTTCCCAGGACACAGGTGTCCAGAATCAAACCTCAGTCATGTTCCCAGGGCACAGGCTTCCAGAAACAAACCTCAGTCATGTTCCCAGGACACAAGTTTGCACAATCAACCAGATATCATGCTTCCTGGCCACAGTCTTCCAGAATCAAACCTTAGTCATGTTGCCAAGCCACAGGTTTCCACCATCAAACCTCAGACATGTTCCCAGGCCACAGTGTTCTAGAATCCACCGATGTCATGTTCCCAGGCCACAGGGTTCGAGAATCAATCCTCAGTTATGTTTCCAGGCTACAGGGTTCTAGAATAAAACCTCAGTCATGTTCCCAATCCACAGGGTTCCAGAACCAAGGCTCAGTCAGGTTCCCGGGGCACAGTATTCCACAATCTAAACAGATGTCACATGCCCAGTCCCCAGGGTTCCAGAATCCACCGGTATCATGTTCCCAGGCCACAGGGTTCCAGAATCAATCCTCAGTTATGTTCCCAGGCTACAGGGTTCCAGAATAAAACCTCAGTCATGTTCCCAGTCCACAGGGTTTCAGAACCAAGGCTCAGTCAGGTTCCCGGGGCACAGTATTCCACAATCTAAACAGATGTCATGTTCCCAGGCCACAGTTTTCCAGAATCACGCCTCAGTCATGTTCCCAGGCCACAGGGATCCAGAATCAAACGTCAGTCATGTTGCCAGGCCACAGGTTTCTGCCATCAAACCTCAGTCACGTTCCCGGGCCACAGGGTTCCGGAATCAAGCCTCAGTCATTTTGCCAGGCCAGAGTGTTCCACCATCAAACCTCAGTCATGATCCCAGGCCACATGTTTCCACAATGAAACCTCAGTCATTTTCTCAGGCCAAAGGTTTCCAGAATCAAACCTCAGTCATATTCCCAGGACACATGGTTCCAGAATCAAACCTGAGTCATGTTCGCAGGCCACAGGTTTCAACAATCAAACATCACTCATGTTCCCAGGACACAGGTGTCCAGAATCAAACCTCAGTCATGTACCCAGGGAACAGGCTTCCAGCAACAAACCTTTGTCATATTCCCAGGACACAGGGTTCCAGAATCAAACCTCAGTCTTGTTCCCAGGACAGAAGTTTCCAGAATCAACCCGATATCATGTTTCCTGGCCACAGTCTTCCAGTATCAAACCTCAGTCATGTTGCCAGGCCACAGGGTTCCACCATCAATCCTCACTCATGTTCCCAGGCCACAGGATTCCAGAATGAAACCGTTCCCATGTTCCCAGGCCACAGGGTTCCAGAATCCACCGATGTCATGTTAAAGGCCACAGGGTTCCAGAATCAAACCGTTCTCATGTTCCCGGGCCACAGGGTTCCAGAATCAAGCCTCAGTCATTTTGCCAGGCCAGTGTTCCACCATCAAACCTCAGTCATGATCCCAGGCCACATGTTTCCACAATGAAACCTCAGTCATTTTCCCAGGCCAAAGGTTTCCAAAATCAAACCTCAGTCATGTTCCCAGGACACATGGTTCCAGAATCAAACCTGAGTCATGTTCGCGGGCCACAGGTTTCAACCATCAAACCTCAGTCATGTTCCCAGGACACAGGTGTCCAGAATCAAACCTCAGTCATGTTCCCAGGGCACAGGCTTCCAGAAACAAACCTCAGTCATGTTCCCAGGACACAAGTTTGCACAATCAACCAGATATCATGCTTCCTGGCCACAGTCTTCCAGAATCAAACCTTAGTCATGTTGCCAAGCCACAGGTTTCCACCATTAAACCTCAGACATGTTCCCAGGCCACAGTGTTCTAGAATCCACCGATGTCATGTTCCCAGGCCACAGGGTTCGAGAATCAATCCTCAGTTATGTTTCCAGGCTACAGGGTTCTAGAATAAAACCTCAGTCATGTTCCCAATCCACAGGGTTCCAGAACCAAGGCTCAGTCAGGTTCCCGGGGCACAGTATTCCACAATCTAAACAGATGTCACATGCCCAGTCCCCAGGGTTCCAGAATCCACCGGTATCATGTTCCCAGGCCACAGGGTTCCAGAATCAATCCTCAGTTATGTTCCCAGGCTACAGGGTTCCAGAATAAAACCTCAGTCATGTTCCCAGTCCACAGGGTTTCAGAACCAAGGCTCAGTCAGGTTCCCGGGGCACAGTATTCCACAATCTAAACAGATGTCATGTTCCCAGGCCACAGTTTTCCAGAATCACGCCTCAGTCATGTTCCCAGGCCACAGGGATCCAGAATCAAACGTCAGTCATGTTGCCAGGCCACAGGTTTCTGCCATCAAACCTCAGTCACGTTCCCGGGCCACAGGGTTCCGGAATCAAGCCTCAGTCATTTTGCCAGGCCAGAGTGTTCCACCATCAAACCTCAGTCATGATCCCAGCTCACATGTTTCCACAATGAAACCTCAGTCATTTTCTCAGGCCAAAGGTTTCCAGAATCAAACCTCAGTCATATTCCCAGGACACATGGTTCCAGAATCAAACCTGAGTCATGTTCGCAGGCCACAGGTTTCAACAATCAAACATCACTCATGTTCCCAGGACACAGGTGTCCAGAATCAAACCTCAGTCATGTACCCAGGGAACAGGCTTCCAGCAACAAACCTTTGTCATATTCCCAGGACACAGGGTTCCAGAATCAAACCTCAGTCTTGTTCCCAGGACAGAAGTTTCCAGAATCAACCCGATATCATGTTTCCTGGCCACAGTCTTCCAGTATCAAACCTCAGTCATGTTGCCAGGCCACAGGGTTCCACCATCAATCCTCACTCATGTTCCCAGGCCACAGGGTTCCAGAATGAAACCGTTCCCATGTTCCCAGGCCACAGGGTTCCAGAATCCACCGATGTCATGTTAAAGGCCACAGGGTTCCAGAATCAAACCGTTCTCATGTTCCCGGGCCACAGGGTTCCAGAATCAAGCCTCAGTCATTTTGCCAGGCCAGTGTTCCACCATCAAACCTCAGTCATGATCCCAGGCCACATGTTTCCACAATGAAACCTCAGTCATTTTCCCAGGCCAAAGGTTTCCAAAATCAAACCTCAGTCATGTTCCCAGGACACATGGTTCCAGAATCAAACCTGAGTCATGTTCGCGGGCCACAGGTTTCAACCATCAAACCTCAGTCATGTTCCCAGGACACAGGTGTCCAGAATCAAACCTCAGTCATGTTCCCAGGGCACAGGCTTCCAGAAACAAACCTCAGTCATGTTCCCAGGACACAAGTTTCCAGAATCAACCAGATATCATGCTTCCTGGCCACAGTCTTCCAGAATCAAACCTTAGTCATGTTGCCAAGCCACAGGTTTCCACCATCAAACCTCAGACATGTTCCCAGGCCACAGGGTTCTAGAATCCACCGATGTCATGTTCCCAGGCCACAGGGTTCGAGAATCAATCCTCAGTTATGTTTCCCGGCTACAGGGTTCTAGAATAAAACCTCAGTCATGTTCCCAATCCACAGGGTTCCAGAACCAAGGCTCAGTCAGGTTCCCGGGGCACAGTATTCCACAATCTAAACAGATGTCACATGCCCAGTCCCCAGGGTTCCAGAATCCACCGGTATCATGTTCCCAGGCCACAGGGTTCCAGAATCAATCCTCAGTTATGTTCCCAGGCTACAGGGTTCCAGAATAAAACCTCAGTCATGTTCCCAGTCCACAGGGTTTCAGAACCAAGGCTCAGTCAGGTTCCCGGGGCACAGTATTCCACAATCTAAACAGATGTCATGTTCCCAGCCCACAGTTTTCCAGAATCACGCCTCAGTCATGTTCCCAGGCCACAGGGATCCAGAATCAAACGTCAGTCATGTTGCCAGGCCACAGGTTTCTGTCATCAAACCTCAGTCACGTTCCCGGGCCACAGGGTTCCTGAATCAAGCCTCAGTCATTTTGCCAGGCCAGAGTGTTCCACCATCAAACCTCAGTCATGATCCCAGGCCACATGTTTCCACAATGAAACCTCAGTCATTTTCTCAGGCCAAAGGTTTCCAGAATCAAACCTCAGTCATATTCCCAGGACACATGGTTCCAGAATCAAACCTGAGTCATGTTCGCAGGCCACAGGTTTCAACAATCAAACATCACTCATGTTCCCAGGACACAGGTGTCCTGAATCAAACCTCAGTCATGTACCCAGGGAACAGGCTTCCAGCAACAAACCTTTGTCATATTCCCAGGACACAGGGTTCCAGAATCAAACCTCAGTCTTGTTCCCAGGACAGAAGTTTCCAGAATCAACCCGATATCATGTTTCCTGGCCACAGTCTTCCAGTATCAAACCTCAGTCATGTTGCCAGGCCACAGGGTTCCACCATCAATCCTCACTCATGTTCCCAGGCCACAGGGTTCCAGAATCCACCGATGTCATGTTAAAGGCCACAGGGTTCCAGAATCAAACCGTTCTCATGTTCCCGGGCCACAGGGTTCCAGAATCAAGCCTCAGTCATTTTGCCAGGCCAGAGTGTTCCACCATCAAACCTCAGTCATGATCCCAGGCCACATGTTTCCACAATGAAACCTCAGTCATTTTCCCAGGCCAAAGGTTTCCAAAATCAAACCTCAGTCATGTTCCCAGGACACATGGTTCCAGAATCAAACCTGAGTCATGTTCGCGGGCCACAGGTTTCAACCATCAAACCTCAGTCATGTTCCCAGGACACAGGTGTCCAGAATCAAACCTCAGTCATGTTCCCAGGGCACAGGCTTCCAGAAACAAACCTCAGTCATATTCCCAGGACACAAGTTTCCAGAATCAACCAGATATCATGCTTCCTGGCCACAGTCTTCCAGAATCAAACCTTAGTCATGTGGCCAAGCCACAGGTTTCCACCATCAAACCTCAGACATGTTCCCAGGCCACAGGGTTCTAGAATCCACCGATGTCATGTTCCCAGGCCACAGGGTTCGAGAATCAATCCTCAGTTATGTTTCCCGGCTACAGGGTTCTAGAATAAAACCTCAGTCATGTTCCCAATCCACAGGGTTCCAGAACCAAGGCTCAGTCAGGTTCCCGGGGCACAGTATTCCACAATCTAAACAGATGTCACATGCCCAGTCCCCAGGGTTCCAGAATCCACCGGTATCATGTTCCCAGGCCACAGGGTTCCAGAATCAATCCTCAGTTATGTTCCCAGGCTACAGGGTTCCAGAATAAAACCTCAGTCATGTTCCCAGTCCACAGGGTTTCAGAACCAAGGCTCAGTCAGGTTCCCCGGGCACAGTATTCCACAATCTAAACAGATGTCATGTTCCCAGGCCGCAGATTCCAAGAATCACGCCTCAGTCATTTTCCCAGGCCACAGGGATCCAGAATCAAACGTCAGTCAAGTTGCCAGGCCACAGGTTTCTGCCATCAATCCTCAGTCACGTTCCCGGGCCACAGGGTTCCTGAATCAAGCCTCAGTCATTTTGCCAGGCCAGAGTGTTCCACCATCAAACCTCAGTCATGATCCCAGGCCACATGTTTCCACAATGAAACCTCAGTCATTTTCTCAGGCCAAAGGTTTCCAGAATCAAACCTCAGTCATATTCCCAGGACACATGGTTCCAGAATCAAACCTGAGTCATGTTCGCAGGCCACAGGTTTCAACAATCAAACATCACTCATGTTCCCAGGACACAGGTGTCCTGAATCAAACCTCAGTCATGTACCCAGGGAACAGGCTTCCAGCAACAAACCTTTGTCATATTCCCAGGACACAGGGTTCCAGAATCAAACCTCAGTCTTGTTCCCAGGACAGAAGTTTCCAGAATCAACCCGATATCATGTTTCCTGGCCACAGTCTTCCAGTATCAAACCTCAGTCATGTTGCCAGGCCACAGGGTTCCACCATCAATCCTCACTCATGTTCCCAGGCCACAGGGTTCCAGAATCCACCGATGTCATGTTAAAGGCCACAGGGTTCCAGAATCAAACCGTTCTCATGTTCCCGGGCCACAGGGTTCCAGAATCAAGCCTCAGTCATTTTGCCAGGCCAGTGTTCCACCATCAAACCTCAGTCATGATCCCAGGCCACATGTTTCCACAATGAAACCTCAGTCATTTTCCCAGGCCAAAGGTTTCCAAAATCAAACCTCAGTCATGTTCCCAGGACACATGGTTCCAGAATCAAACCTGAGTCATGTTCGCGGGCCACAGGTTTCAACCATCAAACCTCAGTCATGTTCCCAGGACACAGGTGTCCAGAATCAAACCTCAGTCATGTTCCCAGGGCACAGGCTTCCAGAAACAAACCTCAGTCATGTTCCCAGGACACAAGTTTGCACAATCAACCAGATATCATGCTTCCTGGCCACAGTCTTCCAGAATCAAACCTTAGTCATGTTGCCAAGCCACAGGTTTCCACCATTAAACCTCAGACATGTTCCCAGGCCACAGTGTTCTAGAATCCACCGATGTCATGTTCCCAGGCCACAGGGTTCGAGAATCAATCCTCAGTTATGTTTCCAGGCTACAGGGTTCTAGAATAAAACCTCAGTCATGTTCCCAATCCACAGGGTTCCAGAACCAAGGCTCAGTCAGGTTCCCGGGGCACAGTATTCCACAATCTAAACAGATGTCACATGCCCAGTCCCCAGGGTTCCAGAATCCACCGGTATCATGTTCCCAGGCCACAGGGTTCCAGAATCAATCCTCAGTTATGTTCCCAGGCTACAGGGTTCCAGAATAAAACCTCAGTCATGTTCCCAGTCCACAGGGTTTCAGAACCAAGGCTCAGTCAGGTTCCCGGGGCACAGTATTCCACAATCTAAACAGATGTCATGTTCCCAGGCCACAGTTTTCCAGAATCACGCCTCAGTCATGTTCCCAGGCCACAGGGATCCAGAATCAAACGTCAGTCATGTTGCCAGGCCACAGGTTTCTGCCATCAAACCTCAGTCACGTTCCCGGGCCACAGGGTTCCGGAATCAAGCCTCAGTCATTTTGCCAGGCCAGAGTGTTCCACCATCAAACCTCAGTCATGATCCCAGCTCACATGTTTCCACAATGAAACCTCAGTCATTTTCTCAGGCCAAAGGTTTCCAGAATCAAACCTCAGTCATATTCCCAGGACACATGGTTCCAGAATCAAACCTGAGTCATGTTCGCAGGCCACAGGTTTCAACAATCAAACATCACTCATGTTCCCAGGACACAGGTGTCCAGAATCAAACCTCAGTCATGTACCCAGGGAACAGGCTTCCAGCAACAAACCTTTGTCATATTCCCAGGACACAGGGTTCCAGAATCAAACCTCAGTCTTGTTCCCAGGACAGAAGTTTCCAGAATCAACCCGATATCATGTTTCCTGGCCACAGTCTTCCAGTATCAAACCTCAGTCATGTTGCCAGGCCACAGGGTTCCACCATCAATCCTCACTCATGTTCCCAGGCCACAGGGTTCCAGAATGAAACCGTTCCCATGTTCCCAGGCCACAGGGTTCCAGAATCCACCGATGTCATGTTAAAGGCCACAGGGTTCCAGAATCAAACCGTTCTCATGTTCCCGGGCCACAGGGTTCCAGAATCAAGCCTCAGTCATTTTGCCAGGCCAGTGTTCCACCATCAAACCTCAGTCATGATCCCAGGCCACATGTTTCCACAATGAAACCTCAGTCATTTTCCCAGGCCAAAGGTTTCCAAAATCAAACCTCAGTCATGTTCCCAGGACACATGGTTCCAGAATCAAACCTGAGTCATGTTCGCGGGCCACAGGTTTCAACCATCAAACCTCAGTCATGTTCCCAGGACACAGGTGTCCAGAATCAAACCTCAGTCATGTTCCCAGGGCACAGGCTTCCAGAAACAAACCTCAGTCATGTTCCCAGGACACAAGTTTCCAGAATCAACCAGATATCATGCTTCCTGGCCACAGTCTTCCAGAATCAAACCTTAGTCATGTTGCCAAGCCACAGGTTTCCACCATCAAACCTCAGACATGTTCCCAGGCCACAGGGTTCTAGAATCCACCGATGTCATGTTCCCAGGCCACAGGGTTCGAGAATCAATCCTCAGTTATGTTTCCCGGCTACAGGGTTCTAGAATAAAACCTCAGTCATGTTCCCAATCCACAGGGTTCCAGAACCAAGGCTCAGTCAGGTTCCCGGGGCACAGTATTCCACAATCTAAACAGATGTCACATGCCCAGTCCCCAGGGTTCCAGAATCCACCGGTATCATGTTCCCAGGCCACAGGGTTCCAGAATCAATCCTCAGTTATGTTCCCAGGCTACAGGGTTCCAGAATAAAACCTCAGTCATGTTCCCAGTCCACAGGGTTTCAGAACCAAGGCTCAGTCAGGTTCCCGGGGCACAGTATTCCACAATCTAAACAGATTTCATGTTCCCAGCCCACAGTTTTCCAGAATCACGCCTCAGTCATGTTCCCAGGCCACAGGGATCCAGAATCAAACGTCAGTCATGTTGCCAGGCCACAGGTTTCTGTCATCAAACCTCAGTCACGTTCCCGGGCCACAGGGTTCCTGAATCAAGCCTCAGTCATTTTGCCAGGCCAGAGTGTTCCACCATCAAACCTCAGTCATGATCCCAGGCCACATGTTTCCACAATGAAACCTCAGTCATTTTCTCAGGCCAAAGGTTTCCAGAATCAAACCTCAGTCATATTCCCAGGACACATGGTTCCAGAATCAAACCTGAGTCATGTTCGCAGGCCACAGGTTTCAACAATCAAACATCACTCATGTTCCCAGGACACAGGTGTCCTGAATCAAACCTCAGTCATGTACCCAGGGAACAGGCTTCCAGCAACAAACCTTTGTCATATTCCCAGGACACAGGGTTCCAGAATCAAACCTCAGTCTTGTTCCCAGGACAGAAGTTTCCAGAATCAACCCGATATCATGTTTCCTGGCCACAGTCTTCCAGTATCAAACCTCAGTCATGTTGCCAGGCCACAGGGTTCCACAATCAATCCTCACTCATGTTCCCAGGCCACAGGGTTCCAGAATCCACCGATGTCATGTTAAAGGCCACAGGGTTCCAGAATCAAACCGTTCTCATGTTCCCGGGCCACAGGGTTCCAGAATCAAGCCTCAGTCATTTTGCCAGGCCAGAGTGTTCCACCATCAAACCTCAGTCATGATCCCAGGCCACATGTTTCCACAATGAAACCTCAGTCATTTTCCCAGGCCAAAGGTTTCCAAAATCAAACCTCAGTCATGTTCCCAGGACACATGGTTCCAGAATCAAACCTGAGTCATGTTCGCGGGCCACAGGTTTCAACCATCAAACCTCAGTCATGTTCCCAGGACACAGGTGTCCAGAATCAAACCTCAGTCATGTTCCCAGGGCACAGGCTTCCAGAAACAAACCTCAGTCATATTCCCAGGACACAAGTTTCCAGAATCAACCAGATATCATGCTTCCTGGCCACAGTCTTCCAGAATCAAACCTTAGTCATGTGGCCAAGCCACAGGTTTCCACCATCAAACCTCAGACATGTTCCCAGGCCACAGGGTTCTAGAATCCACCGATGTCATGTTCCCAGGCCACAGGGTTCGAGAATCAATCCTCAGTTATGTTTCCCGGCTACAGGGTTCTAGAATAAAACCTCAGTCATGTTCCCAATCCACAGGGTTCCAGAACCAAGGCTCAGTCAGGTTCCCGGGGCACAGTATTCCACAATCTAAACAGATGTCACATGCCCAGTCCCCAGGGTTCCAGAATCCACCGGTATCATGTTCCCAGGCCACAGGGTTCCAGAATCAATCCTCAGTTATGTTCCCAGGCTACAGGGTTCCAGAATAAAACCTCAGTCATGTTCCCAGTCCACAGGGTTTCAGAACCAAGGCTCAGTCAGGTTCCCCGGGCACAGTATTCCACAATCTAAACAGATGTCATGTTCCCAGGCCGCAGATTCCAAGAATCACGCCTCAGTCATTTTCCCAGGCCACAGGGATCCAGAATCAAACGTCAGTCAAGTTGCCAGGCCACAGGTTTCTGCCATCAATCCTCAGTCACGTTCCCGGGCCACAGGGTTCCTGAATCAAGCCTCAGTCATTTTGCCAGGCCAGAGTGTTCCACCATCAAACCTCAGTCATGATCCCAGGCCACATGTTTCCACAATGAAACCTCAGTCATTTTCTCAGGCCAAAGGTTTCCAGAATCAAACCTCAGTCATATTCCCAGGACACATGGTTCCAGAATCAAACCTGAGTCATGTTCGCAGGCCACAGGTTTCAACAATCAAACATCACTCATGTTCCCAGGACACAGGTGTCCTGAATCAAACCTCAGTCATGTACCCAGGGAACAGGCTTCCAGCAACAAACCTTTTTCATATTCCCAGGACACAGGGTTCCAGAATCAAACCTCAGTCTTGTTCCCAGGACAGAAGTTTCCAGAATCAACCCGATATCATGTTTCCTGGCCACAGTCTTCCAGTATCAAACCTCAGTCATGTTGCCAGGCCACAGGGTTCCACCATCAATCCTCACTCATGTTCCCAGGCCACAGGGTTCCAGAATGAAACCGTTCCCATGTTCCCAGGCCACAGGGTTCCAGAATCCACCGATGTCATGTTAAAGGCCACAGGGTTCCAGAATCAAACCGTTCTCATGTTCCCGGGCCACAGGGTTCCAGAATCAAGCCTCAGTCATTTTGCCAGGCCAGAGTGTTCCACCATCAAACCTCAGTCATGATCCCAGGCCACATGTTTCCACAATGAAACCTCAGTCATTTTCCCAGGCCAAAGGTTTCCAAAATCAAACCTCAGTCATGTTCCCAGGACACATGGTTCCAGAATCAAACCTGAGTCATGTTCGCGGGCCACAGGTTTCAACCATCAAACCTCAGTCATGTTCCCAGGACACAGGTGTCCAGAATCAAACCTCAGTCATGTTCCCAGGGCACAGGCTTCCAGAAACAAACCTCAGTCATATTCCCAGGACACAAGTTTCCAGAATCAACCAGATATCATGCTTCCTGGCCACAGTCTTCCAGAATCAAACCTTAGTCATGTGGCCAAGCCACAGGTTTCCACCATCAAACCTCAGACATGTTCCCAGGCCACAGGGTTCTAGAATCCACCGATGTCATGTTCCCAGGCCACAGGGTTCGAGAATCAATCCTCAGTTATGTTTCCCGGCTACAGGGTTCTAGAATAAAACCTCAGTCATGTTCCCAATCCACAGGGTTCCAGAACCAAGGCTCAGTCAGGTTCCCGGGGCACAGTATTCCACAATCTAAACAGATGTCACATGCCCAGTCCCCAGGGTTCCAGAATCCACCGGTATCATGTTCCCAGGCCACAGGGTTCCAGAATCAATCCTCAGTTATGTTCCCAGGCTACAGGGTTCCAGAATAAAACCTCAGTCATGTTCCCAGTCCACAGGGTTTCAGAACCAAGGCTCAGTCAGGTTCCCCGGGCACAGTATTCCACAATCTAAACAGATGTCACATGCCCAGTCCCCAGGGTTCCAGAATCCACCGGTATCATGTTCCCAGGCCACAGGGTTCCAGAATCAATCCTCAGTTATGTTCCCAGGCTACAGGGTTCCAGAATAAAACCTCAGTCATGTTCCCAGTCCACAGGGTTTCAGAACCAAGGCTCAGTCAGGTTCCCGGGGCACAGTATTCCACAATCTAAACAGATGTCATGTTCCCAGGCCACAGTTTTCCAGAATCACGCCTCAGTCATGTTCCCAGGCCACAGGGATCCAGAATCAAACGTCAGTCATGTTGCCAGGCCACAGGTTTCTGCCATCAAACCTCAGTCACGTTCCCGGGCCACAGGGTTCCGGAATCAAGCCTCAGTCATTTTGGCAGGCCAGAGTGTTCCACCATCAAACCTCAGTCATGATCCCAGGCCACATGTTTCCACAATGAAACCTCAGTCATTTTCTCAGGCCAAAGGTTTCCAGAATCAAACCTCAGTCATATTCCCAGGACACATGGTTCCAGAATCAAACCTGAGTCATGTTCGCAGGCCACAGGTTTCAACAATCAAACATCACTCATGTTCCCAGGACACAGGTGTCCTGAATCAAACCTCAGTCATGTACCCAGGGAACAGGCTTCCAGCAACAAACCTTTTTCATATTCCCAGGACACAGGGTTCCAGAATCAAACCTCAGTCTTGTTCCCAGGACAGAAGTTTCCAGAATCAACCCGATATCATGTTTCCTGGCCACAGTCTTCCAGTATCAAACCTCAGTCATGTTGCCAGGCCACAGGGTTCCACCATCAATCCTCACTCATGTTCCCAGGCCACAGGGTTCCAGAATCCACCGATGTCATGTTAAAGGCCACAGGGTTCCAGAATCAAACCGTTCTCATGTTCCCGGGCCACAGGGTTCCAGAATCAAGCCTCAGTCATTTTGCCAGGCCAGAGTGTTCCACCATCAAACCTCAGTCATGATCCCAGGCCACATGTTTCCACAATGAAACCTCAGTCATTTTCCCAGGCCAAAGGTTTCCAAAATCAAACCTCAGTCATGTTCCCAGGACACATGGTTCCAGAATCAAACCTGAGTCATGTTCGCGGGCCACAGGTTTCAACCATCAAACCTCAGTCATGTTCCCAGGACACAGGTGTCCAGAATCAAACCTCAGTCATGTTCCCAGGGCACAGGCTTCCAGAAACAAACCTCAGTCATGTTCCCAGGACACAAGTTTCCAGAATCAACCAGATATCATGCTTCCTGGCCACAGTCTTCCAGAATCAAACCTTAGTCATGTTGCCAAGCCACAGGTTTCCACCATCAAACCTCAGACATGTTCCCAGGCCACAGGGTTCTAGAATCCACCGATGTCATGTTCCCAGGCCACAGGGTTCGAGAATCAATCCTCAGTTATGTTTCCAGGCTACAGGGTTCTAGAATAAAACCTCAGTCATGTTCCCAATCCACAGGGTTCCAGAACCAAGGCTCAGTCAGGTTCCCGGGGCACAGTATTCCACAATCTAAACAGATGTCACATGCCCAGTCCCCAGGGTTCCAGAATCCACCGGTATCATGTTCCCAGGCCACAGGGTTCCAGAATCAATCCTCATTTATGTTCCCAGGCTACAGGGTTCCAGAATAAAACCTCAGTCATGTTCCCAGTCCACAGGGTTTCAGAACCAAGGCTCAGTCAGGTTCCCGGGGCACAGTATTCCACAATCTAAACAGATGTCATGTTCCCAGGCCACAGTTTTCCAGAATCACGCCTCAGTCATGTTCCCAGGCCACAGGGATCCAGAATCAAACGTCAGTCATGTTGCCAGGCCACAGGTTTCTGCCATCAAACCTCAGTCACGTTCCCGGGCCACAGGGTTCCTGAATCAAGCCTCAGTCATTTTGCCAGGCCAGAGTGTTCCACCTTCAAACCTCAGTCATGATCCCAGGCCACATGTTTCCACAATGAAACCTCAGTCATTTTCTCAGGCCAAAGGTTTCCAGAATCAAACCTCAGTCATATTCCCAGGACACATGGTTCCAGAATCAAACCTGAGTCATGTTCGCAGGCCACAGGTTTCAACAATCAAACATCACTCATGTTCCCAGGACACAGGTGTCCTGAATCAAACCTCAGTCATGTACCCAGGGAACAGGCTTCCAGCAACAAACCTTTGTCATATTCCCAGGACACAGGGTTCCAGAATCAAACCTCAGTCTTGTTCCCAGGACAGAAGTTTCCAGAATCAACCCGATATCATGTTTCCTGGCCACAGTCTTCCAGTATCAAACCTCAGTCATGTTGCCAGGCCACAGGGTTCCACCATCAATCCTCACTCATGTTCCCAGGCCACAGGGTTCCAGAATCCACCGATGTCATGTTAAAGGCCACAGGGTTCCAGAATCAAACCGTTCTCATGTTCCCGGGCCACAGGGTTCCAGAATCAAGCCTCAGTCATTTTGCCAGGCCAGTGTTCCACCATCAAACCTCAGTCATGATCCCAGGCCACATGTTTCCACAATGAAACCTCAGTCATTTTCCCAGGCCAAAGGTTTCCAAAATCAAACCTCAGTCATGTTCCCAGGACACATGGTTCCAGAATCAAACCTGAGTCATGTTCGCGGGCCACAGGTTTCAACCATCAAACCTCAGTCATGTTCCCAGGACACAGGTGTCCAGAATCAAACCTCAGTCATGTTCCCAGGGCACAGGCTTCCAGAAACAAACCTCAGTCATGTTCACAGGACACAAGTTTCCACAATCAACCAGATATCATGCTTCCTGGCCACAGTCTTCCAGAATCAAACCTTAGTCATGTTGCCAAGCCACAGGTTTCCACCATCAAACCTCAGACATTTTCCCAGGCCACAGGGTTCTAGAATCCACCGATGTCATGTTCCCAGGCCACAGGGTTCGAGAATCAATCCTCAGTTATGTTTCCCGGCTACAGGGTTCTAGAATAAAACCTCAGTCATGTTCCCAATCCACAGGGTTCCAGAACCAAGGCTCAGTCAGGTTCCCGGGGCACAGTATTCCACAATCTAAACAGATGTCACATGCCCAGTCCCCAGGGTTCCAGAATCCACCGGTATCATGTTCCCAGGCCACAGGGTTCCAGAATCAATCCTCAGTTATGTTCCCAGGCTACAGGGTTCCAGAATAAAACCTCAGTCATGTTCCCAGTCCACAGGGTTTCAGAACCAAGGCTCAGTCAGGTTCCCGGGGCACAGTATTCCACAATCTAAACAGATGTCATGTTCCCAGGCCACAGTTTTCCAGAATCACGCCTCAGTCATGTTCCCAGGCCACAGGGATCCAGAATCAAACGTCAGTCATGTTGCCAGGCCACAGGTTTCTGCCATCAAACCTCAGTCACGTTCCCGGGCCACAGGGTTCCTGAATCAAGCCTCAGTCATTTTGCCAGGCCAGAGTGTTCCACCATCAAACCTCAGTCATGATCCCAGGCCACATGTTTCCACAATGAAACCTCAGTCATTTTCTCAGGCCAAAGGTTTCCAGAATCAAACCTCAGTCATATTCCCAGGACACATGGTTCCAGAATCAAACCTGAGTCATGTTCGCAGGCCACAGGTTTCAACAATCAAACATCACTCATGTTCCCAGGACACAGGTGTCCAGAATCAAACCTCAGTCATGTACCCAGGGAACAGGCTTCCAGCAACAAACCTTTGTCATATTCCCAGGACACAGGGTTCCAGAATCAAACCTCAGTCTTGTTCCCAGGACAGAAGTTTCCAGAATCAACCCGATATCATGTTTCCTGGCCACAGTCTTCCAGTATCAAACTTCAGTCATGTTGCCAGGCCACAGGGTTCCACCATCAATCCTCACTCATGTTCCCAGGCCACAGGGTTCCAGAATCAAACCGTTCCCATGTTCCCAGGCCACAGGGTTCCAGAATCCACCGATGTCATGTTAAAGGCCACAGGGTTCCAGAATCAAACCGTTCTCATGTTCCCGGGCCACAGGGTTCCAGAATCAAGCCTCAGTCATTTTGCCAGGCCAGTGTTCCACCATCAAACCTCAGTCATGATCCCAGGCCACATGTTTCCACAATGAAACCTCAGTCATTTTCCCAGGCCAAAGGTTTCCAAAATCAAACCTCAGTCATGTTCCCAGGACACATGGTTCCAGAATCAAACCTGAGTCATGTTCGCGGGCCACAGGTTTCAACCATCAAACCTCAGTCATGTTCCCAGGACACAGGTGTCCAGAATCAAACCTCAGTCATGTTCCCAGGGCACAGGCTTCCAGAAACAAACCTCAGTCATGTTCCCAGGACACAAGTTTCCAGAATCAACCAGATATCATGCTTCCTGGCCACAGTCTTCCAGAATCAAACCTTAGTCATGTTGCCAAGCCACAGGTTTCCACCATCAAACCTCAGACATGTTCCCAGGCCACAGGGTTCTAGAATCCACCGATGTCATGTTCCCAGGCCACAGGGTTCGAGAATCAATCCTCAGTTATGTTTCCCGGCTACAGGGTTCTAGAATAAAACCTCAGTCATGTTCCCAATCCACAGGGTTCCAGAACCAAGGCTCAGTCAGGTTCCCGGGGCACAGTATTCCACAATCTAAACAGATGTCACATGCCCAGTCCCCAGGGTTCCAGAATCCACCGGTATCATGTTCCCAGGCCACAGGGTTCCAGAATCAATCCTCAGTTATGTTCCCAGGCTACAGGGTTCCAGAATAAAACCTCAGTCATGTTCCCAGTCCACAGGGTTTCAGAACCAAGGCTCAGTCAGGGTCCCGGGGCACAGTATTCCACAATCTAAACAGATGTCATGTTCCCAGCCCACAGTTTTTAGAATCACGCCTCAGTCATGTTCCCAGGCCACAGGGATCCAGAATCAAACGTCAGTCATGTTGCCAGGCCACAGGTTTCTGTCATCAAACCTCAGTCACGTTCCCGGGCCACAGGGTTCCTGAATCAAGCCTCAGTCATTTTGCCAGGCCAGAGTGTTCCACCATCAAACCTCAGTCATGATCCCAGGCCACATGTTTCCACAATGAAACCTCAGTCATTTTCTCAGGCCAAAGGTTTCCAGAATCAAACCTCAGTCATATTCCCAGGACACATGGTTCCAGAATCAAACCTGAGTCATGTTCGCAGGCCACAGGTTTCAACAATCAAACATCACTCATGTTCCCAGGACACAGGTGTCCTGAATCAAACCTCAGTCATGTACCCAGGGAACAGGCTTCCAGCAACAAACCTTTGTCATATTCCCAGGACACAGGGTTCCAGAATCAAACCTCAGTCTTGTTCCCAGGACAGAAGTTTCCAGAATCAACCCGATATCATGTTTCCTGGCCACAGTCTTCCAGTATCAAACCTCAGTCATGTTGCCAGGCCACAGGGTTCCACCATCAATCCTCACTCATGTTCCCAGGCCACAGGGTTCCAGAATCCACCGATGTCATGTTAAAGGCCACAGGGTTCCAGAATCAAACCGTTCTCATGTTCCGGGGCCACAGGGTTCCAGAATCAAGCCTCAGTCATTTTGCCAGGCCAGAGTGTTCCACCATCAAACCTCAGTCATGATCCCAGGCCACATGTTTCCACAATGAAACCTCAGTCATTTTCCCAGGCCAAAGGTTTCCAAAATCAAACCTCAGTCATGTTCCCAGGACACATGGTTCCAGAATCAAACCTGAGTCATGTTCGCGGGCCACAGGTTTCAACCATCAAACCTCAGTCATGTTCCCAGGACACAGGTGTCCAGAATCAAACCTCAGTCATGTTCCCAGGGCACAGGCTTCCAGAAACAAACCTCAGTCATGTTCCCAGGACACAAGTTTCCAGAATCAACCAGATATCATGCTTCCTGGCCACAGTCTTCCAGAATCAAACCTTAGTCATGTTGCCAAGCCACAGGTTTCCACCATCAAACCTCAGACATGTTCCCAGGCCACAGGGTTCTAGAATCCACCGATGTCATGTTCCCAGGCCACAGGGTTCGAGAATCAATCCTCAGTTATGTTTCCAGGCTACAGGGTTCTAGAATAAAACCTCAGTCATGTTCCCAATCCACAGGGTTCCAGAACCAAGGCTCAGTCAGGTTCCCGGGGCACAGTATTCCACAATCTAAACAGATGTCACATGCCCAGTCCCCAGGGTTCCAGAATCCACCGGTATCATGTTCCCAGGCCACAGGGTTCCAGAATCAATCCTCATTTATGTTCCCAGGCTACAGGGTTCCAGAATAAAACCTCAGTCATGTTTCCAGTCCACAGGGTTTCAGAACCAAGGCTCAGTCAGGTTCCCGGGGCACAGTATTCCACAATCTAAACAGATGTCATGTTCCCAGGCCACAGTTTTCCAGAATCACGCCTCAGTCATGTTCCCAGGCCACAGGGATCCAGAATCAAACGTCAGTCATGTTGCCAGGCCACAGGTTTCTGCCATCAAACCTCAGTCACGTTCCCGGGCCACAGGGTTCCTGAATCAAGCCTCAGTCATTTTGCCAGGCCAGAGTGTTCCACCATCAAACCTCAGTCATGATCCCAGGCCACATGTTTCCACAATGAAACCTCAGTCATTTTCTCAGGCCAAAGGTTTCCAGAATCAAACCTCAGTCATATTCCCAGGACACATGTTTCCAGAATCAAACCTGAGTCATGTTCGCAGGCCACAGGTTTCAACAATCAAACATCACTCATGTTCCCAGGACACAGGTGTCCAGAATCAAACCTCAGTCATGTACCCAGGGAACAGGCTTCCAGCAACAAACCTTTGTCATATTCCCAGGACACAGGGTTCCAGAATCAAACCTCAGTCTTGTTCCCAGGACAGAAGTTTCCAGAATCAACCCGATATCATGTTTCCTGGCCACAGTCTTCCAGTATCAAACCTCAGTCATGTTGCCAGGCCACAGGGTTCCACCATCAATCCTCACTCATGTTCCCAGGCCACAGGGTTCCAGAATCAAACCGTTCCCATGTTCCCAGGCCACAGGGTTCCAGAATCCACCGATGTCATGTTAAAGGCCACAGGGTTCCAGAATCAAACCGTTCTCATGTTCCCGGGCCACAGGGTTCCAGAATCAAGCCTCAGTCATTTTGCCAGGCCAGTGTTCCACCATCAAACCTCAGTCATGATCCCAGGCCACATATTTCCACAATGAAACCTCAGTCATTTTCCCAGGCCAAAGGTTTCCAAAATCAAACCTCAGTCATGTTCCCAGGACACATGGTTCCAGAATCAAACCTGAGTCATGTTCGCGGGCCACAGGTTTCAACCATCAAACCTCAGTCATGTTCCCAGGACACAGGTGTCCAGAATCAAACCTCAGTCATGTTCCCAGGGCACAGGCTTCCAGAAACAAACCTCAGTCATGTTCCCAGGACACAAGTTTCCAGAATCAACCAGATATCATGCTTCCTGGGCACAGTCTTCCAGAATCAAACCTTAGTCATGTTGCCAAGCCACAGGTTTCCACCATCAAACCTCAGACATGTTCCCAGGCCACAGGGTTCTAGAATCCACCGATGTCATGTTCCCAGGCCACAGGGTTCGAGAATCAATCCTCAGTTATGTTTCCAGGCTACAGGGTTCTAGAATAAAACCTCAGTCATGTTCCCAATCCACAGGGTTCCAGAACCAAGGCTCAGTCAGGTTCCCGGGGCACAGTATTCCACAATCTAAACAGATGTCACATGCCCAGTCCCCAGGGTTCCAGAATCCACCGGTATCATGTTCCCAGGCCACAGGGTTCCAGAATCAATCCTCAGTTATGTTCCCAGGCTACAGGGTTCCAGAATAAAACCTCAGTCATGTTCCCAGTCCACAGGGTTTCAGAACCAAGGCTCAGTCAGGTTCCCGGGGCACAGTATTCCACAATCTAAACAGATGTCATGTTCCCAGGCCACAGTTTTCCAGAATCACGCCTCAGTCATGTTCCCAGGCCACAGGGATCCAGAATCAAACGTCAGTCATGTTGCCAGGCCACAGGTTTCTGCCATCAAACCTCAGTCACGTTCCCGGGCCACAGGGTTCCTGAATCAAGCCTCAGTCATTTTGCCAGGCCAGAGTGTTCCACCATCAAACCTCAGTCATGATCCCAGGCCACATGTTTCCACAATGAAACCTCAGTCATTTTCTCAGGCCAAAGGTTTCCAGAATCAAACCTCAGTCATATTCCCAGGACACATGGTTCCAGAATCAAACCTGAGTCATGTTCGCAGGCCACAGGTTTCAACAATCAAACATCACTCATGTTCCCAGGACACAGGTGTCCAGAATCAAACCTCAGTCATGTACCCAGGGAACAGGCTTCCAGCAACAAACCTTTGTCATATTCCCAGGACACAGGGTTCCAGAATCAAACCTCAGTCTTGTTCCCAGGACAGAAGTTTCCAGAATCAACCCGATATCATGTTTCCTGGCCACAGTCTTCCAGTATCAAACTTCAGTCATGTTGCCAGGCCACAGGGTTCCACCATCAATCCTCACTCATGTTCCCAGGCCACAGGGTTCCAGAATCAAACCGTTCCCATGTTCCCAGGCCACAGGGTTCCAGAATCCACCGATGTCATGTTAAAGGCCACAGGGTTCCAGAATCAAACCGTTCTCATGTTCCCGGGCCACAGGGTTCCAGAATCAAGCCTCAGTCATTTTGCCAGGCCAGTGTTCCACCATCAAACCTCAGTCATGATCCCAGGCCACATGTTTCCACAATGAAACCTCAGTCATTTTCCCAGGCCAAAGGTTTCCAAAATCAAACCTCAGTCATGTTCCCAGGACACATGGTTCCAGAATCAAACCTGAGTCATGTTCGCGGGCCACAGGTTTCAACCATCAAACCTCAGTCATGTTCCCAGGACACAGGTGTCCAGAATCAAACCTCAGTCATGTTCCCAGGGCACAGGCTTCCAGAAACAAACCTCAGTCATGTTCCCAGGACACAAGTTTCCAGAATCAACCAGATATCATGCTTCCTGGCCACAGTCTTCCAGAATCAAACCTTAGTCATGTTGCCAAGCCACAGGTTTCCACCATCAAACCTCAGACATGTTCCCAGGCCACAGGGTTCTAGAATCCACCGATGTCATGTTCCCAGGCCACAGGGTTCGAGAATCAATCCTCAGTTATGTTTCCCGGCTACAGGGTTCTAGAATAAAACCTCAGTCATGTTCCCAATCCACAGGGTTCCAGAACCAAGGCTCAGTCAGGTTCCCGGGGCACAGTATTCCACAATCTAAACAGATGTCACATGCCCAGTCCCCAGGGTTCCAGAATCCACCGGTATCATGTTCCCAGGCCACAGGGTTCCAGAATCAATCCTCAGTTATGTTCCCAGGCTACAGGGTTCCAGAATAAAACCTCAGTCATGTTCCCAGTCCACAGGGTTTCAGAACCAAGGCTCAGTCAGGGTCCCGGGGCACAGTATTCCACAATCTAAACAGATGTCATGTTCCCAGCCCACAGTTTTTAGAATCACGCCTCAGTCATGTTCCCAGGCCACAGGGATCCAGAATCAAACGTCAGTCATGTTGCCAGGCCACAGGTTTCTGTCATCAAACCTCAGTCACGTTCCCGGGCCACAGGGTTCCTGAATCAAGCCTCAGTCATTTTGCCAGGCCAGAGTGTTCCACCATCAAACCTCAGTCATGATCCCAGGCCACATGTTTCCACAATGAAACCTCAGTCATTTTCTCAGGCCAAAGGTTTCCAGAATCAAACCTCAGTCATATTCCCAGGACACATGGTTCCAGAATCAAACCTGAGTCATGTTCGCAGGCCACAGGTTTCAACAATCAAACATCACTCATGTTCCCAGGACACAGGTGTCCTGAATCAAACCTCAGTCATGTACCCAGGGAACAGGCTTCCAGCAACAAACCTTTGTCATATTCCCAGGACACAGGGTTCCAGAATCAAACCTCAGTCTTGTTCCCAGGACAGAAGTTTCCAGAATCAACCCGATATCATGTTTCCTGGCCACAGTCTTCCAGTATCAAACCTCAGTCATGTTGCCAGGCCACAGGGTTCCACCATCAATCCTCACTCATGTTCCCAGGCCACAGGGTTCCAGAATCCACCGATGTCATGTTAAAGGCCACAGGGTTCCAGAATCAAACCGTTCTCATGTTCCGGGGCCACAGGGTTCCAGAATCAAGCCTCAGTCATTTTGCCAGGCCAGAGTGTTCCACCATCAAACCTCAGTCATGATCCCAGGCCACATGTTTCCACAATGAAACCTCAGTCATTTTACCAGGCCAAAGGTTTCCAAAATCAAACCTCAGTCATGTTCCCAGGACACATGGTTCCAGAATCAAACCTGAGTCATGTTCGCGGGCCACAGGTTTCAACCATCAAACCTCAGTCATGTTCCCAGGACACAGGTGTCCAGAATCAAACCTCAGTCATGTTCCCAGGGCACAGGCTTCCAGAAACAAACCTCAGTCATGTTCCCAGGACACAAGTTTCCAGAATCAACCAGATATCATGCTTCCTGGCCACAGTCTTCCAGAATCAAACCTTAGTCATGTTGCCAAGCCACAGGTTTCCACCATCAAACCTCAGACATGTTCCCAGGCCACAGGGTTCTAGAATCCACCGATGTCATGTTCCCAGGCCACAGGGTTCGAGAATCAATCCTCAGTTATGTTTCCAGGCTACAGGGTTCTAGAATAAAACCTCAGTCATGTTCCCAATCCACAGGGTTCCAGAACCAAGGCTCAGTCAGGTTCCCGGGGCACAGTATTCCACAATCTAAACAGATGTCACATGCCCAGTCCCCAGGGTTCCAGAATCCACCGGTATCATGTTCCCAGGCCACAGGGTTCCAGAATCAATCCTCATTTATGTTCCCAGGCTACAGGGTTCCAGAATAAAACCTCAGTCATGTTTCCAGTCCACAGGGTTTCAGAACCAAGGCTCAGTCAGGTTCCCGGGGCACAGTATTCCACAATCTAAACAGATGTCATGTTCCCAGGCCACAGTTTTCCAGAATCACGCCTCAGTCATGTTCCCAGGCCACAGGGATCCAGAATCAAACGTCAGTCATGTTGCCAGGCCACAGGTTTCTGCCATCAAACCTCAGTCACGTTCCCGGGCCACAGGGTTCCTGAATCAAGCCTCAGTCATTTTGCCAGGCCAGAGTGTTCCACCATCAAACCTCAGTCATGATCCCAGGCCACATGTTTCCACAATGAAACCTCAGTCATTTTCTCAGGCCAAAGGTTTCCAGAATCAAACCTCAGTCATATTCCCAGGACACATGTTTCCAGAATCAAACCTGAGTCATGTTCGCAGGCCACAGGTTTCAACAATCAAACATCACTCATGTTCCCAGGACACAGGTGTCCAGAATCAAACCTCAGTCATGTACCCAGGGAACAGGCTTCCAGCAACAAACCTTTGTCATATTCCCAGGACACAGGGTTCCAGAATCAAACCTCAGTCTTGTTCCCAGGACAGAAGTTTCCAGAATCAACCCGATATCATGTTTCCTGGCCACAGTCTTCCAGTATCAAACCTCAGTCATGTTGCCAGGCCACAGGGTTCCACCATCAATCCTCACTCATGTTCCCAGGCCACAGGGTTCCAGAATCAAACCGTTCCCATGTTCCCAGGCCACAGGGTTCCAGAATCCACCGATGTCATGTTAAAGGCCACAGGGTTCCAGAATCAAACCGTTCTCATGTTCCCGGGCCACAGGGTTCCAGAATCAAGCCTCAGTCATTTTGCCAGGCCAGTGTTCCACCATCAAACCTCAGTCATGATCCCAGGCCACATGTTTCCACAATGAAACCTCAGTCATTTTCCCAGGCCAAAGGTTTCCAAAATCAAACCTCAGTCATGTTCCCAGGACACATGGTTCCAGAATCAAACCTGAGTCATGTTCGCGGGCCACAGGTTTCAACCATCAAACCTCAGTCATGTTCCCAGGACACAGGTGTCCAGAATCAAACCTCAGTCATGTTCCCAGGGCACAGGCTTCCAGAAACAAACCTCAGTCATGTTCCCAGGACACAAGTTTCCAGAATCAACCAGATATCATGCTTCCTGGGCACAGTCTTCCAGAATCAAACCTTAGTCATGTTGCCAAGCCACAGGTTTCCACCATCAAACCTCAGACATGTTCCCAGGCCACAGGGTTCTAGAATCCACCGATGTCATGTTCCCAGGCCACAGGGTTCGAGAATCAATCCTCAGTTATGTTTCCAGGCTACAGGGTTCTAGAATAAAACCTCAGTCATGTTCCCAATCCACAGGGTTCCAGAACCAAGGCTCAGTCAGGTTCCCGGGGCACAGTATTCCACAATCTAAACAGATGTCACATGCCCAGTCCCCAGGGTTCCAGAATCCACCGGTATCATGTTCCCAGGCCACAGGGTTCCAGAATCAATCCTCAGTTATGTTCCCAGGCTACAGGGTTCCAGAATAAAACCTCAGTCATGTTCCCAGTCCACAGGGTTTCAGAACCAAGGCTCAGTCAGGTTCCCGGGGCACAGTATTCCACAATCTAAACAGATGTCATGTTCCCAGGCCACAGTTTTCCAGAATCACGCCTCAGTCATGTTCCCAGGCCACAGGGATCCAGAATCAAACGTCAGTCATGTTGCCAGGCCACAGGTTTCTGCCATCAAACCTCAGTCACGTTCCCGGGCCACAGGGTTCCTGAATCAAGCCTCAGTCATTTTGCCAGGCCAGAGTGTTCCACCATCAAACCTCAGTCATGATCCCAGGCCACATGTTTCCACAATGAAACCTCAGTCATTTTCTCAGGCCAAAGGTTTCCAGAATCAAACCTCAGTCATATTCCCAGGACACATGGTTCCAGAATCAAACCTGAGTCATGTTCGCAGGCCACAGGTTTCAACAATCAAACATCACTCATGTTCCCAGGACACAGGTGTCCAGAATCAAACCTCAGTCATGTACCCAGGGAACAGGCTTCCAGCAACAAACCTTTGTCATATTCCCAGGACACAGGGTTCCAGAATCAAACCTCAGTCTTGTTCCCAGGACAGAAGTTTCCAGAATCAACCCGATATCATGTTTCCTGGCCACAGTCTTCCAGTATCAAACTTCAGTCATGTTGCCAGGCCACAGGGTTCCACCATCAATCCTCACTCATGTTCCCAGGCCACAGGGTTCCAGAATCAAACCGTTCCCATGTTCCCAGGCCACAGGGTTCCAGAATCCACCGATGTCATGTTAAAGGCCACAGGGTTCCAGAATCAAACCGTTCTCATGTTCCCGGGCCACAGGGTTCCAGAATCAAGCCTCAGTCATTTTGCCAGGCCAGTGTTCCACCATCAAACCTCAGTCATGATCCCAGGCCACATGTTTCCACAATGAAACCTCAGTCATTTTCCCAGGCCAAAGGTTTCCAAAATCAAACCTCAGTCATGTTCCCAGGACACATGGTTCCAGAATCAAACCTGAGTCATGTTCGCGGGCCACAGGTTTCAACCATCAAACCTCAGTCATGTTCCCAGGACACAGGTGTCCAGAATCAAACCTCAGTCATGTTCCCAGGGCACAGGCTTCCAGAAACAAACCTCAGTCATGTTCCCAGGACACAAGTTTCCAGAATCAACCAGATATCATGCTTCCTGGCCACAGTCTTCCAGAATCAAACCTTAGTCATGTTGCCAAGCCACAGGTTTCCACCATCAAACCTCAGACATGTTCCCAGGCCACAGGGTTCTAGAATCCACCGATGTCATGTTCCCAGGCCACAGGGTTCGAGAATCAATCCTCAGTTATGTTTCCAGGCTACAGGGTTCTAGAATAAAACCTCAGTCATGTTCCCAATCCACAGGGTTCCAGAACCAAGGCTCAGTCAGGTTCCCGGGGCACAGTATTCCACAATCTAAACAGATGTCACATGCCCAGTCCCCAGGGTTCCAGAATCCACCGGTATCATGTTCCCAGGCCACAGGGTTCCAGAATCAATCCTCAGTTATGTTCCCAGGCTACAGGGTTCCAGAATAAAACCTCAGTCATGTTCCCAGTCCACAGGGTTTCAGAACCAAGGCTCAGTCAGGTTCCCGGGGCACAGTATTCCACAATCTAAACAGATGTCATGTTCCCAGCCCACAGTTTTCCAGAATCACGCCTCAGTCATGTTCCCAGGCCACAGGGATCCAGAATCAAACGTCAGTCATGTTGCCAGGCCACAGGTTTCTGTCATCAAACCTCAGTCACGTTCCCGGGCCACAGGGTTCCTGAATCAAGCCTCAGTCATTTTGCCAGGCCAGAGTGTTCCACCATCAAACCTCAGTCATGATCCCAGGCCACATGTTTCCACAATGAAACCTCAGTCATTTTCTCAGGCCAAAGGTTTCCAGAATCAAACCTCAGTCATATTCCCAGGACACATGGTTCCAGAATCAAACCTGAGTCATGTTCGCAGGCCACAGGTTTCAACAATCAAACATCACTCATGTTCCCAGGACACAGGTGTCCTGAATCAAACCTCAGTCATGTACCCAGGGAACAGGCTTCCAGCAACAAACCTTTGTCATATTCCCAGGACACAGGGTTCCAGAATCAAACCTCAGTCTTGTTCCCAGGACAGAAGTTTCCAGAATCAACCCGATATCATGTTTCCTGGCCACAGTCTTCCAGTATCAAACCTCAGTCATGTTGCCAGGCCACAGGGTTCCACCATCAATCCTCACTCATGTTCCCAGGCCACAGGGTTCCAGAATCCACCGATGTCATGTTAAAGGCCACAGGGTTCCAGAATCAAACCGTTCTCATGTTCCGGGGCCACAGGGTTCCAGAATCAAGCCTCAGTCATTTTGCCAGGCCAGAGTGTTCCACCATCAAACCTCAGTCATGATCCCAGGCCACATGTTTCCACAATGAAACCTCAGTCATTTTCCCAGGCCAAAGGTTTCCAAAATCAAACCTCAGTCATGTTCCCAGGACACATGGTTCCAGAATCAAACCTGAGTCATGTTCGCGGGCCACAGGTTTCAACCATCAAACCTCAGTCATGTTCCCAGGACACAGGTGTCCAGAATCAAACCTCAGTCATGTTCCCAGGGCACAGGCTTCCAGAAACAAACCTCAGTCATGTTCCCAGGACACAAGTTTCCAGAATCAACCAGATATCATGCTTCCTGGCCACAGTCTTCCAGAATCAAACCTTAGTCATGTTGCCAAGCCACAGGTTTCCACCATCAAACCTCAGACATGTTCCCAGGCCACAGGGTTCTAGAATCCACCGATGTCATGTTCCCAGGCCACAGGGTTCGAGAATCAATCCTCAGTTATGTTTCCAGGCTACAGGGTTCTAGAATAAAACCTCAGTCATGTTCCCAATCCACAGGGTTCCAGAACCAAGGCTCAGTCAGGTTCCCGGGGCACAGTATTCCACAATCTAAACAGATGTCACATGCCCAGTCCCCAGGGTTCCAGAATCCACCGGTATCATGTTCCCAGGCCACAGGGTTCCAGAATCAATCCTCATTTATGTTCCCAGGCTACAGGGTTCCAGAATAAAACCTCAGTCATGTTTCCAGTCCACAGGGTTTCAGAACCAAGGCTCAGTCAGGTTCCCGGGGCACAGTATTCCACAATCTAAACAGATGTCATGTTCCCAGGCCACAGTTTTCCAGAATCACGCCTCAGTCATGTTCCCAGGCCACAGGGATCCAGAATCAAACGTCAGTCATGTTGCCAGGCCACAGGTTTCTGCCATCAAACCTCAGTCACGTTCCCGGGCCACAGGGTTCCTGAATCAAGCCTCAGTCATTTTGCCAGGCCAGAGTGTTCCACCATCAAACCTCAGTCATGATCCCAGGCCACATGTTTCCACAATGAAACCTCAGTCATTTTCTCAGGCCAAAGGTTTCCAGAATCAAACCTCAGTCATATTCCCAGGACACATGTTTCCAGAATCAAACCTGAGTCATGTTCGCAGGCCACAGGTTTCAACAATCAAACATCACTCATGTTCCCAGGACACAGGTGTCCAGAATCAAACCTCAGTCATGTACCCAGGGAACAGGCTTCCAGCAACAAACCTTTGTCATATTCCCAGGACACAGGGTTCCAGAATCAAACCTCAGTCTTGTTCCCAGGACAGAAGTTTCCAGAATCAACCCGATATCATGTTTCCTGGCCACAGTCTTCCAGTATCAAACCTCAGTCATGTTGCCAGGCCACAGGGTTCCACCATCAATCCTCACTCATGTTCCCAGGCCACAGGGTTCCAGAATCAAACCGTTCCCATGTTCCCAGGCCACAGGGTTCCAGAATCCACCGATGTCATGTTAAAGGCCACAGGGTTCCAGAATCAAACCGTTCTCATGTTCCCGGGCCACAGGGTTCCAGAATCAAGCCTCAGTCATTTTGCCAGGCCAGTGTTCCACCATCAAACCTCAGTCATGATCCCAGGCCACATATTTCCACAATGAAACCTCAGTCATTTTCCCAGGCCAAAGGTTTCCAAAATCAAACCTCAGTCATGTTCCCAGGACACATGGTTCCAGAATCAAACCTGAGTCATGTTCGCGGGCCACAGGTTTCAACCATCAAACCTCAGTCATGTTCCCAGGACACAGGTGTCCAGAATCAAACCTCAGTCATGTTCCCAGGGCACAGGCTTCCAGAAACAAACCTCAGTCATGTTCCCAGGACACAAGTTTCCAGAATCAACCAGATATCATGCTTCCTGGGCACAGTCTTCCAGAATCAAACCTTAGTCATGTTGCCAAGCCACAGGTTTCCACCATCAAACCTCAGACATGTTCCCAGGCCACAGGGTTCTAGAATCCACCGATGTCATGTTCCCAGGCCACAGGGTTCGAGAATCAATCCTCAGTTATGTTTCCAGGCTACAGGGTTCTAGAATAAAACCTCAGTCATGTTCCCAATCCACAGGGTTCCAGAACCAAGGCTCAGTCAGGTTCCCGGGGCACAGTATTCCACAATCTAAACAGATGTCACATGCCCAGTCCCCAGGGTTCCAGAATCCACCGGTATCATGTTCCCAGGCCACAGGGTTCCA
Organism: Balaenoptera physalus; assembly: GCF_965194825.1. Classification (NCBI taxonomy): domain Eukaryota; kingdom Metazoa; phylum Chordata; class Mammalia; order Artiodactyla; family Balaenopteridae; genus Balaenoptera; species Balaenoptera physalus. The sequence continues at coordinate 1,219,360 of NW_028126442.1, read as the reverse complement.
GAATCAATCCTCAGTTATGTTCCCAGGCTACAGGGTTCCAGAATAAAACCTCAGTCATGTTCCCAGTCCACAGGGTTTCAGAACCAAGGCTCAGTCAGGTTCCCGGGGCACAGTATTCCACAATCTAAACAGATGTCATGTTCCCAGGCCACAGTTTTCCAGAATCACGCCTCAGTCATGTTCCCAGCCCACAGGGATCCAGAATCAAACGTCAGTCATGTTGCCAGGCCACAGGTTTCTGCCATCAAACCTCAGTCACGTTCCCGGGCCACAGGGTTCCGGAATCAAGCCTCAGTCATTTTGCCAGGCCAGAGTGTTCCACCATCAAACCTCAGTCATGATCCCAGGCCACATGTTTCCACAATGAAACCTCAGTCATTTTCTCAGGCCAAAGGTTTCCAGAATCAAACCTCAGTCATATTCCCAGGACACATGGTTCCAGAATCAAACCGTTCTCATGTTCCCAGGCCACAGGGTTCCAGAATCCACTGATGTCATGTTAAAGGCCACAGGGTTCGAGAATCAATCCTCAGTTATGTTTCCAGGCTACAGGGTTCTAGAATAAAACCTCAGTCATGTTCCCAATCCACAGGGTTCCAGAACCAAGGCTCAGTCAGGTTCCCGGGGCACAGTATTCCAGAATCTAAACAGATGTCACATGCCCAGTCCCCAGGGTTCCAGAATCCACCGGTATCATGTTCCCAGGCCACAGGGTTCCAGAATCAATCCTCAGTTATGTTCCCAGGCTACAGGGTTCCAGAATAAAACCTCAGTCATGTTCCCAGTCCACAGGGTTTCAGAACCAAGGCTCAGTCAGGTTCCCGGGGCACAGTATTCCACAATCTAAACAGATGTCATGTTCCCAGGCCACAGTTTTCCAGAATCACGCCTCAGTCATGTTCCCAGGCCACAGGGATCCAGAATCAAACGTCAGTCATGTTGCCAGGCCACAGGTTTCTGCCATCAAACCTCAGTCACGTTCCCGGGCCACAGGGTTCTTGAATCAAGCCTCAGTCATTTTGCCAGGCCAGAGTGTTCCACCATCAAACCTCAGTCATGATCCCAGGCCACATGTTTCCACAATGAAACCTCAGTCATTTTCTCAGGCCAAAGGTTTCCAGAATCAAACCTCAGTCATATTCCCAGGACACATGGTTCCAGAATCAAACCTGAGTCATGTTCGCAGGCCACAGGTTTCAACAATCAAACATCACTCATGTTCCCAGGACACAGGTGTCCTGAATCAAACCTCAGTCATGTACCCAGGGAACAGGCTTCCAGTAACAAACCTTTGTCATATTCCCAGGACACAGGGTTCCAGAATCAAACCTCAGTCTTGTTCCCAGGAGAGAAGTTTCCAGAATCAACCCGATATCATGTTTCCTGGCCACAGTCTTCCAGTATCAAACCTCAGTCATGTTGCCAGGCCACAGGGTTCCACCATCAATCCTCACTCATGTTCCCAGGCCACAGGGTTCCAGAATCCACCGATGTCATGTTAAAGGCCACAGGGTTCCAGAATCAAACCGTTCTCATGTTCCCGGGCCACAGGGTTCCAGAAACAAGCCTCAGTCATTTTGCCAGGCCAGAGTGTTCCACCATCAAACCTCAGTCATGATCCCAGGCCACATGTTTCCACAATGAAACCTCAGTCATTTTCCCAGGCCAAAGGTTTCCAAAATCAAACCTCAGTCATGTTCCCAGGACACATGGTTCCAGAATCAAACCTGAGTCATGTTCGCGGGCCACAGGTTTCAACCATCAAACCTCAGTCATGTTCCCAGGACACAGGTGTCCAGAATCAAACCTCAGTCATGTTCCCAGGGCACAGGCTTCCAGAAACAAACCTCAGTCATGTTCCCAGGACACAAGTTTCCAGAATCAACCAGATATCATGCTTCCTGGCCACAGTCTTCCAGAATCAAACCTTAGTCATGTTGCCAAGCCACAGGTTTCCACCATCAAACCTCAGACATGTTCCCAGGCCACAGGGTTCTAGAATCCACCGATGTCATGTTCCCAGGCCACAGGGTTCGAGAATCAATCCTCAGTTATGTTTCCCGGCTACAGGGTTCTAGAATAAAACCTCAGTCATGTTCCCAATCCACAGGGTTCCAGAACCAAGGCTCAGTCAGGTTCCCGGGGCACAGTATTCCACAATCTAAACAGATGTCACATGCCCAGTCCCCAGGGTTCCAGAATCCACCGGTATCATGTTCCCAGGACACAGGGTTCCAGAATCAATCCTCAGTTATGTTCCCAGGCTACAGGGTTCCAGAATAAAACCTCAGTCATGTTCCCAGTCCACAGGGTTTCAGAACCAAGGCTCAGTCAGGTTCCCGGGGCACAGTATTCCACAATCTAAACAGATGTCATGTTCCCAGGCCACAGTTTTCCAGAATCACGCCTCAGTCATGTTCCCAGGCCACAGGGATCCAGAATCAAACGTCAGTCATGTTGCCAGGCCACAGGTTTCTGCCATCAAACCTCAGTCACGTTCCCGGGCCACAGGGTTCCTGAATCAAGCCTCAGTCATTTTGCCAGGCCAGAGTGTTCCACCATCAAACCTCAGTCATGATCCCAGGCCACATGTTTCCACAATGAAACCTCAGTCATTTTCTCAGGCCAAAGGTTTCCAGAATCAAACCTCAGTCATATTCCCAGGACACATGGTTCCAGAATCAAACCTGAGTCATGTTCGCAGGCCACAGGTTTCAACAATCAAACATCACTCATGTTCCCAGGACACAGGTGTCCAGAATCAAACCTCAGTCATGTACCCAGGGAACAGGCTTCCAGCAACAAACCTTTGTCATATTCCCAGGACACAGGGTTCCAGAATCAAACCTCAGTCTTTTTCCCAGGACAGAAGTTTCCAGAATCAACCCGATATCATGTTTCCTGGCCACAGTCTTCCAGTATCAAACCTCAGTCATGTTGCCAGGCCACAGGGTTCCACCATCAATCCTCACTCATGTTCCCAGGCCACAGGGTTCCAGAATCAAACCGTTCCCATGTTCCCAGGCCACAGGGTTCCAGAATCCACCGATGTCATGTTAAAGGCCACAGGGTTCCAGAATCAAACCGTTCTCATGTTCCCGGGCCACAGGGTTCCAGAATCAAGCCTCAGTCATTTTGCCAGGCCAGTGTTCCACCATGAAACCTCAGTCATGATCCCAGGCCACATGTTTCCACAATGAAACCTCAGTCATTTTCCCAGGCCAAAGGTTTCCAAAATCAAACCTCAGTCATGTTCCCAGGACACATGGTTCCAGAATCAAACCTGAGTCATGTTCGCGGGCCACAGGTTTCAACCATCAAACCTCAGTCATGTTCCCAGGACACAGGTGTCCAGAATCAAACCTCAGTCATGTTCCCAGGGCACAGGCTTCCAGAAACAAACCTCAGTCATGTTCCCAGGACACAAGTTTCCAGAATCAACCAGATATCATGCTTCCTGGCCACAGTCTTCCAGAATCAAACCTTAGTCATGTTGCCAAGCCACAGGTTTCCACCATCAAACCTCAGACATGTTCCCAGGCCACAGGGTTCTAGAATCCACCGATGTCATGTTCCCAGGCCACAGGGTTCGAGAATCAATCCTCAGTTATGTTTCCCGGCTACAGGGTTCTAGAATAAAACCTCAGTCATGTTCCCAATCCACAGGGTTCCAGAACCAAGGCTCAGTCAGGTTCCCGGGGCACAGTATTCCACAATCTAAACAGATGTCACATGCCCAGTCCCCAGGGTTCCAGAATCCACCGGTATCGTGTTCCCAGGCCACAGGGTTCCAGAATCAATCCTCAGTTATGTTCCCAGGCTACAGGGTTCCAGAATAAAACCTCAGTCATGTTCCCAGTCCACAGGGTTTCAGAACCAAGGCTCAGTCAGGTTCCCGGGGCACAGTATTCCACAATCTAAACAGATGTCATGTTCCCAGGCCACAGTTTTCCAGAATCACGCCTCAGTCATGTTCCCAGGCCACAGGGATCCAGAATCAAACGTCAGTCATGTTGCCAGGCCACAGGTTTCTGCCATCAAACCTCAGTCACGTTCCCGGGCCACAGGGTTCCTGAATCAAGCCTCAGTCATTTTGGCAGGCCAGAGTGTTCCACCATCAAACCTCAGTCATGATCCCAGGCCACATGTTTCCACAATGAAACCTCAGTCATTTTCTCAGGCCAAAGGTTTCCAGAATCAAACCTCAGTCATATTCCCAGGACACATGGTTCCAGAATCAAACCTGAGTCATGTTCGCAGGCCACAGGTTTCAACAATCAAACATCACTCATGTTCCCAGGACACAGGTGTCCTGAATCAAACCTCAGTCATGTACCCAGGGAACAGGCTTCCAGCAACAAACCTTTGTCATATTCCCAGGACACAGGGTTCCAGAATCAAACCTCAGTCTTGTTCCCAGGACAGAAGTTTCCAGAATCAACCCGATATCATGTTTCCTGGCCACAGTCTTCCAGTATCAAACCTCAGTCATGTTGCCAGGCCACAGGGTTCCACCATCAATCCTCACTCATGTTCCCAGGCCACAGGGTTCCAGAATCCACCGATGTCATGTTAAAGGCCACAGGGTTCCAGAATCAAACCGTTCTCATGTTCCCGGGCCACAGGGTTCCAGAATCAAGCCTCAGTCATTTTGCCAGGCCAGAGTGTTCCACCATCAAACCTCAGTCATGATCCCAGGCCACATGTTTCCACAATGAAACCTCAGTCATTTTCCCAGGCCAAAGGTTTCCAAAATCAAACCTCAGTCATGTTCCCAGGACACATGGTTCCAGAATCAAACCTGAGTCATGTTCGCGGGCCACAGGTTTCAACCATCAAACCTCAGTCATGTTCCCAGGACACAGGTGTCCAGAATCAAACCTCAGTCATGTTCCCAGGGCACAGGCTTCCAGAAACAAACCTCAGTCATGTTCCCAGGACACAAGTTTCCACAATCAACCAGATATCATGCTTCCTGGCCACAGTCTTCCAGAATCAAACCTTAGTCATGTTGCCAAGCCACAGGTTTCCACCATCAAACCTCAGACATGTTCCCAGGCCACAGGGTTCTAGAATCCACCGATGTCATGTTCCCAGGCCACAGGGTTCGAGAATCAATCCTCAGTTATGTTTCCCGGCTACAGGGTTCTAGAATAAAACCTCAGTCATGTTCCCAATCCACAGGGTTCCAGAACCAAGGCTCAGTCAGGTTCCCGGGGCACAGTATTCCACAATCTAAACAGATGTCACATGCCCAGTCCCCAGGGTTCCAGAATCCACCGGTATCATGTTCCCAGGACACAGGGTTCCAGAATCAATCCTCAGTTATGTTCCCAGGCTACAGGGTTCCAGAATAAAACCTCAGTCATGTTCCCAGTCCACAGGGTTTCAGAACCAAGGCTCAGTCAGGTTCCCGGGGCACAGTATTCCACAATCTAAACAGATGTCATGTTCCCAGGCCACAGTTTTCCAGAATCACGCCTCAGTCATGTTCCCAGGCCACAGGGATCCAGAATCAAACGTCAGTCATGTTGCCAGGCCACAGGTTTCTGCCATCAAACCTCAGTCACGTTCCCGGGCCACAGGGTTCCGGAATCAAGCCTCAGTCATTTTGAAAGGCCAGAGTGTTCCACCATCAAACCTCAGTCATGATCCCAGGCCATATGTTTCCACAATGAAACCTCAGTCATTTTCTCAGGCCAAAGGTTTCCAGAATCAAACCTCAGTCATATTCCCAGGACACATGGTTCCAGAATCAAACCTGAGTCATGTTCGCAGGCCACAGGTTTCAACAATCAAACATCACTCATGTTCCCAGGACACAGGTGTCCAGAATCAAACCTCAGTCATGTACCCAGGGAACAGGCTTCCAGCAACAAACCTTTGTCATATTCCCAGGACACAGGGTTCCAGAATCAAACCTCAGTCTTGTTCCCAGGACAGAAGTTTCCAGAATCAACCCGATATCATGTATCCTGGCCACAGTCTTCCAGTATCAAACCTCAGTCATGTTGCCAGGCCACAGGGTTCCACCATCAATCCTCACTCATGTTCCCAGGCCACATGTTTCCACAATGAAACCTCAGTCATTTTCCCAGGCCAAAGGTTTCCAAAATCAAACCTCAGTCATGTTCCCAGGACACATGGTTCCAGAATCAAACCTGAGTCATGTTCGCGGGCCACAGGTTTCAACCATCAAACCTCAGTCATGTTCCCAGGACACAGGTGTCCAGAATCAAACCTCAGTCATGTTCCCAGGGCACAGGCTTCCAGAAACAAACCTCAGTCATGTTCCCAGGACACAAGTTTCCAGAATCAACCAGATATCATGCTTCCTGGCCACAGTCTTCCAGAATCAAACCTTAGTCATGTTGCCAAGCCACAGGTTTCCACCATCAAACCTCAGACATGTTCCCAGGCCACAGGGTTCTAGAATCCACCGATGTCATGTTCCCAGGCCACAGGGTTCGAGAATCAATCCTCAGTTATGTTTCCCGGCTACAGGGTTCTAGAATAAAACCTCAGTCATGTTCCCAATCCACAGGGTTCCAGAACCAAGGCTCAGTCAGGTTCCCGGGGCACAGTATTCCACAATCTAAACAGATGTCACATGCCCAGTCCCCAGGGTTCCAGAATCCACCGGTATCATGTTCCCAGGCCACAGGGTTCCAGAATCAATCCTCAGTTATGTTCCCAGGCTACAGGGTTCCAGAATAAAACCTCAGTCATGTTCCCAGTCCACAGGGTTTCAGAACCAAGGCTCAGTCAGGTTCCCGGGGCACAGTATTCCACAATCTAAACAGATGTCATGTTCCCAGGCCACAGTTTTCCAGAATCACGCCTCAGTCATGTTCCCAGGCCACAGGGATCCAGAATCAAACGTCAGTCATGTTGCCAGGCCACAGGTTTCTGCCATCAAACCTCAGTCACGTTCCCGGGCCACAGGGTTCCGGAATCAAGCCTCAGTCATTTTGCCAGGCCAGAGTGTTCCACCATCAAACCTCAGTCATGATCCCAGGCCACATGTTTCCACAATGAAACCTCAGTCATTTTCTCAGGCCAAAGGTTTCCAGAATCAAACCTCAGTCATATTCCCAGGACACATGGTTCCAGAATCAAACCTGAGTCATGTTCGCAGGCCACAGGTTTCAACAATCAAACATCACTCATGTTCCCAGGACACAGGTGTCCAGAATCAAACCTCAGTCATGTACCCAGGGAACAGGCTTCCAGCAACAAACCTTTGTCATATTCCCAGGACACAGGGTTCCAGAATCAAACCTCAGTCTTGTTCCCAGGACAGAAGTTTCCAGAATCAACCCGATATCATGTTTCCTGGGCACAGTCTTCCAGTATCAACCCTCAGTCATGTTGCCAGGCCACAGGGTTCCACCATCAATCCTCACTCATGTTCCCAGGCCACAGGGTTCCAGAATCAAACCGTTCCCATGTTCCCAGGCCACAGGGTTCCAGAATCCACCGATGTCATGTTAAAGGCCACAGGGTTCCAGAATCAAACCGTTCTCATGTTCCCGGGCCACAGGGTTCCAGAATCAAGCCTCAGTCATTTTGCCAGGCCAGTGTTCCACCATGAAACCTCAGTCATGATCCCAGGCCACATGTTTCCACAATGAAACCTCAGTCATTTTCCCAGGCCAAAGGTTTCCAAAATCAAACCTCAGTCATGTTCCCAGGACACATGGTTCCAGAATCAAACCTGAGTCATGTTCGCGGGCCACAGGTTTCAACCATCAAACCTCAGTCATGTTCCCAGGACACAGGTGTCCAGAATCAAACCTCAGTCATGTTCCCAGGGCACAGGCTTCCAGAAACAAACCTCAGTCATGTTCCCAGGACACAAGTTTCCAGAATCAACCAGATATCATGCTTCCTGGCCACAGTCTTCCAGAATCAAACCTTAGTCATGTTGCCAAGCCACAGGTTTCCACCATCAAACCTCAGACATGTTCCCAGGCCACAGGGTTCTAGAATCCACCGATGTCATGTTCCCAGGCCACAGGGTTCGAGAATCAATCCTCAGTTATGTTTCCCGGCTACAGGGTTCTAGAATAAAACCTCAGTCATGTTCCCAATCCACAGGGTTCCAGAACCAAGGCTCAGTCAGGTTCCCGGGGCACAGTATTCCACAATCTAAACAGATGTCACATGCCCAGTCCCCAGGGTTCCAGAATCCACCGGTATCGTGTTCCCAGGCCACAGGGTTCCAGAATCAATCCTCAGTTATGTTCCCAGGCTACAGGGTTCCAGAATAAAACCTCAGTCATGTTCCCAGTCCACAGGGTTTCAGAACCAAGGCTCAGTCAGGTTCCCGGGGCACAGTATTCCACAATCTAAACAGATGTCATGTTCCCAGGCCACAGTTTTCCAGAATCACGCCTCAGTCATGTTCCCAGGCCACAGGGATCCAGAATCAAACGTCAGTCATGTTGCCAGGCCACAGGTTTCTGCCATCAAACCTCAGTCACGTTCCCGGGCCACAGGGTTCCTGAATCAAGCCTCAGTCATTTTGCCAGGCCAGAGTGTTCCACCATCAAACCTCAGTCATGATCCCAGGCCACATGTTTCCACAATGAAACCTCAGTCATTTTCTCAGGCCAAAGGTTTCCAGAATCAAACCTCAGTCATATTCCCAGGACACATGGTTCCAGAATCAAACCTGAGTCATGTTCGCAGGCCACAGGTTTCAACAATCAAACATCACTCATGTTCCCAGGACACAGGTGTCCTGAATCAAACCTCAGTCATGTACCCAGGGAACAGGCTTCCAGCAACAAACCTTTGTCATATTCCCAGGACATAGGGTTCCAGAATCAAACCTCAGTCTTGTTCCCAGGACAGAAGTTTCCAGAATCAACCCGATATCATGTTTCCTGGCCACAGTCTTCCAGTATCAAACCTCAGTCATGTTGCCAGGCCACAGGGTTCCACCATCAATCCTCACTCATGTTCCCAGGCCACAGGGTTCCAGAATCCACCGATGTCATGTTAAAGGCCACAGGGTTCCAGAATCAAACCGTTCTCATGTTCCCGGGCCACAGGGTTCCAGAATCAAGCCTCAGTCATTTTGCCAGGCCAGAGTGTTCCACCATCAAACCTCAGTCATGATCCCAGGCCACATGTTTCCACAATGAAACCTCAGTCATTTTCCCAGGCCAAAGGTTTCCAAAATCAAACCTCAGTCATGTTCCCAGGACACATGGTTCCAGAATCAAACCTGAGTCATGTTCGCGGGCCACAGGTTTCAACCATCAAACCTCAGTCATGTTCCCAGGACACAGGTGTCCAGAATCAAACCTCAGTCATGTTCCCAGGGCACAGGCTTCCAGAAACAAACCTCAGTCATGTTCCCAGGACACAAGTTTCCACAATCAACCAGATATCATGCTTCCTGGCCACAGTCTTCCAGAATCAAACCTTAGTCATGTTGCCAAGCCACAGGTTTCCACCATCAAACCTCAGACATGTTCCCAGGCCACAGGGTTCTAGAATCCACCGATGTCATGTTCCCAGGCCACAGGGTTCGAGAATCAATCCTCAGTTATGTTTCCCGGCTACAGGGTTCTAGAATAAAACCTCAGTCATGTTCCCAATCCACAGGGTTCCAGAACCAAGGCTCAGTCAGGTTCCCGGGGCACAGTATTCCACAATCTAAACAGATGTCACATGCCCAGTCCCCAGGGTTCCAGAATCCACCGGTATCATGTTCCCAGGACACAGGGTTCCAGAATCAATCCTCAGTTATGTTCCCAGGCTACAGGGTTCCAGAATAAAACCTCAGTCATGTTCCCAGTCCACAGGGTTTCAGAACCAAGGCTCAGTCAGGTTCCCGGGGCACAGTATTCCACAATCTAAACAGATGTCATGTTCCCAGGCCACAGTTTTCCAGAATCACGCCTCAGTCATGTTCCCAGGCCACAGGGATCCAGAATCAAACGTCAGTCATGTTGCCAGGCCACAGGTTTCTGCCATCAAACCTCAGTCACGTTCCCGGGCCACAGGGTTCCGGAATCAAGCCTCAGTCATTTTGCCAGGCCAGAGTGTTCCACCATCAAACCTCAGTCATGATCCCAGGCCATATGTTTCCACAATGAAACCTCAGTCATTTTCTCAGGCCAAAGGTTTCCAGAATCAAACCTCAGTCATATTCCCAGGACACATGGTTCCAGAATCAAACCTGAGTCATGTTCGCAGGCCACAGGTTTCAACAATCAAACATCACTCATGTTCCCAGGACACAGGTGTCCAGAATCAAACCTCAGTCATGTACCCAGGGAACAGGCTTCCAGCAACAAACCTTTGTCATATTCCCAGGACACAGGGTTCCAGAATCAAACCTCAGTCTTGTTCCCAGGACAGAAGTTTCCAGAATCAACCCGATATCATGTATCCTGGCCACAGTCTTCCAGTATCAAACCTCAGTCATGTTGCCAGGCCACAGGGTTCCACCATCAATCCTCACTCATGTTCCCAGGCCACATGTTTCCACAATGAAACCTCAGTCATTTTCCCAGGCCAAAGGTTTCCAAAATCAAACCTCAGTCATGTTCCCAGGACACATGGTTCCAGAATCAAACCTGAGTCATGTTCGCGGGCCACAGGTTTCAACCATCAAACCTCAGTCATGTTCCCAGGACACAGGTGTCCAGAATCAAACCTCAGTCATGTTCCCAGGGCACAGGCTTCCAGAAACAAACCTCAGTCATGTTCCCAGGACACAAGTTTCCAGAATCAACCAGATATCATGCTTCCTGGCCACAGTCTTCCAGAATCAAACCTTAGTCATGTTGCCAAGCCACAGGTTTCCACCATCAAACCTCAGACATGTTCCCAGGCCACAGGGTTCTAGAATCCACCGATGTCATGTTCCCAGGCCACAGGGTTCGAGAATCAATCCTCAGTTATGTTTCCCGGCTACAGGGTTCTAGAATAAAACCTCAGTCATGTTCCCAATCCACAGGGTTCCAGAACCAAGGCTCAGTCAGGTTCCCGGGGCACAGTATTCCACAATCTAAACAGATGTCACATGCCCAGTCCCCAGGGTTCCAGAATCCACCGGTATCATGTTCCCAGGCCACAGGGTTCCAGAATCAATCCTCAGTTATGTTCCCAGGCTACAGGGTTCCAGAATAAAACCTCAGTCATGTTCCCAGTCCACAGGGTTTCAGAACCAAGGCTCAGTCAGGTTCCCGGGGCACAGTATTCCACAATCTAAACAGATGTCATGTTCCCAGGCCACAGTTTTCCAGAATCACGCCTCAGTCATGTTCCCAGGCCACAGGGATCCAGAATCAAACGTCAGTCATGTTGCCAGGCCACAGGTTTCTGCCATCAAACCTCAGTCACGTTCCCGGGCCACAGGGTTCCGGAATCAAGCCTCAGTCATTTTGCCAGGCCAGAGTGTTCCACCATCAAACCTCAGTCATGATCCCAGGCCACATGTTTCCACAATGAAACCTCAGTCATTTTCTCAGGCCAAAGGTTTCCAGAATCAAACCTCAGTCATATTCCCAGGACACATGGTTCCAGAATCAAACCTGAGTCATGTTCGCAGGCCACAGGTTTCAACAATCAAACATCACTCATGTTCCCAGGACACAGGTGTCCAGAATCAAACCTCAGTCATGTACCCAGGGAACAGGCTTCCAGCAACAAACCTTTGTCATATTCCCAGGACACAGGGTTCCAGAATCAAACCTCAGTCTTGTTCCCAGGACAGAAGTTTCCAGAATCAACCCGATATCATGTTTCCTGGGCACAGTCTTCCAGTATCAACCCTCAGTCATGTTGCCAGGCCACAGGGTTCCACCATCAATCCTCACTCATGTTCCCAGGCCACAGGGTTCCAGAATCAAACCGTTCCCATGTTCCCAGGCCACAGGGTTCCAGAATCCACCGATGTCATGTTAAAGGCCACAGGGTTCCAGAATCAAACCGTTCTCATGTTCCCGGGCCACAGGGTTCCAGAATCAAGCCTCAGTCATTTTGCCAGGCCAGAGTGTTCCACCATCAAACCTCAGTCATTATCCCAGGCCACATGTTTCCACAATGAAACCTCAGTCATTTTCCCAGGCCAAAGGTTTCCAAAATCAAACCTCAGTCATGTTCCCAGGACACATGGTTCCAGAATCAAACCTGAGTCATGTTCGCGGGCCACAGGTTTCAACCATCAAACCTCAGTCATGTTCCCAGGACACAGGTGTCCAGAATCAAACCTCAGTCATGTTCCCAGGGCACAGGCTTCCAGAAACAAACCTCAGTCATGTTCCCAGGACACAAGTTTGCACAATCAACCAGATATCATGCTTCCTGGCCACAGTCTTCCAGAATCAAACCTTAGTCATGTTGCCAAGCCACAGGTTTCCACCATCAAACCTCAGACATGTTCCCAGGCCACAGGGTTCTAGAATCCACCGATGTCATGTTCCCAAGCCACAGGGTTCGAGAATCAATCCTCAGTTATGTTTCCAGGCTACAGGGTTCTAGAATAAAACCTCAGTCATGTTCCCAATCCACAGGGTTCCAGAACCAAGGCTCAGTCAGGTTCCCGGGGCACAGTATTCCACAATCTAAACAGATGTCACATGCCCAGTCCCCAGGGTTCCAGAATCCACCGGTATCATGTTCCCAGGCCACAGGGTTCCAGAATCAATCCTCAGATATGTTCCCAGGCTACAGGGTTCCAGATTAAAACCTCAGTCATGTTCCCAGTCCACAGGGTTTCAGAACCAAGGCTCAGTCAGGTTCCCGGGGCACAGTATTCCACAATCTAAACAGATGTCATGTTCCCAGGCCACAGTTTTCCGGAATCACGCCTCAGTCACGTTCCCGGGCCACAGGGTTCCAGAATCAAGCCTCAGTCATTTTGCCAGGCCAGAGTGTTCCTCCTTCAAACCTCAGTCATGATCCCAGGCCACATGTTTCCACAATGAAACCTCAGTCATTTTCCCAGGCCAAAGGTTTCCAAAATCAAACCTCAGTCATGTTCCCAGGACACATGGTTCCAGAATCAAACCTGAGTCATGTTCGCGGGCCACAGGTTTCAACCATGAAACCTCAGTCATGTTCCCAAGACACAGGTGTCCAGAATCAAACCTCAGTCATGTTCCCAGGGCACAGGCTTCCAGAAACAAACCTCAGTCATGTTCCCAGGACACAAGTTTCCAGAATCAACCAGATATCATGCTTCCTGGCCACAGTCTTCCAGAATCAAACCTTAGTCATGTTGCCAAGCCACAGGTTTCCACCATCAAACCTCAGACATGTTCCCAGGCCACAGGGTTCTAGAATCCACCGATGTCATGTTCCCAGGCCACAGGGTTCGAGAATCAATCCTCAGTTATGTTTCCAGGCTACAGGGTTCTAGAATAAAACCTCAGTCATGTTCCCAATCCACAGGGTTCCAGAACCAAGGCTCAATCAGGTGTCCGGGGCACAGTATTCCACAATCTAAACAGATGTCACATGCCCAGTCCCCAGGGTTCCAGAATCCACCGGTATCATGTTCCCAGGCCACAGGGTTCCAGAATCAATCCTCAGTTATGTTCCCAGGCTACAGGGTTCCAGAATAAAACCTCAGTCATGTTCCCAGTCCACAGGGTTTCAGAACCAAGGCTCAGTCAGGTTCCCGGGGCACAGTATTCCACAATCTAAACAGATGTCATGTTCCCAGGCCACAGTTTTCCAGAATCACGCCTCAGTCATGTTCCCAGGCCACAGGGATCCAGAATCAAACGTCAGTCATGTTGCCAGGCCACAGGTTTCTGCCATCAAACCTCAGTCACGTTCCCGGGCCACAGGGTTCCGGAATCAAGCCTCAGTCATTTTACCAGGCCAGAGTGTTCCACCATCAAACCTCAGTCATGATCCCAGGCCACATGTTTCCACAATGAAACCTCAGTCATTTTCTCAGGCCAAAGGTTTTCAGAATCAAACCTCAGTCATATTCCCAGGACACATGGTTCTAGAATCAAACCTGAGTCATGTTCGCAGGCCACAGGTTTCAACAATCAAACATCAGTCATGTTCCCAGGACACAGGTGTCCAGAATCAAACCTCAGTCATGTACCCAGGGAACAGGCTTCCAGCAACAAACCTTTGTCATATTCCCAGGACACAGGGTTCCAGAATCAAACCTCAGTCTTGTTCCCAGGACAGAAGTTTCCAGAATCAACCCGATATCATGTTTCCTGGCCACAGTCTTCCAGTATCAAACCTCAGTCATGTTGCCAGGCCACAGGGTTCCACCATCAATCCTCACTCATGTTCCCAGGCCACAGGGTTCCAGAATCAAACCGTTCTCATGTTCCCAGGCCACAGGGTTCCAGAATCCACCGATGTCATGTTAAAGGCCACAGGGTTCCAGAATCAAACCGTTCTCATGTTCCCGGGCCACAGGGTTCCAGAATCAAGCCTCAGTCATTTTGCCAGGCCAGAGTGTTCCACCATCAAACCTCAGTCATGATCCCAGGCCACATGTTTCCACAATGAAACCTCAGTCATTTTCCCAGGCCAAAGGTTTCCAAAATCAAACCTCAGTCATGTTCCCAGGACACATGGTTCCAGAATCAAACCTGAGTCATGTTCGCGGGCCACAGGTTTCAACCACCAAACCTCAGTCATGTTCCCAGGACACAGGTGTCCAGAATCAAACCTCAGTCATGTTCCCAGGGCACAGGCTTCCAGAAACAAACCTCAGTCATGTTCCCAGGACACAAGTTTCCAGAATCAACCAGATATCATGCTTCCTGGCCACAGTCTTCCAGAATCAAACCTTAGTCATGTTGCCAAGCCACAGGTTTCCACCATCAAACCTCAGACATGTTCCCAGGCCACAGGGTTCTAGAATCCACCGATGTCATGTTCCCAGGCCACAGTTTTCCAGAATCACGCCTCAGTCATGTTCCCAGGCCACAGGGATCCAGAATCAAACGTCAGTCATGTTGCCAGGCCACAGGTTTCTGCCATCAAACCTCAGTCACGTTCCCGGGCCACAGGGTTCCGGAATCAAGCCTCAGTCATTTTGCCAGGCCAGAGTGTTCCACCATCAAACCTCAGTCATGATCCCAGGCCATATGTTTCCACAATGAAACCTCAGTCATTTTCTCAGGCCAAAGGTTTCCAGAATCAAACCTCAGTCATATTCCCAGGACACATGGTTCCAGAATCAAACCTGAGTCATGTTCGCAGGCCACAGGTTTCAACAATCAAACATCACTCATGTTCCCAGGACACAGGTGTCCAGAATCAAACCTCAGTCATGTACCCAGGGAACAGGCTTCCAGCAACAAACCTTTGTCATATTCCCAGGACACAGGGTTCCAGAATCAAACCTCAGTCTTGTTCCCAGGACAGAAGTTTCCAGAATCAACCCGATATCATGTATCCTGGCCACAGTCTTCCAGTATCAAACCTCAGTCATGTTGCCAGGCCACAGGGTTCCACCATCAATCCTCACTCATGTTCCCAGGCCACATGTTTCCACAATGAAACCTCAGTCATTTTCCCAGGCCAAAGGTTTCCAAAATCAAACCTCAGTCATGTTCCCAGGACACATGGTTCCAGAATCAAACCTGAGTCATGTTCGCGGGCCACAGGTTTCAACCATCAAACCTCAGTCATGTTCCCAGGACACAGGTGTCCAGAATCAAACCTCAGTCATGTTCCCAGGGCACAGGCTTCCAGAAACAAACCTCAGTCATGTTCCCAGGACACAAGTTTCCAGAATCAACCAGATATCATGCTTCCTGGCCACAGTCTTCCAGAATCAAACCTTAGTCATGTTGCCAAGCCACAGGTTTCCACCATCAAACCTCAGACATGTTCCCAGGCCACAGGGTTCTAGAATCCACCGATGTCATGTTCCCAGGCCACAGGGTTCGAGAATCAATCCTCAGTTATGTTTCCCGGCTACAGGGTTCTAGAATAAAACCTCAGTCATGTTCCCAATCCACAGGGTTCCAGAACCAAGGCTCAGTCAGGTTCCCGGGGCACAGTATTCCACAATCTAAACAGATGTCACATGCCCAGTCCCCAGGGTTCCAGAATCCACCGGTATCATGTTCCCAGGCCACAGGGTTCCAGAATCAATCCTCAGTTATGTTCCCAGGCTACAGGGTTCCAGAATAAAACCTCAGTCATGTTCCCAGTCCACAGGGTTTCAGAACCAAGGCTCAGTCAGGTTCCCGGGGCACAGTATTCCACAATCTAAACAGATGTCATGTTCCCAGGCCACAGTTTTCCAGAATCACGCCTCAGTCATGTTCCCAGGCCACAGGGATCCAGAATCAAACGTCAGTCATGTTGCCAGGCCACAGGTTTCTGCCATCAAACCTCAGTCACGTTCCCGGGCCACAGGGTTCCGGAATCAAGCCTCAGTCATTTTGCCAGGCCAGAGTGTTCCACCATCAAACCTCAGTCATGATCCCAGGCCACATGTTTCCACAATGAAACCTCAGTCATTTTCTCAGGCCAAAGGTTTCCAGAATCAAACCTCAGTCATATTCCCAGGACACATGGTTCCAGAATCAAACCTGAGTCATGTTCGCAGGCCACAGGTTTCAACAATCAAACATCACTCATGTTCCCAGGACACAGGTGTCCAGAATCAAACCTCAGTCATGTACCCAGGGAACAGGCTTCCAGCAACAAACCTTTGTCATATTCCCAGGACACAGGGTTCCAGAATCAAACCTCAGTCTTGTTCCCAGGACAGAAGTTTCCAGAATCAACCCGATATCATGTTTCCTGGGCACAGTCTTCCAGTATCAACCCTCAGTCATGTTGCCAGGCCACAGGGTTCCACCATCAATCCTCACTCATGTTCCCAGGCCACAGGGTTCCAGAATCAAACCGTTCCCATGTTCCCAGGCCACAGGGTTCCAGAATCCACCGATGTCATGTTAAAGGCCACAGGGTTCCAGAATCAAACCGTTCTCATGTTCCCGGGCCACAGGGTTCCAGAATCAAGCCTCAGTCATTTTGCCAGGCCAGAGTGTTCCACCATCAAACCTCAGTCATTATCCCAGGCCACATGTTTCCACAATGAAACCTCAGTCATTTTCCCAGGCCAAAGGTTTCCAAAATCAAACCTCAGTCATGTTCCCAGGACACATGGTTCCAGAATCAAACCTGAGTCATGTTCGCGGGCCACAGGTTTCAACCATCAAACCTCAGTCATGTTCCCAGGACACAGGTGTCCAGAATCAAACCTCAGTCATGTTCCCAGGGCACAGGCTTCCAGAAACAAACCTCAGTCATGTTCCCAGGACACAAGTTTCCAGAATCAACCAGATATCATGCTTCCTGGCCACAGTCTTCCAGAATCAAACCTTAGTCATGTTGCCAAGCCACAGGTTTCCACCATCAAACCTCAGACATGTTCCCAGGCCACAGGGTTCTAGAATCCACCGATGTCATGTTCCCAAGCCACAGGGTTCGAGAATCAATCCTCAGTTATGTTTCCAGGCTACAGGGTTCTAGAATAAAACCTCAGTCATGTTCCCAATCCACAGGGTTCCAGAACCAAGGCTCAGTCAGGTTCCCGGGGCACAGTATTCCACAATCTAAACAGATGTCACATGCCCAGTCCCCAGGGTTCCAGAATCCACCGGTATCATGTTCCCAGGCCACAGGGTTCCAGAATCAATCCTCAGATATGTTCCCAGGCTACAGGGTTCCAGATTAAAACCTCAGTCATGTTCCCAGTCCACAGGGTTTCAGAACCAAGGCTCAGTCAGGTTCCCGGGGCACAGTATTCCACAATCTAAACAGATGTCATGTTCCCAGGCCACAGTTTTCCGGAATCACGCCTCAGTCACGTTCCCGGGCCACAGGGTTCCAGAATCAAGCCTCAGTCATTTTGCCAGGCCAGAGTGTTCCTCCTTCAAACCTCAGTCATGATCCCAGGCCACATGTTTCCACAATGAAACCTCAGTCATTTTCCCAGGCCAAAGGTTTCCAAAATCAAACCTCAGTCATGTTCCCAGGACACATGGTTCCAGAATCAAACCTGAGTCATGTTCGCGGGCCACAGGTTTCAACCATGAAACCTCAGTCATGTTCCCAAGACACAGGTGTCCAGAATCAAACCTCAGTCATGTTCCCAGGGCACAGGCTTCCAGAAACAAACCTCAGTCATGTTCCCAGGACACAAGTTTCCAGAATCAACCAGATATCATGCTTCCTGGCCACAGTCTTCCAGAATCAAACCTTAGTCATGTTGCCAAGCCACAGGTTTCCACCATCAAACCTCAGACATGTTCCCAGGCCACAGGGTTCTAGAATCCACCGATGTCATGTTCCCAGGCCACAGGGTTCGAGAATCAATCCTCAGTTATGTTTCCAGGCTACAGGGTTCTAGAATAAAACCTCAGTCATGTTCCCAATCCACAGGGTTCCAGAACCAAGGCTCAATCAGGTTCCCGGGGCACAGTATTCCACAATCTAAACAGATGTCACATGCCCAGTCCCCAGGGTTCCAGAATCCACCGGTATCATGTTCCCAGGCCACAGGGTTCCAGAATCAATCCTCAGTTATGTTCCCAGGCTACAGGGTTCCAGAATAAAACCTCAGTCATGTTCCCAGTCCACAGGGTTTCAGAACCAAGGCTCAGTCAGGTTCCCGGGGCACAGTATTCCACAATCTAAACAGATGTCATGTTCCCAGGCCACAGTTTTCCAGAATCACGCCTCAGTCATGTTCCCAGGCCACAGGGATCCAGAATCAAACGTCAGTCATGTTGCCAGGCCACAGGTTTCTGCCATCAAACCTCAGTCACGTTCCCGGGCCACAGGGTTCCGGAATCAAGCCTCAGTCATTTTACCAGGCCAGAGTGTTCCACCATCAAACCTCAGTCATGATCCCAGGCCACATGTTTCCACAATGAAACCTCAGTCATTTTCTCAGGCCAAAGGTTTTCAGAATCAAACCTCAGTCATATTCCCAGGACACATGGTTCTAGAATCAAACCTGAGTCATGTTCGCAGGCCACAGGTTTCAACAATCAAACATCAGTCATGTTCCCAGGACACAGGTGTCCAGAATCAAACCTCAGTCATGTACCCAGGGAACAGGCTTCCAGCAACAAACCTTTGTCATATTCCCAGGACACAGGGTTCCAGAATCAAACCTCAGTCTTGTTCCCAGGACAGAAGTTTCCAGAATCAACCCGATATCATGTTTCCTGGCCACAGTCTTCCAGTATCAAACCTCAGTCATGTTGCCAGGCCACAGGGTTCCACCATCAATCCTCACTCATGTTCCCAGGCCACAGGGTTCCAGAATCAAACCGTTCTCATGTTCCCAGGCCACAGGGTTCCAGAATCCACCGATGTCATGTTA